>NC_133802.1:13141886-13469527 GCF_043250625.1 Sebastes fasciatus | reverse complement strand
TTCTGTCTCTCACTTTACTTTTCACCGGCCTCCGTTTACCTGCCTGAGCTCCCCGGCGCTGCCCCCGTTTCCGTCTCTGCCCGTGTTTGTGCTGCTGGTTAGACCGTCTGAATATCAATGAAGCAGTCTCAGCGATGTATTACAAACACAAGAGAACAGTGATTAAAGATGACATATCTTAAGCCTCACTCCCTTCTCCTCTCTTCTCTTTTTCACAGGAGATCGCAGCTTACTTGATAACATTTGAAAAGCATGAAGAATGGCTAACGACATCCCCTAAAACAAGGTAAGACAATTACACTTCTGCCCTCTTTTTAAAAAAAACATAAGTTAAGATTCATAACCCTGAAAGTATTACATTCAAGGAGCCAAAATTTAATTTTTTTTAGTTTTGCATATTTTTTTTTTCTTCAAGATCATTTCCCCGTATGCACAGCTCCTTCAAGTTCAGTGTGGGATGTTTTAATATTACGGGCCGCTGATAGCTGTTTCGGAAAAGTTTGCAGATAAATGATGGAATATTAATATTGACTAATAATTGCCTTTTAGCAAGCCAATTAACATAACATGCTCCGGTGCAGCATCTGCTTTGAATGCTATGGTAATGTGTTCCTATCTGTCTGCACACTCACCACTCAACTAATAACACTGTTGAGGCTGGAGGTGTTTGTCTGGGTCAGACGTTAACACCCACACGTGGAACAAAACGCCAAGAGCTGCTGTAATATTTGAAATAGAATAGGGGGGGAAAGGGGGGGGGGGGGGGGGGGGGTGTGCCAGCAGTGCAATTAGTTTATTTTGTTAATATATGCAGATACATATAGGGCCAATTTTGCAAATGAAGAACACATTCTCCTTGGCTTTTGGGCAAACATTTAATGTCAGCAAATGAGTGGGTTTCGTGGCAGCACTGGCTGCGATGTAATTATATAATTCATGTGGTATAATAATTAATAATGCATGTGGCTTTGTAATAGCATGTCTCCACATTTGACAGTAGTGGACAGCTCTTTGTTTGAGCAGCTTCGGATAATCTCTTCGTCATGGGCAGCTCTGGGATGGACACCCTTGGTCCTCTTTTGGACTGTCTCGACCGCACGATCACGTCAGCGCTACAGCAACCCCGTTAACACAACGTCCCCTTTTACTAGAGTTTACATTTTCATGCATTTGGAATCAGCTCGATATGTTAAAATCCTTTCTTTCTCTTTTTCTGCAAGCTGGACCCGGCTATGCTGGCATTATTAGCAGTCCTCATCCATGTGTAAATGGACCCTGGGCTCACTGACATAGAACCCATTCCTCTCGTCCCCCTCCCGCCCGCGCCCACCCCTCCTCTCTTCCGCTGCCTCGGAGGGACATTGATAATAGTTCTGCATAAAGACACTGCCAATTAGAATACATTCGCTGGTGTAATTATGGAGCGCGGGCCAAAAGAGCACCAAGCTCACCTGCTTTTTTATCAAGAATGTCCTCTAGTCTCCAACTCACCGAAAATGAAACCAGTGTTATGCTGGGTACACACTACACGAGAATCAAGCCGGTTTTGGGCCCGATTCCCCCCCTCCCGACAACCGTCGGTAAAGCCCTGATTTTTTTATGGTTGTAAAGTTTATCTTGCCAGATATTCTTGTGGTGTGAGGTATGTTAAGAGTGTTTTTTGTGTTTTTTATTAGTGTTTTCTAATGCTTGAGCTAATGCAGAGTGCGAAGCATCAAGTAGTAGTAAGATGGAACCAACTTTTTGATTTGTGACAACAAGACTTCATCCATTATTTTAATTTTTATTCGGGAATTTTCAGTATAAAGTAGTTCAAAAATAATTCTTCCTGCCCGTCATCCGCCATGTGTGTTTACACTAAAGTCACCTTTGATCGCAAGAGATTTTGTGCGATTTACGTTTATGAGAGTTGGGACTCTTGTTGTTCATGAATGGAATCTGTTAGCGTGTGGTGTGCCGTTTTGGCCAAATCGTTGCTCATCACACACCATAAGAACAAAACTGTTAAATTTAACATAATGGTGGTGCGGTGGTTAGCAATGCCGCCTTACAGCATGAGGGTCGCAGGTTCAAACCTGGCTTGGGGCCCTTCTGAGTGGAGTTTGTATGTTCTCCCCGTGTTGGCGTGCGACATGCAGGTTAGGTTAATTGTTCACTCTAAATGTGAATGGTTGTCTGTCTCTATGTGTTAGTCTGGCATCCAAGGTGTTACCCGCCTTCGCCGAATGTCAGCTGGGATCAGCTCCAGCCCCCCCGCGACCCTGAATAGGATAAGTGGTTACAGATAACGGATGGATGTATGTTAAGATTTGAAAAATCTTTTAGGGTAAGCCAGTCCTTAGGCATATTTGGTATTATACTCAGCTTTAGTACTCTCTCCAGAACATACATGTGCTGTAATCTTGCTGTAGTATGGTAAATGACATTAAGGAACAAATATAAAATAGGTTGAGATGAAACTGTGAGACTGTGAAGGGTGCTAAAGCATTACAAATGTCAGAGCGCTGGCATCCTCCAGCACAAGACAGCCTAAAAAATGACACTTGTGGTGAGATGTGAGAGACTTTTGATCCAGTGTCTTTCCAGTCAAATGGTCCTCAGGATGCTCATGGCCACAGTCTGTCACCGCTGGCTGTCTGTCACGCCGTGGTCTCAGCTGCCGCTGTGCACAGGGATTTCAACCCCATGTCATGTCTCAGAGCAGGTGCTGATATCTCAGCAAATGTGTCACCAGGGAGCAGCCCCCAGTGTATACCTGAGATCACCTGACAACACGTTCCATGTTTTAGAGGAGCCGTCATTGCAGGACAGGATGTGTGCGTTCACTCTTATGTGTGTGTTTCCAGACAAGAGAGGCAGGTTGTGAAGTGTTTGTGTTTTCCCAGATGTCAGAGAAAGGGTACAGCGTGGTGATGGATGTTGGGGCCAGGAGAGGTTGTGGGGGAGAGAAAGGGTGCGGCATATACGTGTGATTGATGGGACATGATTGATGGCTGGCCTCTATATGAAAAGCTTTCCGCTCAAGGTCACGGGTGAAAGGTCAAACTCGGGACACCTGTGGTTAAGTGCTGCCTTATCATTTGTCATCACACATCTCCGGGTGCGCGTCGGTGGGTGGGTGTGTTGTGGGTGTTCCGTCTGCACGTCTGTGTGTGTGGGTTGACCCCTGTGGGGAATAGGCTAAGTAGGCTAATTCTCCCCCTGCCAGCGCCTGTAGACAGGGTCAGCGGGGCATGATGGGAGGCAGAGATAAGCAGCGGGGTCGTACACGGAGAGGCACCGCGCTGCATGGCTGCACCGCATGCGTGTAACAACTCTGACACATGCAGGTCGTAAACATGGGAGTGGGCCGCAGCCAGAGCTCAAGGAGCTGACGCTAGCTGTTTGACCAAGGTGACACGCGATGCAGGACATGCCCTGAATAGAGATGGCATCCTGTCAAACGCCAGGAAGATGAGATGAAGTGGAGCAATTACTGTAAATGCATGCACAGATGTGTTGTTACTAATGCACATCAGCTAGGCTCATACAGTAGCAGTAGCTTTTGTTTGGGTCTGTTTCTGTTTGTTTATCATTTTAAAATCCGGAGCATGCCAGGGGAGAGTGGTGGAATGCTGAGTGATTGATGTGCCCGGCTCTGGTAATACACATTCCCTTTCAGATAGGAAGTGCAACAGTGCTTAAAATCAATACCAGTGTTCTCCCACTGACTGCTTGAACAGCACTACAGCTAATTCAGGCCGCACCTGTCAGAGCTTGGGAAATCTTTCCCTGCCCGGGCCTTACACTTTAATTTACACCCACAGCCTCGCTGGCTTCCATTTCCATTAAAGGGAGAGCCTGGCATTATGGCTTTAATGAAGGCCGCGGCCAGGCTGTGATTTAAGATGGCCGTTACCCCCGCACCTTCACTCCGCGGGAGGGAACACACTTAAAGGGGACAATTAGGATTTTCCTCTCCTACATCCTTCCAGGTAGCCACTCTTTCCATTTTTACCTTTTTAAAGATGGGCCCATGATGCTCCAGCTGATGGGATCTGAAAGGTGCCTGTGGGAGGAGGGGGATGGCGCAGAAGCATGGCGGCTCCAAATCCAGACAATAACGTTTGATTTGACCTCGTCACGGGCGTTACGTCGTGCTCCTGTTGAGAGCGGGCATTCGTTGTCCATCACAAATGACACAAATGTCTCCTCGAGGGGCTTTTTCCGAGGTGTTTGTATGCTGACAGATGGAGAAGCGATTGACTAGAGGGTGTCACAGACTGGTCAGCCCAAAGAGGTAATGGACACCTGTGTGTCGTATAGAGATGGCTCGTTATCCTGAGCATCCCCCCTAAATGGCACACGGTTTTCATGAGTGGAGCAGTCGCACATTAGTGTTTCTTTCCTCCCTCCACTGTTTGTTTTATAGCGCCGGTGAATGGCAACCCATCTCAAAACAGAGAGAGTGCTTCTACGCCTGCCATCCACATCGCTCTGCATGTGTGTGGGTTTATTTGCGTACTAATCTCCTGTCTTGCATAAAATACAAACATACAGTAGACATGTTAAGGCAACGTAAGCCATTTGCTTCGACTTCTACGCAGGTTTGGAACATTTAGACACGTGCTTACGTGACCACACACACACACACACACACACACATTGTATATTGAAACTATCAAACAATAAGCACTAGTCCTTGGAGGGCCCCGCAGTGACACTGAACCTAGCCGCCCCCACGTCCCAGCGCAATAGCCCTCTCTCCTCCCACATTCACATCCACGGCAGCAGCAGCAGCAGCACTCCAAAATGAAACCGAGTCCCTTTAGACAGCTTCCAAAGACAATGCTTTTATTAAAACCTACAGCAGCGGCGCCACCCCAGAGGCGCGGGCACACCAACAACAGGGTAGAGCAGAACTGAGAGGCAGCCTGAAATCTACTAATGACTGTTTGTTTGCTATTGTGTATGTACCCTGTGAATTTGTGCGGATCTGTGTGTGTGTTTGTGTGTGTGTGTTTGTGTGACTGAGGGAGAAATAGATAGAGGGGATTGTGTTTAGGCACGTGTACACATACGTAAATGCACTCTTGCGTATGCGTGACGAGACGACGCATTGTGGATGAACATATGCGGGCGTTCATGAATGTATTTAGATGGCATGCGTGTGCGTAATTACCGGGGAAACTGTGTGGATGTGTTTTGAATTAGAAATACAGTGTTTGTGTATAAGAGAGGTAGTATCTGGGTGAGTATGCCACTGTGAATAAGACCTCCCTAGGCCTATGTGTAAACTCTGCTTCTGTCACCTAGCCTGGCACATGGTGTGAGGAAGTGCTGGGCTTTCTGTGTGTGTGCGTATAAGTGGGGGTCGGGGCCAATGTGTAGGATGTGCCTGAGAAGGGCGTCTGATAGTGTTTGGTCCTAATGCTTTGTGGCACTCGTTGGCTGGCAGAGTTTCAGAGGAGAGTGGAAAAGGACAGGAACAGCAGGAGAAAGAGAGAGAGAGAGAGAGAGAGGGGAAGGCACAAAGAAAGAGGTACAGAAACCGAAACAAAGGCATAAAAGATAAAGAGGTATTAGATAAGATCACATTGAAATGAAGACGGTAGGACTTATGGCACTGAATCAAGCCAGAGTTATGACAAAAAGCCAACATGTCATGCAAATGTGAAGTGAGGTGATCTCCTTCATCTCCTCCCTCTGCATGTACTTCTTCTCTCTTGTTGTTTTTCATCCCAACTCATCACGGGTAAAAGTTTAGTTTGTCGCGTAGTGACACTTCTCCCCTGGCTGCCCCGTTCCGTCGTGCCCCGGAGGACGCCGTCCCACGCTGCTTCCACCCAGTCAACAGCCCTGACAAGGACAGCTATGCCCACCTGGGGCCTCGCGGTGCTGGGTGAAATAAAGCCCACCGGGGGGAAAAGCAGAGAGGACAGGAGGAGGAGCGAGGTGAACCCAGAGAGTGCGAACGAAAGAGATAAAATGAAAAATAGCCATCGAAGGAAGAGTGAATATGATGGAGCGAGAGCAGTTTAGAAAATGGAAACATGTCGATAAGAGAAGCGAATGGACGAGATGGAGATGGGAGGAATAGTGATGGATGGGGTGAGGAGAAGGAGAAGTAGCGAGGAGAGAGGGAGGGGGGGGTTACGCAAACAGACGAAAGAGCGGCAGAAAGATGGAATAGAGGGGGATTGAGCTGACATAGGGCGAGGGAGAGAAAAAAGAGAAAAATAGAGTGGGTAAACAGCAGATAGAGATGGAGGGAGGTGAGCAATGGATTCAACTGACAGATAGAGAAAAGTCCTGTGGTTTTGGGGCATGGGAGGGAGAATGCAAACGGTCAATAGATTACAGCTAGTGCTGGGCCGAGTGCCTGGGCCTCAGACTGCTAGCCAACTTAATAGTGCCTCTTGTTTGTCTGTCCTCTAAAGTAATGCCCAAGCCGAGCCCTGGGAAGCAGCCTGAGCCTGAGGCTAGTAGAAATGGACAGGGGACTAGATATATGTTAGTTCTCATCCCAGCTGCTGTATATTACCCTGGCCAGCTTGCCCACCGGAGACTATTCAATAGAACATAGAACATCATCTAGCTTTATCGCCTTTATTCCCACTACGCTCACCAGGACTGCTGCTGAAGGCCAGGCAGGGCACGGTCAGCTCTAAGAATTAATCCTTTTCATTATGTGTCTTTTGTATGGTAATATACATTCAAGTGTAGGGTGTGTTTTAGGGATGTGATGGTGAGGAAGTTTTCCCACCGGTTAATACATTTATGACAACACCAGTGTTACCGATTACACCGGATATTTTAGAGTAGTATTTTAGAAGAAAAGATGACGGTCACTGTGTTTAGCAAGCTTACTTTCATGTTTAACGTTGGGCGGCTGTGTGTCTGGCCTCTCCGGTAGAGCTTTCGCTGCGAGGCTGCAGGTTTCCACCCGGCGCTGCTCCACCGCGCACACCGACTGCGACCGCTCCGTCCTCCTCGCGGCGATTACCTCATTATGGTTCTCAGATAGCATTTGGTTTTAATCTGAAATACTTCCAAATAGGCGCTTTTGCTTTTCGCTTCAACACCAAATCCTCCGCCATCGTCTTGTCTGTCTACTCTCTCTTGTCCCGTGTGTGAAATATGACACCTGCTACTCTGAGCTGAGACACCATACGGAGCAGACACTTTCACTTTCAGTTTGTAGCGTCCGTCGTCTGACTATGTATTGATAACACGCCACGACCACCGTATAACACCGGTAACACCAACTGCCCCGGCAAGCCTAGTGTGTTTTTACCTGTTTAGCTTTTTAAAAAAGAGCACAAAGGTAAAGGATACTTAGTTTGTGTGATGCTGAGGTTATACAAGTATTGCGCAGCACACATAAAAGAAGCAGCATGCAAAAACAAGCAGGCCCAGCCTCGCTTTGTATGCCAATATGGAGTAGGAGGAGGAGGAGGACTAAGGAGGAGTGCAGCCAGTGGCTGGCCACAGGAGAGAGGGGATAAATAAATAGAGGAGGAAGTTGATGTCAAGCAGGTGTTCAAGGAGAAAGTGTCAGCCAAGCGGGCCGAGATGGGGAGAAGTGCTGCCTCTGCAGCCTGATAATAAAGACTTAATTCAATTAGCGCTTCTGCACCGGTGAGCAGCGTGCAGGCTGGCTGTCATGGAGCGGGCCACAGACACAGCAGAGCACACCCTCAGCCACCTAGACGACCAGCCTATACACCGACCCGGCACTTCACTGTGCTCTCCGTTTCCCTGGCTCTCTCTCTCTCTCTCTCTCTCTCTCACACACACACACGCACACGCACACGCACACACACACACACACACACACACACACACACACACACTAACGTAGTATTCACACCTGAATCACTGAGCAGTCCAGACACTAAACCCTGCTTACACATCTCTCCTACACACACACACTCTCAACACACAGACACACTGCCTCATTTCTCATCCCTCCCTACAAACTAAACTCCCTTCACCTCCTTGATTTTCTATTTTCAACCCCCCTCTGCTCTCCACCCCCTCTTGTACCGTCCTCTTCCACCTCGCCACTCTGCGCTGTTGGTGCCCAAGTGGCCTTATGTTGGCCGGTACTGCGTGGATTGTGACTGCGAGTCCCTATTTTCAGCACCGTCACGCCCCGGTACCCAGTTGGGTGCTGTCCTGTAGGCATATGGTGTAGCAGATCCCGGATCCTGGGCCTTTAGAAAGCTCTGGGGGGCATTTCAGTCAGCCTCTCGTCCCACGCACATCCCCACGCCACACCCTGGAATCTGCTCTACCGCTCTGCGATTTGGGCGTGGTCCGAGAATGCCTGTTTCCGGACCGGTCACTTCTTCGCAGTCCCATGGGTGGCACAGTAGCACCTGGGAGAGACGCACAGTTATAGGTCTTAAAAGCTCCCACACAAAGTGGAGGATTGGGGGGGAGGAAGAACAGGAAGTGGCAGGGGAACAAGAGGAGGAGGAGGAGGAGGAGGAGGAGGAGGAGGAGGAGGTGAAATGACAGGACACACGGCTTCAGTGATACCGTTTGCTGTTATGTAAAGAGAAGGAGAAAATAGGTCCTGGACGGCTGCCAGAGAGCTGGGTGAATCACCAGCAAAGAACAGGCACGACATGGGCGTGCGCACACACACACACACACACACACACACACGTACACGTACACATACACGTACACACACATTGGCACACATTCTGTCCCATTTCTTCGCCCCAGCTGAGCTTCACAGTACAGGAAGTACAACGGATGATGAGTTGCCACGTGGCACCATTCAGTGTGTAAAAACGGCAAATAGCAGGACCCTCATCATTTAGCAGCCTGGCCTGCTATAGACGGGTTTCTTGTATACTAACATTACTGGGTGGGTTGCGCATTCAGGGGGCAAAACCGATTTGGCAGCTGTTGTAATAAACATAGATTTGGCATTGATGGTACATTATTGTTGACTATATTAGACCCCTGATCATCTCCTGTTATGAAACGTCAGATCAGACATAAGTGTGGTTTGACTTGGGGATCCAGGGCCTGTTTGGTTGACAATCCGGTTGGAGTTCAAGTTACGTGGGCCCCTCCAAATGCCGCCGGACACTTTTTCCTTAGCGATTCCTCAACAGGTATAACGTCAATGTAAAACTTAGATTTTGGTCTTGTTATTAGTACAACCAATCACACGGCAGCTCTTTGTTTGTCAGGAAGGTGAACATTAACTTAAGACCCCTGACTGCTCTCTATTAAATAGCGTGTTGCTGGTTGCTAGCTAACGTTAGCCCTCAGTCGGAAATGTAACACCAAAAGTCGAAACAATATTGCTGATATGTCCGATTCATATTTAAACGAACGTTAGCTAACGTTAGCTTCCACAGCTTCGGCTTGTTGTGATGGGGGGGGGGAGGAGAAGCGGCTTCCCCGGTAGAGTACCAGACGTCTTCCCTTCCGAATGTAACGTTACGGCACACCAAAGTGAGCTTTCCCCCGTCGTAGTTGCCTAACGTTACAGCAATTTAGAGCCGTAACAAAGTCTTGCATCACTTTTAAGTTTTAAAGCATACTTGTTAAATATATATATACTGTATATATACATATATGGGATGCACCCGCTCTACCAGGTGAGTTACCGGGGCGCCCCAACTTGCTAAATATATATAAATATTTCCTTATAGTGTGGATGGATCACTCTGTTGTTGATCGCCATGACTACCCCCTACTTTGCTAGCACTGTTTGACTAGAATGCTTTTGCCCACCAGGCCTGGATCCATAACCGCCTTCTGTTTTTAGTAAAGGCATATGATCCCCTCGGAATATTAAACATTATCTATCAATCTTTTCTATCCGTGCTTTCTGCCCCTTAGCCGCGCACGCATCTCTGTGATGACGTTGCACAGAAATCCATCTATATGCCTTTTACAACTGCTTTGTGGATCACACACACACACACACTTATTTACTTGACCTTTGCCCTTCACCCATCTGGTTGAACTGCACATTTTGTTTCCATCCCTCCCTTTATGTCTTTCATGCCTATTTGATTATTTTTTTTGTTACCTAGCGACACAGGTAGCTGATTCTTAAAGAGCGCTGGCTCACAAGGCATGAAACACTGTGGGTATTTCTTCCCTCTCTTATTCTGGAAGATAGTTAGCCTGTTGATTTGGATGAGACATCTTCATTACTGTAGATTTGTATTAGCACCTCTGCACCCCCCCTGCTCACTTCGTCAGTCAGTACTTTACCCCAGGCAAGAAGACCCTTACTACTTTAACCGCTTCATTAAAGATGGGAGAGGATGGAGTGGGTGGAATGTGGAGGATAGCCATGTATTAATTTTGCATCAGTGAATTAATCAATTCAAATATAAGTCAATTGATAAATTATTCAAACCTTTTTTTTTTGTCGTGTTTGAGAGGAGTGCCCAGGAGGAAAGGTGAGAACCATTTCAGATTGGATAATTAATATTTAAAAAATGAAGTAAGAAAAACAGCTATCAATTCCAAGTTTTTTTAAACACTGGTATAATTAAAAGTCTTTGAGGGAGACTATTCCCACGATGGTACAATTCCCTACAATTAAAAGCAAAGGGTTTGATTCCTCTCGTCCTCCTTGTCTCCCTCAGCTCATTGTAATAGATACAACCATCCAAATCGTGCAGCCTTTTTTTATATATCACTGCTTGACTGATGGAACTCTGACAGAGATGAATGAATAAGAAGATGATGAATCTCCCTGATCCACATCATAAGCAAAGATAATTAACAAGCCGGTGCAAAATACGTGCCCTCCACCTGCAACCCGCCGCCGCCTTGCTGAGAAGTCTTGTATTTGTTTACTTTATTTTCAATTTTTCATCATTTCTCAGTGCAATCCTTCATCTTTATTTTTTTTTCTGTTTGCCAGAGGGTGGTCCACGGGAGAGTTATGGAGACAGGTCAGCCAAGATTTAAAGTAGTCCTGCGCCTGACCCAAAGGAAAGCACTGCTGGAAACATTAACATGATAGCGATATGATTGTGTCGGAATGGACATGAAGGGTTTCAATTATTTACAGGTGATGTGCCCGTTGAATTGGCAATGAAGTGGCTCGTAAATTACCCCCTCTGTCTAATCAAGCCTCCAGCAGAATAATGGAGCAAGTGCTGCCAAGGAGGAAGCTTTCTCCCTCTCTCTCTTTCTTTATTTCTCTCTCCGGTGTTTTGGGTGGGGAGTGGGGGGTTGTCTACTTTCACAGTGGGATGATGACACTCTCCCCAAATGACATTGGTTGAAAGGCAAGAAATGTGCCAGTGAGCGCAGGTTTAAAACCTCTCCACTTCATCACTGCTCAGTGCTTTACTGCGCTTTATGTCACCAGACAATGATACAGTGACAGCCAAGCATCAAAATGTGCAGCACCAGCACCTAATGTGCGCCTTGGTTTTGTGCCTGAAAGAGAGGAGAGTATGAGACAGACATATAGACACATTGAGTGAGGGAGAGAGAGAGAAAACCAGACAGGAAAATAGAGGGCTGCTGTAAAGGTTGGCATGGCTCCGCTCCAATGCAGCCATCCCAACAGAAGCAACACTGTTCAGACAAAACACAGCCAGCCACCAGTCGCTGGCTCCTTTCTAGCATCTTCTTCTGAGGCCTGTGGCATAGACCGTGGAAGTGTGTTTGTGCGGGGGAGGGGGGGGCTGTGTTTTTTCTCAAAGCTTGTACTTTAAACAAGCCAAATGATATTGGTCACTGTCACCCACTCCCACGGACTGCTGCATGCAATTTGACTTTTACCCATCACCTCACCTGCATTGTTTATCAAGGACTGTGTTTCAGAACCATGGACAGCGCTGTTGGTTGAGTTTAGTGGGTGCCTGTGTGGGTACGGAGCTGTCCGTAGTACTGAAATGGAGCGGAAGCGATCGATAGACAGAACACGGTTTCTTTGTTCGGTTTCTTAGCCTACGTGCCGCAAACAGCTGTTTCTACGTGCCTCCCCGTGCCAAATGCACAAAGAATCGTTCATAAATACAAAATATAGGTAGCGCTCTGGTAGTGCTACGTTCTTATGAGTGCTCTGAATAATAAATGTATTCCTTGATTTTGAAACAGTAGCCTTAAGGCCTTTACACACTGGGACCTGATGAATAAACAACACGAAAATGCGAAATACTCGCCTGTGAATATCGGGCTTTTATTGTGAAAGGTAAGAACGGAAGTAGTGGATCTGGTCTGCGCTGCCTTTGTCAAGGTTGAAAGGAGTAAAACAGTTTGCTGTTCTGGTTCGGACTACGGGGCCTCTGTGTTGTCGTTTCACAAATATAGGCACCACTCTACTCGTTCCACAAAACGTGATTGGTTGATGCCTTTATTCGGTGCGAAAGCTCAGAAAATCGATCTTGTTCCAAAAAAAATGATGTTGCTTTTTTGCCGTGTAATATTCACGTTCTGTGTGAAAGTACTCATGACAAAAACAACAGTTCGTAAAAATATACTGACGTGCGAATTAATCACACGAAAACCTGTCCTGTCCTGGGTGTCAGACTAAAAAAGTGTTCTGTAACTACTTAATACTCATACATCAGTAATATAGGCCTACGCTCGTTTCAATGCATATCCCCCCCCCACTTCCTACGCGTGGCTTGAAAGTATGCCTCCCCTTGATCCGCTCTGTGGTCCTGTGGTGTGGGATTCTTCTCAGTTGACTGATGGCCTCTTTTATTAAAAGATATCAAATGCCAAAGAGTTTAATAGCCTGTTTAATGTGTCTCCAGTGAGTGTGTGTGATTTCTTGCATATCCTGCTGATATGCAGACCTGGCACAATTGATGCAATCTGCCAGTTTCTAACCACCAAGGAGAGAAGCCCGCCAGTCAACGCATCCTCATACAGCGGTTCGTTTGATATCTTACGAAAAGTTGTTCCTCAATTTTGGTGCATTTTCCTACGAATGTCTAGCAACACATGACACATGTTTCAAATTCCGCTCCAGTCTTTTCTAAATAAACTTCTGACTTCACAGGAAATTACTTAGTTAGGTTTAGGAAATGATCGACTCGGTTAGGTTTAGGTAACAAAACTATTGGTTTGGGAAAAGATTGTGGTTTGGGTTGAAATAACTACGAAAGTGGCGTAACTTAAAGGTCCAGTGTGCAGGATCGGGCGGTATCTAGCGGTGAGGTGAGGAGATTGCAACCAACTGAAGCCTCTCCTGTGTGTCAAGCGTGTTTAAGAGCTACAGTGGCCGACGCAAAAATGCGAATGGTCCTCTCTAGAGCCATTTGTTGTCAGAGTAGTGTAGGTAATTTGGAGCAGAGCCAGTGCGTAGAGTGTGTGTGTATGTGGGAAGTGTTGGTGAAGCAAGAGAGAGAGAGCGGCGGCGACAGGAGCGAGAAATGTTATCGACTCCAACCCAAGCAGGGGTGTTTGGTTTGTCTGTTCTGGGGTACTGTTGAAACATGGCGGACTCCATGGAGAGGACCGGCTCCCTATATAGATATAAATGGCTCTTCGTAAGGTAATGAAAACACAATGACTCTTATTTTCAGGTGATTATACACTAAAGAAAACATACTTATTGATATTATATTCCACCTCTGCCAATAGATCCCCCTAAATGTTACACACTGGTCAAACGTTTGGTGTCTTTTGGCCCACTCGTCCATCCCGACCTAGTTCCTATGTGGCATTTTTCGCTCTTTATACTTCCTGGTTCACAATCACGTGGATTACTTACGAATTGATTTCATGGGATATATACAAATTACAGTACATTGCTTTTTGTAGGTATAGCTACAAACAGTTTATACGAACAGCCTGGCTGCTTTCTCTGACTCTAATGGAGAACACCATGTTTACCTCTGTGTTGTGTGAGGTTTTTTTTTTGCACCCCAACCTGTTGTAACAATCACACAGAGATTTTCAACTGTGTTGGGTAATTGTATATTAAACCTATTTTAAGGAAACAAAGACGGGGATTGGCCTTCCCCGCCCACCACCACCATCACAATCCATAATCACCTTAGGCAGTTTACAGTAGAAAGAGGAGCGGGAGAGAGAAGAGAGCTAGAAATGACAGGAAGATGGAGCGGCAAAGGGGAAGTGAGATAAAAGTGAAATGTAATGGAGAGAGAGTACCACCTACCGTTCTGGTGTCCTCTGGCAGAGAGAATCATTTTTAGGGGGAAGACAGGGTGGTCTGTTCTCAGCCAGAGCCTCAGCTCTCTTCCTCTCTCTCTCTATTTCCCCAAAGACGTGAATCTGGGGTGACTGCGCCCACAATTAGGGCATGAGAGGATTAGCGGCGAGTGGGAAGGTGGTTGGGGGCTGTTTTTTGTTTGTGTGCTTACTATTCCTCTGCTATGCATTGTGGCAGTGGATCTGCACATTTCTTTTTTTCAATCCCCATGTTTTCAAAAATAGAAACATCACAAACAACATAACAAGCTAATGTGCAAGAGGAGAGAAGAGGGCAAAATAAAGAGTCCAATGTGCGCTGTGCTACTCTCTAACTTTTCCCCGTCACCACGTAACGCGTCCTGGGAGCCTGTTTACTCTCCTGTTCCTCTTCCTAATGCCTTCGCAGACGCCAAATCCCCAGAAAACCCCCCTCAATGTCTGAGCATCCCCCATCTTTACATCTATTTCAATTGCATTTAATTTTCCTACAGACAAACAGCGCCACACAGGAGACTAAGCATTAGGGTTATTATGAGTTTAAAGCACTTAAAAGCTTTTGGCCGTCCTGACACCAGCAAATGCAAGGGTCCAGAGGAGCATCACGTACCAGTTTTTTAGAGAGCACCTAGTCCCAGATGTGTGTGCTTGAGTGTTTGTAAGTGTGCATGTGTAGGTCGGCGTTCTGTATGCACATATATGCATGCGTGGATTGGCTTCTTCTCTCCAGGAGCCTTGTGTCATGCCTGTAGCACTCCTCCATGTGGCTTGTGGCAGACTGTATTAGCTCACTGCTCTGGAACAGTCAGATTCTGTATCATGGCATCTTAGGCTGACTCTTTAGAGCTCCCTCCCTTAGGTCACACATGGAATTTAAGAGCTTTTCTGAGGCAAAGAGGTGTGACTCGCCCTGAGACTCCCCTCTCGCTCTTTCCCTGCCTCTGTCTCTCTCCTCTCTCTCTCTCTCTTACTTATTTCTCCTCACTTTATTTCCCCCTGCTACACTTGAGAGTCATGGGGCGCACGCTCAGCGGTAAACCAATTTCATTTAGTATGTTTTCACATTTTTATCCAATCATGGCGTGCTCAGAGGTTTTCAAAAGCCACATGATGCTTTTATTGGGGCCTAATTAAGGATCTCTGATTTAATCCATGTAATTTAATAGAGATCAGTCATGGGTGTGAGGCTCTTGCTTTGTGCATAGGGAAGTGACGTTGATGCATCGTAACCCCTGCCTTCTGCCGCAGCAGGTCAGGGTTAAAGGGATTTGCATTAGGGCTACTGTAGTATAAATGTATGGTGTCCACACTCCACCTGTTGGGCAATGAGGGTACACAATGAGGGCGAAACAAAGGGTTTCGGGAAATTTAGACTTGCACTCTGTGGCTTCTCTCGCATGCACACCTGTTTTTAAAGAGGACCTATTATGCTTATTTTCAGATGCATACTTGTATTTTGGGTTTCTACTAAAACATGTTTACATGCTTTAATGTTCAAAAAACGCTTTACTTTTCTCATACCGGCTGGGCTGCAGCACCTCTTTTCACCCTCTGTACTCTGCCCCCCCTTCCCGAAAAGCCCAGTTTGCTCTGATTGGTCAGCTTCCCCTCTGTTGTGATTGGTCAACCGAACCAAACTCTTCAGACTCCGCTCCAGCTTTGCCCTGGCGTCGTTTGAGGGTGTGCCAAATTAGCCGTTATGCAAATGTGTTACTTGGTGACATCACCACGTTACGGAAGAAAAGGCGGGACTTAAAGTGAGGCGTTTCAGGCAGTTCAGGAGCAGTGTTTCTGTGGGGGAGAGTAACTCCTTTTGGTGTGCACTTTGGACTTTGTAACTTTGCAGACCTTTTTCATGCACAAAAAACTATATAACACACAAAAGGAAATGGAAAAAGCTCAAATAGCACAATAGGTCCCCTTTAACTGACTACAGCCTGAGCTTCAGAACGCAGGCACTCAGGTGGTTTCACCGCCACCAGCAGATCAGTCTGCACCCGAAGCCATCCGCTCTGCAATTGCCTCTTGGCTCACTCATTGTTCTCATTCATTTGCCTCTCCGCCATACAAAAAGTGGCTGAAGTACTTTCAATTGTTATTTTGGTTTTTCAGAGGTGTGTCTACATCGCTGAAAGATTGGCGCCGGCTGCCTCATTACAATTGTTTCGCAATTACAGTCAAACCCTCAAGACGGTCCGATAACTTTTAGCTAAGTCTCGGATTGTGATAATTTCAGTCGCTCTCGCCGCAGGAGGATTGAAACGCAATGAAGAGCAGCGTTTTCTGAGCATTCCAGTGAATGAGATTGAGAGAGAGAGAGAACTGCCTGGCATTGTTCTGTCCTATCCTTTTCAGCAGCCCTCCAGCCAGCCAGTGTTGTGACGCAGTGTAGAGCGGAGAGAAAGCAGAAGAGCTGAGAACAGCCCGGGTCGGCTGGGGTGAGGGATCACGTGCTGGGAGATGTCTAGACGGTCAGGGATAGCAGGCCAGACAGAGAGAGGGAAGGAGTCTGGGCCAGAGGGAGGCTATGTCGAGGGCATGGCTAGATGGGCACCTTATCTGTAATCACCTCTAGTCGCTGTGGACTCCAGCTTCTGGACACTAACGGCATTGACAGTTGACAGGAAGAGCGACCACTTCCTAGCCCAACACACCATCACTCATCACTCCTGCCTCAGTCAGTGGCATCCCTCTCTGCTTCCACCCTGACTGTCTGCCACTTGACTCCATGTTGTGACGCGTGTAAAATGCAGCCAAACCACCAAACCAGTCAACCAGCAAATTTTAATTGTTCTATGTATCTGCAAGAACTCACATTGTTTCATAAAGCCAATGCCTGTGGCAGCCATCCTAGATATGCACTCTCTCAGAGACTTCCTGTCTGGCTCTGCCATGCTAAACTACATGGCTTTCTTCTGTAAAGTCACAAATTCATGGGATCTCTTGACTCTTATATGAGGTAAGAGAGTTTTTTCCTCCCCTTTTTCCTCGCTGATCTGTGGCAGATGAGGGAAAGTGTGATGACTAATGTCTCCTATGTGTAGGACTCGGGCTCGTCTCTCTACCGCTCATTAAGCCTGAGCCCTACGACAGTTTGGAGGGCGTCGGAGGCATCGCCACGTCGGCCATATGCTTTTCCGCGGCTCCTATCTGTCAGAATGTCAGGACGTGGCGGGGGTGCGCTTTTCTGCACCAACAGAGGAGTGGAGCGCCGCACTACAGGAGGGCCTCATTACCTACACACCCTGCAAGAGAGAGACTCTGGGACGGGCTAGCAGGCATACTGAGCGTTGTGTTTAGAACCAGAGGGTGAGCCATTTAAAAGGCACTCAACCCAACCGACCGCCCCTCCCTCCCCTATAGCGCCATTATCCCAGCAGAAAATGTGACACTGGATTTTTTAGAAGTAAATGTTTTTCGCAAATTAACAAAGTAATTAAGGCAAACAAATCGATTCCCTCAACATTTTAATTGAAATTTTGCTTTTGTGTTCTCCATCTGTCCAATCCCCTCTCACCCACAACGTCACCTCTTTATCTGGATTATCACTGGGGAACTGATATTGTGGCTCGCACTCTCCTATGGAGAGATGAGACAAAGCCAAGATTGACATTTATTCTTCTTCTGGCATTTGAGGATATGTCACAGTGCTTGCTTTTTGGGTAACAAGTAACTCTGCGTCTGTGTTTATGGTAGAGTGTTTGCGAAGTGTTTGCACTAGTTTTAACCAGTGGTTCCCAACCGTTTTGGCTGGACCACAGGGGGATTTAACATTATAGACATGACCACTGATTATTTGTATAACAATTTAGCCACAAAGTCACAGACCTCTACTTGTATCTAAGACAAGCTGAGGCTTTTTATTGTGGTTAAATAAATGTAATTTATGGTGTTGTTAGGTTGGTGCTAGACTGCCCCGTTGATACAGGTGTGTGCCTCCCTTTGTGTGCGTCAATCGGTAGAGCAAATAGTTTTTTAACCGCAGTGAAAATGTTGTTTTTGAAAGGCTAAACGCCAACAAATATGTTTTGAAGCAGAATATTCTGTTAGAATTTGCTACTAAGTAGCAAAAAAATATATATTACAGACAAATCTTGGCACATCCCCTGTGATCTTTGGTGCCCTTCTAAGAGGGGCCTGGACCCCAGGTTGGGAAACACTGGTCTAAACGCCTGAAATGTTTTCTTTTTAGGCTGTGCATAGATCATTTAGCTTTTAGTAAGGGTCCACAGACCACACTGATCCCAGTTGTGCACGGTAATCCACGATAGAAAGTGGTAAGGCCCCTCACAATTCTCTGCCCTCCATCAGCATCGATCCGTTAAACTTATATCGGGAGCCTGCTTCCACATGGTCAGGGCAAAAAATCAAACTTTTGCCCTTGACGATCTGTAATCCATACTGTCTGAATTAGGATGCATTAGCGATCCGCTCCCTTCTCACTCAGGTAGTTGAATGCTCAGCAGAGGGAGGCTCTGTTAGAAATCAGGGGCAACTTTAAAAGCGATTTTTTCTTTATGACTTTTCAAGGGAGACATTATTGTTCAAAAAGTTATCTCAGCTGGGGGAAAGTCACTTCTCGGTTGACTAATGGCTATCAAAGCAGCTCATCTAGATCTCGACTTCATTTTCGTGGTATTTTTTGCTATGCATTTCTGTGAAATTGCTCTAGCCTTTGAATGGGTTCATTTTCAACACGTATTCATGGAGAAAATGTATCCCACATAGACAAGATGGTCACAAATGCCTCATTATTAATATATTTTGCTGCATCCAGCAGCAATATTCTGTTATAATAACATCATTATGGGCCATGGGTATAGCTATATCTAAAATATTCATGATGTTTAACATTGTCACATAATCATGGAGGGTAAAATGTGGAAATCTTGATATTTTGTACCATTTAGAAATATAAATTGGAAGGCTGATACAAACTATCTGCTTGTCTGTATAATCACTTCCATGGAAGTACTTTGTGACGCAGTGTTGTGACTTTAATGACACAGTCGATACAAACTTTTCAACTGTTGTCCGAGTGCATACTGGATACTGTAATCCAGTATGCACCCTACACTTCCAGAGATCAGAAGGGATCAGGTTGGGATAGAGAGGGGTGCGGCTCATTGCAGCACAACGCAACAGAATCCCATGTCCCCTAATTAAATCGCCCAGTCCCATGTAGCGTGGAAGCTAGCGGCTCGGCAGATGTAGCGCCATGTTAAACTTTATGTTGCTTGAAAATGGCTTCCGCTCCAAGTGCATTGGAGACAGAGATGGTTTGACTGTAAAATGATGTGTTTTATGGCACCGTTATCGGGGCGATATTCCTTAAAGATGCAGCGCCGCACGCTGTGGCATTCTCCGTCTGCAGGAGGGGAGCAAATTGATATGAACAGATCAACAGAGCTGTGCCCTTCTGGACGTCCTTGGCACCATACTTGGCCCTGAAATTGATTTCTCTCTCCATATCTCCTATGCCAAAAAACTCTCATTCAGAGATTTTATACTCCCACTGCTGACACATTTTGTTCAGGTTTGGAGAGGATGTACTGTTGGAATGTCATTCATTTCCTCCCACATTTCTTTCCACACTCTCAAAGTAACCTAATATGAATGCAGTGTGTTGGATGGCGGTATTTGTCAGTTGTGTGTGTGTGTGTGTGTGTGTGTGTGGAATGTACAGGTACATGCATAGTGTGAGAGCACTCCGAGTATGAATTGCCAGGAGCGGAGAGATTGCTTTTGATTTAATGGCTATTGTGCTTGACTTTGTGTGTGTTCCACTGTAGTGGTGTGTCCTTCCCTTGCCTCCGCTGTAGCGGGTAAACTCTCTCAGTCCAACGTTGTTTCACACATACACGCTCTTACACACACAAACACACATATCGTGCCTTGGCTACGCTCCATTAGGTGGGCTGTGTCTTAAACAGGAGGCTGACGTCACCACTTGGCCAGGGGAATATAGGACGGGTTGTGTGTGTGTGTGTTTCTCTGTTTGTGTGTCTCCGGCCTCTGTTTTATTCTCAATGTCCTTATTGTCTCTCCCATGGGACCCCCCCCCACCCCATCCACACACCCTCTTCTCTGTATTTGTGGCCTGCTGGATTCTATTGATCAGCCTGTGAACGCTTGAATGTCTGAAGAGGAGGACACAGAGAGAGAAAGAGTATAAGAAAGGGAGGGTGGAGAGTGCCATTTGTGTGCCCATATGTGTTTTTCAATTTATGTTTGTGGGTGTGATTGGTGATCAAATAAAAATAGAAATAAGTGTCTGGCTCCACGTCCCTTTCAGGTTGAAACTTTAGCTCTTGCATTTATTAGACTCACTATAATATTGTTGCTATGAATACTTAAAGTTTGTGTGAGCTGCCTCTGTGTGTTGCTCTTTTAACAGAAGCCGTGAATGAAGATTTACAACCAGGCCGTAACACGTTAGGACCTATTTCATAAACTTTGCAGTCAACTATCAGACTGTAACAAAGACACACACACAGTGCATGAGCACAAGGAACCGAAGAGAAACTGCAGGGGAAAAGGTCACAGGCGTCGTTGTTGTTGCAAATGGCGAACCGCAGTTGAATTTTATAATTTTGCAATATTGCCGCGCATAGCTTTTAAAGATCGAAAAACTGGTAGAAGTGTAAATTTCAGCGGATGGCAAGTGTGTGCACGGGGAGGCGTGAACGGAGGTTGCCTCCCACAGAGACAGACTGCCACTGTTCAGACCCTCCCTCAGGGCCACACCACCATCAACTATAAGCTTCTAGTAACACAACACAATGTCGGTACTATCAACATGGTTGGATCGGTTGTTGTTGTTGTTGTCGTGTGGGAGGTTGGAATTCCTCCCATAGATTCAATGGATTTTCTGCATAAATCTGGCTAAACTCCTAAACCTTGAGGATATTTTTTCTTTTGCATAAAATGTAGAATAAAAATAGAGAAAAAGCAGCACGAAGCAGCTGAAAATTGTGTTGACTGGATGTGTTGTGGTGACAATAAGACTTCAAGGGGAGCTGTGTTTTTAAATACACACATTGTATTGTATTGTATTCTATATACCGGCCACATCCTGGCTCTGTAGACACGGGGTGCTGTTTCTGGCATTGTTTCAGACCACTCACCTCGTGGAGGGCAAGGTCAACGCTAATCACTGCTTACATAATGAATCTGCATGATCATATGGGCCTTCCATCTTAATGACGCCAGTGGAAAATGCCATCTCATACTTGTGCTTCAGAATATCCCATCAATGCACAAATGGCATCCTCGCTGGTGATTAAGGAAGCCTTGACACATGGCTAATGTTGTTATCACGCTGTTCAAACCGCTGGGTGACCATTTGTGCCCTGTTGATAGGGACATTGACATCCTGGAAGGCATTGTTCCAATCAAGAACGAGATGCATTATGAGATAAAGGCAATTGCTGAATATTAATATATTATATCAGGGTAGATTTTGCCTGACTGACGAAGAGATGCTGTAACCTAAATCGTGACAGAAACTTTACTTCAGTACAGAGCCAGCCTATCTGCTTTTCATGTTCATGTTTTGACCCCTTTGCATAAAACATGCAAGCAAAAACACAAGTCTTCTGACTTGGCCGTTATGTTTGTTCAGCCCGGTCGCACGGAAAGGCGTGCAAATGAAATGAGAGGTGTGTCATTTTCATGCCATGAAGTCTGTACTGACTGCAGTGTAAATGCTTCCACATGGATGGGTCCAACAAACACAGGACTTTCATCCAGGAGGCCGGTGTTCGAGACCGGTGTTTTCTTTTGTAAGTTACATTAGTGACGTTTTCCACGTGTTTTGTAGTGACATTTTTTACGTGTTTTTTCGAACTTGTGTCACATTGTTTCCGTACATATTTTACTTATTTACATATTTATTTTTAAGCCCAACCATGACGTTTTTCCCAGTGGGCAAGTCCGGGGTCTGAAAACTGAAGCCAATGCTTAAGTGCCTTAAACTTTCTTTCTATCTAACAGCCAGCAGGGGGCGATTCCGCTGATCGCAAAAAGAAGTCCGATTGTATAGAAGTCTATGAGAAAATGACCCTACTACTCACTTGATGTATTACATCAGTAAAAATTGTAAATGAAGGGTTGGAAATTAGGACCAGCCACCAGCCAAATGCTGATAAAATATGCAAGTTGCTGCTAGATTTGCTTCACACACCAGCCAAAAAAATTATGGTAATCTCTTGAGTGGCTGATAGATTTTTCACAGTGTGTTTTCAGTTCATGAAAGTTAATTATACCCTTTTCGGTCACCTAAAAATGTCTTATTCAGCATTTGAGGGCACTTAGCTCCACCCTCTCGTGTCAAAATGCCGAACTCAAGGCTTTCAAAACGGCAGTCCACAAACCAATTGGTGACGTCACAGTGACTACGTCCACTTCTTATATGCAGTCTGTTTTTTCCTAAACCTAACTAAATGGTTTTGTTGTCCCTGCTGGTACTATACCTTTGTACATGTGTGTAATATTCCCACCTCGGCGAGACAAAACGTGACCCTGACACGCTGTCGTCTGGTGGACAGGTGGGTCTATTACACACTTGTGCATCATATCAGACTGGTTTGTTATATGTGACACAGGGACATCCTCTCAGGCTTTTTTTAAGGCCACACATTCTGTCTCCTCTCTACTGTACGCCCTATCAACTGGTGAATGAGGCACAAAACAAAGAGGTCTTTGAAGAACAAAGTGAAGCTGCCACATACAACAACCGGCTAGAGACGAATCCCATCCCAAAGATTGCGTGCTTTCAAGACAGGGGAGGGAAAAGCATCCCTAACAACAAAATGATATAAATTACCACTGTTATGGTCTATACGGTTCAATTTAATGTGCTTGTAATGATAAATTATTTTGGTTATGAATCTAAAGTGGACCTGAGTGCAGTCGGAGCAGCAGGACTGTTAGAACAATTGCAGCTGTCTCCCAGGGCTGTGGCCATTAGTCAATAAATTAGAAAGTAATTAGTTTCTGCTTCTGTGGCTCTATTTGAAGCGCTTCACACAGGTGTAATGAAAATTTATTGGAGCTGTTGATCCGGAGGAGGGAAGAAAAGTAGAGGATTTGTAGCGTGTGATTGTAATGCAGGATTTCCATCTTCCTCTCTCCTTTTTAGCTCGCAGCGACAGGTAAAGTTAGCCACGGTGACCAGTGTAGTGAGATTTGGCTCCGGTGCACAGAGCTTTGTCAACAGGCCAGTTAGCCAGTAGCTATGAATATTTCATGTGTGGATGCTTAATAAGAAGACTTCCTTTTTTTAGAATATCTTGAATTCCTGACTTCAAATGATTTAACTTCAACACTAATGACAAGACTCTTGCTGAGAAGAGCTTAATGAACATGACCAAAGTCATTCTCTGCTCTCATTTACGGTTGGAATATTCACATACAACATACAGCATCACATAAAGTCAAATGCATGCATACAATCTCAGAGAGGACATGTTTTCTTGGCTGTAATTTAACAATGTCTAGCATGTTCACACAAGCCAATGAGGAAGACAGCTTGCTCCCTGCTCTCTCTGTTTCATCCTGATTCTGTGTGCTTTTTGGCCAGCGGGCATCTTATCACCCTTTGTTCTTCATACAGCACGCTATTTTTTTTTTTTTCAGTGTCATTTGACGCCTGTGTCTTCTCACTCCTCCATAAAAAAAGAGGGAGAACATCAGACTTCAGCCATCAGGTTTACCTAATTGAACAGCTTCACATTTCTCTTTCATGCCATTGTGTGCGGATCAAGGCGGCCACACAGAGCTTTTTGTTGGCAGACAACATCAAGGCTATTTGTTTTGTCTGGCGGAATGTGAGGGTCAACAGGAGAGGAAGAACAGAAATTGGAAAGCGCTCGCACAACCGTGATGTCAGTGAGCGGCATGAAAGACAGGCGGGGAGAGGGAGCCGCGGCGGCAGCGTATGGGTAAAAAAGGAAAAATTAGAGGTGAAAGAGAGATGAGGCGGAGAGAGGAGGAGGCAGACGGAGAAACAAGCACGGGCGTGGAGTTGTGAAGGCAGCGAGACAGAGGAGGAGCAGAGAGGACGGGGAGTGGAACAGTGATGGGATGGACGGACGGATGAGGACAATGAGGCAGATCGGTCCCAGCCCAGGCTATGGCCAATTAGAATAAAATTAGCTGGACCTTGGCAAAGGCTAGGGCGCACAGTAGGGCACGAAGAGAGGGGAGGAGAGGTGGGGGAGGGGCAACGGGTGGAGAATATCCCGGTGATTAAAACCAAATGATTAGTGGTGTGCGAGGCAGAGGGCTAGAGAGCTGGGGTCACCTGAGCCTGCAGGGAGAGAGAAGGTCTAATAGTAATGAGACCAACCTTCCCACTCCTCCTCTTCGTCGTCGCCCTCCTCCTCTCACCCTTTCGCCACCCCTTTCCCTTCCATTTCTCTTCTTCAGACTCCATTTTTCTCCTCTAACCATTTTCTCTCCATCTCCCACTGCTCTTTATTTACACACTCTCCCTTCTTCTGTCTGTCAGTGTGCCTTTTCCCCGTCTGCGCCTCCTGCCTTCCTGTGGTAAACCCTATTACTATCTATTACTGTCTCTTGCCTTTGGCCAAAACGCGCACTAATGCTATTGTTGTGGGAGACAGTTTAGCTTTTGGAGATAAGCAGAGATATATGAGAGTAGTTTGTTTATCTTTTTTAATCACGAGTGTAGATCTGCGGATGTATGGTAATAGATGGATTGAGCTGTAACAAAAACTCAACACAATACTGGCATCTGTTGCAGACTCCCCATGCACTGCTGCTGCTGCTGCTGCTGCCTCAGTTTTTCCTAATGAAGCTAGAATTTGGTCAGAGTGGTGCTCGTTCCTGTCTAAAGCAACAGTCATCTGTGATCTAAAGTATAGAGTTGTTTAGGATGGCAAAGATTTTCCACACGGGTGTTTCACAGAGGCAGGAGGCCAGATAATAATAGTAGACATAGTAATCCCCAGAAAGTCCAATTGGGTGTTGAGTTTCCTCACATGGTTGCTGTAACACACAGATTTGCTCTTGTAGGCCTCCTCTGTAATGTGCATATGCCATTTCTTGATGTGAGTACATGCTTGTGCATATGTGAGAATGTAAGCGTGTGTCTCTATCTATCAATAATGAGGTCGGCCCTTGACATGTTTAATGGCCAGAGGCATGCTAATGGCCAGAAACAGCATCACTGATGCTCTTGAGGCATCAAAGCACAGCTCTCTACTGCTTCCAACACCCTTTCAAGCACCCTATTCACTGCAGTGACGGGCAGGGATAGACGCTGATTTATTTAAGCACTGGCCCTACGAGCCACCAACCCCCTGAGGCCAAAGTACATTATTAGTGTCCCTAACGTAAATGTATGTAAAAACAATACAGAAAAGGCAATTTAACCCGACTTAACACAGCCTTCCTAACTGTGACATTAACAGAATGACAATGTGTAATTAATTATTTATATTATAAACTCAAATTCTTTGTTTGTCTCTTAGTGTACAAACTACAAAAGATACAGTCCATTTATTTTTTAGTGCAAAAAGAATAATCCAAATGATTAGGAAATAAATGATGGTATTTTTATTTAAATATTTGTTTTGATTTGCTAGGAATTAGTGGTTTTAATTATGTATTATAAGCCGTGTGTTAGGAAGTTAAACAGGTCATACTCCCTCTCTAATATATTTTTTGTATTGCTGTAAAAACATCTTCTTCAAACTGTATTTATTCAAGTTTCTGTATTTATTCAAAGTTTACATTTAAACGCATCATGATAGCGTTATAATTTCCATTCACTGAATAGTCATTTTTACTGAATAGAGCTTGAACGTATCATAATGGAACTTTAACTTTAGCTGTTAGTTCTGTTATTTAGCCAAGCTTAACTGTGCTGCTCATCGGCTGCTAACAGCTAACAACTAACGTTAAGGGATCAATGACTAGAAAGCATTAATGCCCTTATTTCAACTTTACAAATCAGCCGTTCCTCTACCATTGCAGCACTTTCAAAGCGAGCTACAGGAATATATAGAAACAGGGCATCCAACAAAAGTTCAGTCGCTCTCTGCAGTGCTGTGGCCACCTAAAGGGGATGTTTGGTGGCCACGGGCCAATGTTAATGTCACACCCTGATGGGCCACCTGTTGGAACCCACCAAACAACATTTTTAAAACCAAATTTCATTTATTCTATCAATTCTAACTTCTGTTTTATTTGATTTATTCACCAATCCTCTTTTCACTTATATTGCATCTTACCTCATCTTTAATCATTCATTTGTTATTTTTTTCCAATAATGTGATGCAATATCTTCCATCCGGGCACTCGCGGTGTCCTGGCTCATCTCGGCTATATCTTGGGAAGAAGCCCTCATGTCCTTCTCAACTTTTTACAACTGAGAAAAGCTTAAGAGGCGCAGCAGAGCAGTTATTCAGGTTCGCCTTGTGATAGGTAGAGATATCATTATGTCTTTTTTCAGGGAGGCAGCCAGGGTAACACCAATATGCTGCGAATCAACAGGCAATCATGCAGAACATGCAGAGAGCTCTGATCGCCTGAGAGGACAGAAATCCAGCTCCTAGATGCTACTCCAAGCTCCAACCCGCCTTAATTACAAACCTTTGCAAGCTTCCCTAAATTCGATTTGCCTTACTGTGGGCACACTATTTTCTGGCAAGTCAGTATTTTTCTTGCAAGACACTTTCTGCAAGAGCAAAGACCCGATGTTTCTCTTTATCTTAAGTGTCCTCTGTCTCTCCGCGCCCCCTTTCCCTCCACCTCCCAAATCCCCTTCTGTCTGTCTCAGTCTGTCTCTCAGCAGAGTAAAATTTCCTCTGCAGAGAAGTAGAGTACAGTGGGCCTGTCAGCCCTGGAGGACTGTTGGAGATCACAAGACATGTCAGAAGTCTGGTGGGTCTTCTCCACACAGACCCCCACTCGGTTATGCGGGTGAAGCCCATGGAGAAAGTGCAAACACAGCCTTGGGTCCAGGCCACAGGTCTGCAGCCATGGGAGACGGGGATGGGCCTGACTGCAGTCAGACAGACAGCCCCGAATAAAGAGATCTATCCACAGGGTGGATTGGTTGGCGAGAGAATGTAATTCTGTGTGTGTTCCACTCTACAATGGCAAGAAACGCAGGCAGCTGCATGCACAGAGGGAGAGAGAGAGAGAGAGAAGTGACAAATAGACAGTGCACTATATGTGACCATTGTTTGAGTTGCCAAATTGCTCTGTTGTTGGCCAGCGATTATCTGTGCTACAGAACACCATGATGAGTTTTCAGTTTGGAGAACATCGGAGAGGAGGAAAAAGGGGAGCAAATAAAGGCCTTCCCTGTTGGCTACCTGTGATGACTTAGCCAAGCCAGGAGACTTATAGCACAAGTCTGACACATAAGGCCCGGCGGCTTGTATCACTTTAAAAACAAGAAATGGAGAAACAGAGTGAAACTGCCAACGTCTGCTGCAGAATCCTCGGATGTATTGTACTGTATTACAGTGCCCCGGAGTGGCCTCCGGTCGGGGGTGAGCGGCGGCAGTTTCAGCCGGCCGTAGGGACGGTGGACAGGAGGCCTGGTCAACTGGACGACAGCGAGGGTCACAGGGTCCCCCAGGGAGGAGGTATCCCAAAGGGGGTGCGCAGATGGGGTCTGGAATGAGAGTGTTCTCAGACAGGTGGATGCCTGTCACCCTCATTTCGCCACCGCCAGCAAGCAGGTGGCCTCTCCCTCCTCCTCTTCCCCTCATGGGTCACCTTCACATGGCACTGCTTCCCCCTGGGTCCCATCCCATCATATATACATGTACACTGTATTCACACACACTCACACACAGCGATGGTTCTCATGCTGCACGACTCTCAGTCAACCCCGGCACCTGGGGACTGGGCGCGTAAACAGTCGCTCTCAAGGTTGAACCCAGGTGTTTCATTTCCATTAAGGCCCTCATCACATTCGCAGCCTCCTCCCTCTGACTTTGGTCATAACACAGACGGAATAGTCATTAAATTTCAGATTACCTTCTCTTTGCCTTTGTAGATGTTAAGATGCACGGGGTCTATTTTCGATGTCTGTCTATGAAATAATTATCTCCCAACTCTCTGCCCCCGACATCTTCAAAAGAGGATGTTCCATTGATGATATTTGCCCTACATCATAGCTTTGCTCTTGCCGCGACTCTAAAACCCAATATAGCGTAATTAAACTAACAAAGTGACATCAATAAAGACAGAAGTGCTCTGTAATTACAGTCTGTGCTAGGACATCATAAGCAGGCAGTGTCATCACCCTAACGAAGGAAATAAATCGATGGCAGACAGACAAAGGCCCGCTTTACGATCCCCTTCTCCTCTGACACACAAAACCAACCATAAACACGAGTAAGGCGAGAGTTTAATGGCAATCTTAAAGTTGCAGAGGCCACTAGCTTGTCTTTACTGCTCCTGCCCAGCAATACAATGGGTGCCTTGACACTTTCACCACTCCCTTCCTCTCCTTCATTAGTTGTGCTTCTCTCTGTTTCTCCCTTTCCCCTTCTCCTTGCCTGCTATATGGTGTCTGGTCTCCTCGCCCCTCCGGAGACTCGTGAGTGGCAGGCCTCCCCCCTCCTTAATAACTGTGTATTCCAATCCTGACACGGTTGCACAAAAACACACAGATAGACACACACACAAAAATAATATGTTGCAAGATTGGCATTCCCACGTTGCCTCCTTCCTGCAGAGCGCCATGTGGACAGCAAGGCTAAATGTCAGGGAAAGAGATTTAATTCCACGTGCGCACACACACATGCATGCACTCAAAAAAAAACCCTAACACAGACAAGACACCCCACACTGATAGTGTGTGGGGTGTGAGGCTAAATGTCAAGGGATGATGTAAATTCGCATGATTGCTTCTCGAAGTAGTTCATCACAATGCCAACGCCGGCCACAGCAGTGTCTCATTGTCCTCCCAAGCAGGACAGTGGGGCTCCGGCAAGAGCAGCAGACCATGTTTATGTGTGTGTGTGTGTGGGCGAGGGCATGACCGGGTCCTCTAAATATATAAAACCCACTGTCTCTCTTAACTCTGTGTTTTATCAGGGCTGACCCAGTTTCCTGAGAGACACATAAAAGTATAAGCTCACAGAGGAAAAACATTCAGTAATCTACATAGTTATTTCCCCACACTGTCTGTACTGTACATGAGATTAGCTCTGGGTATATCCAAGCCTGTCACGCGCTGTAACACGAGGGAGACTTACATCAGAAATAGGGATGTGTGTCATGTTTTAGTTTTGTATAACATTCTTTACATATTCAACACGGTCTCGCGGCGACAGTAGTGGATCCCCTCTCCCCCCTACACATCCTTCGATCAAAGAAAATCCTGCAGAATATGATATTTGAAAAGAAATACGAGCAACGGATGAGTTGTAAAGTCGCGTGTACTACTGCACTAACTGTACGCACCACATTGATTTCATTCAAGAGCACGCCTCCCTTTTGCCGGGCCCTGTATGCGGCACAGAGCCAGAAGCAAAGTCTTTGCCATGCTGTGGCTGTTGCCTTGACTCCCCCCTCCCTCCCCCTCCTCCGCCTCCTCCACACCTCCAATTCTCACAGCCTGCTTGCTGAGGTGACTGATGAGCAGACTCACTGGTGTGTCAAATATGGGGGAAATAGTCAATCAGCTAGGCCGGTGTGGCAGGGCCTGCGTGCTGCTGTAGTTTGGAAATGCTGCTGCAGGAAGTGTGTAAAAGTCATGCTCTGTGCCAGACTGAGGATAAACATTTTATGGTTTTTGGAATAGGGAGGGGGTCAGACCTTTTCCGTCTCTGGAAGGCATGGCTAGATGCTCATTGCATCTGTGTTTAGTCCACCCCAAGCTGCGTGGGATTTATTACGCCATGCCTACTATCATGCTGGCCGTGCTCAAGTGCGTCTCTGTCTGTATATTTATGTGTGTGTGTGTATGTTTTTAAGAAACTAAAAGGAGGAAGGGAGGACAGAGAGGATGTTTGTGTGCAGATCATTTATGGAGGGGAGAGCGTTGATGTGATTTAGTGTGTGGCAGCTCAATGGGCCAGTGAACTTGGAAAATGAAAAGGCAGAGGTGGCCATGATTAGAGGTGTGCCTCGCTGACTACTTTATGAGAGTATTCAGATGCGTGTGTGTGTGTGTACATGTAGAGTCAGTAGCTGGACGGCAGTAGATAAACACAGCGGGACACACACAGTCTATCATCTTCATTGTCTGGGTAAAGCCCATCGGTGTTATTGTGTATAACCAGGAGAAGTAGAGTTGACTTATCCTCCGCTTGGCTCAGTCACGCTCTGCGTGTGTGTGTGTGTGTGTGTGTGAGGTCCTGGCCCCAGCTGATGCATCAGAGGCGCAGCGGAGTGATCTCAGACATGTGCCAGGGGCCAAGGTCAAAGGTCATAATATACAAACATACCCAGAGAAATTGAGTGTGAGAGAGCGTCGGGGGCCTGTGGGACCACTTGACTAACACTCTCACCCATAACATCACACACTACCCACACCCTCTCGGTTTCATCTCTCCTCTCAAGTCAAACTCCAGAAACACTTCTTTTTTTTTGCCTCCATTCTGATATTGGAAACAATAATGTTAGAAATATATGCGATTTTCCAATGTAGTCGGTGTCATGATGAGCCCCAATAGACATACTCGTTTTAAAAAAACAGTTAAAAAAAAAAAAAAAAAAAGTCTCCTCTACAGTTTAACAATAGACAGTAGACAAGAATAAAAGCCAAAATGCCAGGGTTCATGAAGGAAAAAAAGTTTTGTATTTATATTCTTTGTGTTTTGACATACAGCCCTCCACTTACTGTATTGTCTGTGACAAATAATGTCAAGTTCAGAAACCTAACATCTGTGCTTTATGTTCAGCAGTGTTCAGTGTTACCCAGCATAGTCATGCACTTCGTAAGAGTGCTGCAGGGATGAGGTATTTTTTGTAGGCCAACTCGGAAGTTAGGAGCAACGGGTGTCGGACGGCAGCTGGCAGCACCACGGTTTTGCATTCTGCGGCTCACGTTACCGCAGTTTCACAAGCGTGTCGTAGAACTACGGTGGTCTACAGGTAACATAAAAATACGAAAGCCTCTCTGTAGAGCCAGTGTTCAGTTTGTCCGTTCTGGGCTACTGTAGAAACATGGCGGAGCAACATAGCGGACTCCGTGAATTCTTAATTTCAGTTAATTATACACTAATGAAAACATAGTTATGAATATTTTACTCCATTTCTGATACTAAATCCACTGAAATGTTACACACTGTTCCTTGAAGACAGTTCAAAATCCACAAGTTGGATATTGGCTGATATTACGTCGGCGAATAAAGCGTCATTATTTCTTAAGCTTGTGTAAACCATAGACCTTATGTCAGGCATCTGAAAGAAAACATTGACTTTGAGACGAGGAAGTGCAAAAATGTCAACTCATTTCCAGGTTTTAGTACTCATTCCTGCAGCACTCTATAAGGATTGTCTGTGCATTAGGTCATGCCTGGATGGGCATCCCTCCATCCATCGCCAAAGTAACTCTGCAACATGTCTGTTCACAGCACCGCTTTACAGTCAGTGGTCAGAGAATCCACAGTGACTCCAGAAACAGCATGGTCTACTTTTAATTGTCAACGAGTAAACAGGGCTAGCCATCGTGTTTCTCTTCAGTCTATTTTTTTTCTTCTTTACTTTGTTAAACCAGTAGATTTTCTTTTGAATGCCCTGCATCCACACTGACAGTTGCACACATTCACAGCTGAAAGCTTCCCAACAGTCTGATCTTTTGGCCAGCTGAGCAGCTCTAATCTGTTTTGCAGAGAATTGGATCATACTGATTGTGCCACACACTGCTCTGTTGCAGCAGTGCAGCGGCTAGTCAAAGCTCCTCTTGATGATCGATAAATTAACTGATTGCAGAAGCAGCCACTGCATTTATAAAAATATTTCCAGTTGAAACCACTTTTAATTGCCATCAATTTAACATGAGTGACCCAGCATGTATTATCATTTCATTTAGCGGTTGTGGGAAAGAAATGCCGTCATACTGGAATAACATTTTCATTGGCATCCGGTACACCGCTGCTCAGCCTTTTAATATTATGAGTTTAGCTACTGACAGCTTCACTTTTTTCAAGCTTCTAATTATCTTTATGCTGTTTATTTCTGGTGGACAGCGCCCATTAATCAACAGCAGTCCCTAGTCAAATGTTAAAAAGTTTGTTTGTTCAACCACTGATTTTGCTGTGAAACATGACTCATCCACACCTGTCATATTTCCTTTTATCTCTTATCAAGACCATACACGACACAGTGGGCTCCCCCTCTGTCGACGCTCTGTATAACTGAACGTTCTGGCACAGGTTGTGTTTACGGAGGCGAATCACAGTGTGTCAGTGTTTGTGTTTAAATCCCCACACCACACACAGGGATCAGAGAAGAAAAACGAACGTTATGCCGTGAACTTCATCCTGGAATCCAATCCGAGCATTACTGCGGAGGTGGCTTGGGCTCCAATACGGTTTAGTGCTATACCTCAAGACCGTATCATCTCGGCAATGCAAGCAATGCCTGAAATTTGATTTGATCTGCATGGCCGCCATCATTTGACCATGGCTGATGTCCGTCCTTCTCCCCCCTCGCTCTCTATCTGCGCCTGAGCTGCCGCTGAGCCCTGGGCTCCAATTAATCCCATGATGCCTGGCTGTGGTTGGTATGGTGACCAGACAGGGCACAGAGAGAGCTGTGATTCCCAGGTGAAAGGTGGGATAGACTTTCTGATTCGCTCCAGCACACAGATAGAGTTACAGCTCAATTTCAACCTCTCGCCCTCACTGGTCTATCCTCGTGACTAAAATAGGACCAAGGAATAGGAGACGGGAGAGGAAGAATAGCTCCTTCTCTTCTTTCTCTCTGTTTTCCTGTCTGTCTCGTTCCCTTTTCTCACTCTTCTTTTTTATTACTCCCTCTTTTCAACCCCCCTCCCCTTCCCGTCACTGTGCTGATGGTTTTTCTGTGACAGAAGGGACTCTGAGATGTGCTTTATAGCTTGGTCAGCTTGTAAAGCAGCACTTCAAACTCCGTAGTTCTGTCTCACTTTAAAAAGTGGAGGGTTTTTTTGACCTCGCTGGCTCTTTATCCGTCCTCTTTTCACTTGTTCCTACTGCTTGTGCTTTGTTCTTTTACCTTTTTTGTGGACAAGGCAGGATTTGTGAATTAATCATACGTGGTTCAATAGCTGGCCTTAGCTGTGCTCCGTCACTGGGGGGATCAATAGGGGAAGGTCAGTGGCACTGTGGTGGCTCTGGAGGAGAGACAAGGAGGGCCATGCCCAGGTGATCCATAAGCCATAAGTCTGGCATGAGGCATGATGGGGAGGAGAGCCTGTCCTTGCCCCATCCAGTCTCTGTCCTGGACTCTGGTGAGACGGACAACTCGCCCCACCTCAGGTGGATTTCAATGTCCTTTTGTCATCCCCATGACATCTAGGAGGAAACCATACGTTTAAAGAATTTGAGTGTAATATCTTTAGATATTTTATACAGATGAAGAATAATAGTAATATGCACATTCATTCATATAAACATTTGCTAGCACAGACAGGCACAAGGTTTAAAGGGATAGTTCAGATTTTTTTAAGTGGGGTTGAGTGAAGTACTTATCTATAGTCAGTGTATTACTACAGTAGATGACGGTCGGCATGCCCCCAGTTTGGAGAAACAGACAGGAGTTACTGCACGGAAGCAAAGTGATGTACTGCTGTGGACGGGGCCGGCAGCAAAACGTAGTTTAGCCACCTAATAGAAAGACCGTCCCAAAAAAATCAATATCAGTTTAAGTGTACACTGTATTTAGAATGTTTTTGCTGGTTTACCTTGCCGTGGGAAGTGGCTATACAGTCTATGTTTCTGATGGAGAATGGAAGCCAGTATCTGTGCTCTCTCCTATGCATCCAGACTCCATTGAAAAATCCTTTAATTTTACCTAGCAGAACACGGGAGTTGCTGGTCTACTGCTGTCTCGATCGGTTTGTTTGTTTGTGTTATGGTGTGACTTTGGTTAGTTCGGATTCACCAAAGTCGTGTTCTCCGAGGTAAAATTAAATTTTTTTTTAATGGAGTCTGGTGGCTTTGGTGAGAGCATTGATAGATACAATGGCTTCAGTTTCCCACTGGAGAGGTCTGCCTGACGATAAGGTAAAGTGGTAAAAATATTCTAAATATAGAGTTACACTTAGGCCTACCTAAAAAAAAATCAATATCAGTTTTTCTCTTATGTGGCTAAAATACATTTTGCTGCCGGCCCCGTCCACAGCATTACATAGTTTTGCTTCCGTGCGGTAACTCCTGTCTGCTTCTCCAAACTGGAGGAATGTTGACTGTCATCTACTGTAGGTAATACACTGACTATGGATGAGTACCTCATACAACACCACTTCAAAACACCGAACTATCCTTTTAAGGTTGTACAGTTTGTGGTCCAGCGTTATAATGTAGGTTATATCATCTGTCTTTTACTGTTCTTCTTCTGATCGATCTTGCTTTTTATTCCATACTTTTATCATAAATACTGCCAATGACACAACACAACTTCATGTTACTTGTTGCATATAGCATTAATTGGAAGTCAGTAAAGATAAATAAAAATCTTTGATCCTCCGTTCTGAATTTGGCTCTTAAAAGTACACGACCACATCATTAACTTTGTGGCTGAATTCTCCTGCTCCTCGTTTTAATAGAAAGCAAGGTTGTTGTTGCTAATAATGAAAACCTGACCTTTTTCTTGCTGCAGTCTAGTTCGACTTAGGTTTAATTGCATTAGTATTTCTTACCATGGGAGAGCTTAAGCTGCTAAAACAGCAACTCTTACCCCATGACATAAAATAAGGCTGTATGCAATTCCCAGCTGCCCATGCATTATTGAGAGTACAAAAGCATCCTCTTTACAAAGTGTCATAATAAGGCAGTGCTACAGGACTTAAGTCCGCACGTGCACGATGCACACAGCATGCAGTTGTCAGCAGGAGTCGGGGCCGCGGAGGAGCTCCATTCTGATGGCACCTTTTATTTACAACGCACTGAGACACACCACGGATGATTTGTGGAGATTAGCGGAGAGGATGCGAGGTATGAATCATCGTCTCTGTAGCCGCTATTTCCAAGTGAGCATATGCATACTGACTAAAGGCTGAAAATAGCATTCACCGCAAATGTGATGTGGAAGCCTTTTGAGCAAACAGTTGAAAGTCATCAACATCTCAACGCAGTTAAACATATTATATGCGCGCGCACGCACACATATACGGCGACAGTGTGCATTTCAAGTGAATAAGAAATGTCTTCACAGTCAAAATCTTACAAGCACTGAAATTCAAATTCCATGTCACCTAAGCTGTACATCAAAGCCGCACATTTAGCCCTAACTTGCTATGTGTGTATGTGTTGACACGGAGAAAGGAGCGGTGTAACCAGTGTATGACATGGCTATTTGTAAATAACGTCCCAACCTCATCCACTGGCGGGAGCTGAGAGCTTTAAGTCTGAGTAGTGATGGTAGCCTCCCTGAAATGTGCATGAAACCGGCTTAGCGCTATCAGCGCAGCATCACCGCCAGTCACCAGCCTCCCCTCTCATTCTGCTGGGCTGCTGTGGACCAGATAAGAGCAACACCACCACCCCCCGCCACCCCTCCCCTACTGCTTCCATCCGCCTTATGTTGTCTCCAAACAATCCACCCACCCTCCCACACCAATTCACCCTTATCCTCTTTACAAGGTCTTACAGGGACAGGGACGCTGATGTGTAGCTACGACCGTAATTTATATTCTTTGTAAATTGTCTGTGATTTTTTCATTGAGATAAGTGCGGGGGGAACATCTGTTTTGTGCTGGAGGGCAGTCGGCCGGGGCCCGAGTTCTGTGGCAGTCATTGGCAGTATAGATAGAGAGGAAGAGGGGAGGCACGCGATCTGTCTCCCTACCCTGAATTACAACTCCAGGGGCCCAGCCACCCTCTCATCATTACTGTTGTATTTAGTCGAACACATTGGGTAAACAAAACATTGCGCTCCATCTGTACAGCCTTGGAGATACGTGATATCATATTTGGGAAACTTAACTTCATCTCAGTCTAATTCAGTTAGTTGCTGCTGTCACCGTTTTCTCTCTCAATTATCCTTAATTCGTTTTAACCCTCTGAGACCCGCAATAGAACTGTTTTTGTCTTTTTTTAGCGGGGGACAGGGGGTGATAGCAGGTCAACAGTAAATGTCACATAGAAGTGGTGTACATCATCTGAAAGCTGGGAACCTGAAGATTAATTTGAGATGCAGAAATAAAATCAATGATAATCAATAATTGTTTAATTCATTAAAATATATTGTGAAAGTGTATAAGAGCTTAGAACATTATAATAGAAGTATATGATGGCAATTTCCATGCTCTATTATGCATCAAGTTGTGGCAGCAATTAGATTACACAGATTTGGTGCTAAATTTAACCATTTTTTACCACTAAAGAATTCATAAAAATGATCAATAATCCCTCCAAAATACCACATTAAGACACAAAGACCTTGAGGAACACCATAGAAAAAAAGTCATGCTGTGATTTGGTATCAAAAACTTTTGACATTTGGAGATTTCTGCAAGAATTGCATTTTTCAAAGATTGGATGGCGAGCACTTCTGTTCTGGAAAAACTGCTCAGAAACCCCCTTATTGTCAATCTAGCTAGGAAAGCCATCCATCCTCTGAATGCTCTAGGTCTCTAGGTTTTGTTTTTAAAGTTTAATGAGGCTGTGATTATCCTAGAGGTCACAACAGGTCATTTTATACAGTGAGGTCAAGTTTTAAAACGTGGTTTCACTACAATGAAATGGCTACTATGGGGAATACTATTGGGCTCATTGGATTGACAAGAGTCTCAGCTTTACGGTGATACCCAATTTATGTAATTGCAAGATTGTTTAGGGACCCCACTGTGCAGAAATATTAAAATCTGCCATTGTAGAATAGGCGAAAATAACACATTTATACTGCATGCAAAAAACTGCATCGTTTTTGTACAAAACTGCATGTGATTATCATAACATGGGCATGTCTGTAAAGGGGAGACTCGTGGGTACCCGTAGAACCCATTTTCATTCACTTGTCTTGAGGTCAGAGGTCAAGGGACCCCTTTGAAAATGGCTATGCCAATTTGTCTTAGCCAACATTTAGCCTAAATTTACAGCATTATTTAGCCTCCTTCCCTACAAACTACCATGACATGGTTGGTACCAATGGATATAGGTTTTCCAGTTTCATTTGATATCTGTACCTCTTCTCTAGCTCTAAAACTGAACCTGCTACAGCCTCTGAAAGACAGTAAAGTCTGTCAGCATTGCCCGCAGGTCTCAGAGGGTTAAAGATGACCATTTATCAGACAGAGAGAAAGAACATTAACATGTTACGGAGAAAAAGAGATGATGCGATATGATTTAAAAGATGTTGTGCAACTTGTTCCAGCTGACTGACCCACCAACCCCTTCATTACCAGGCAGTATATAATTAAGCATTCATGGTTGAAGGCTGAGGCCACTCAGGACTTAAACGAGTAAGAACTGCGGGCATCACAGTGACCAGGCGCCGAGGCCTCATTGGCAGTCAAAGAGGTGCGCGACCTGCGGCGTCTCGACATACGAACACTAGCGGGGGAGCTGGAGGGGTTCGGAGCAGCGCAGACAATGAATCTCAATCCTGAGGCCGTGGCAGATTTACATTTAAAGTAGTTTTAGCGAACGCCCCACTTCCTGATGCATTCTTTGGCAGGGCTGAAGGGAGCGGCTTATCTGCGAGTCATCAATTGCACGTGATGCGTCCAGATAGGAGCTCCCGACGCGGCGCCAGCACCTTTTTCTGCTCACACATCCGGCTCGAAGATGATGTGCCATCTAATAGAGCGCCGTTGCTTGAAGTCTAATTACATTATGCGTGGAAACACCTCTGCTCGGCGTCGACAGCTCCAGATGTGCGAGTGTGTGTTTGCAGGCACAGGTGCTTTAACACATGTGACCTATGTTTTACCTGTGACTGACAGAACCAGTAATGACCAGCATCAGTGTGCTATTGACGTTTGTCACTCGTCTTGCTATTAATGCTATCCCGAGATGGAGCAACAAGGTTACCACAAACTTGGTGTGTATGTGTAAATGTGTGAGTGCTCGGGGGCATATTTGTGCCTCATATTTACACTTAATAGGGCTTGTGTGTGTGTGTGTGTGTGTGTGTGTGTGTGTGTGTGTGTGTGTGTGTGTGTGTGTGTGTGTGTGTGGGGTTGTGATACCAAATGTATGTGTGTGTAGATGTGTTTGGATGAGTAGTAGGTGAGAGTGTGTTGTTGACACAGTGGGGTAAAGGCTATGATGGCTGAAGGCTCTGATGGGTAATTGAGAACAGCAGGTGTCGCCTCCCTCCTGAGCAACTTCAGGCCCCGACCAGCTCGCCCTCCGATCTTCAAAGCCTCTCCGGCCCATTTCTCCTCTCCTTTCTTTTCCTTTCCTTTCCTTTCTTTTCCTTTCCTTTCCTTTTCTCTCCTCTCCTCTCCTCTTCTCTCTAGTTCTCCTCTCCTCTCCTTTCCTTTCCCCTCCTCTCCTCTCCTCTCCTCTCTAGTTCTCCTTTCCTTTCCTTTCCTTTCCTTTCCTTTCCTTTCCTTTCCTTTCCTTTCCTTTCCTACCCTCTTCTCTCCTCTCCTCTCCTCTCCAGGCTGCACTGCCAGTTGAGCTTGCTGGGGAGAAAAACAGCATGTATGGTATTAATCAAACCCAGGGCATCATGGGAAATAGGAAAGGGGCTCGAGCACAGCTATTACTGCTACACCGGTTCACCAAGACCGAAATCTTTCATTCTCTGTAACCCTTTTGACAAGAGTACACTTGATACAGTTGAGTAGTTCAGAGACCGGTAGTACAGTAATAGTTGTAGTATAGTTATTCCTTGTATTATAAGTACTATGATTTGTTTGTTTTGATTTTCTATGAATAGCTAAAAGTTGCTCAAAACCGTGTCTGCACACTGTTTGTTTTCTATAAAAATATGTTTATTCAAGTCAGTACATTTCAAAGTTCCATCGCTGTGTTTTCACAGAACATTTTAGGATTTTCGGATGATTCACCAGAGCTGTGGATTCTCTCCACTGATCCCTGTTGGAACAGGAGAATCTCTCATACAGATTTGTCTCTTTCTGTCTGTCTATTTCAGCTCCTTCCTCCTTCCTCTTTTAGCACCTATCGGCCTTTAGACGGTGAAGCTGAGCCTGTGAGCTGTGTTCTGCCTGTGGGCCAGGGCTCCCCTGCTCTGGCGTTGTTACCGATGCCGAACACGTCACCAACCTCATAAACCCCCCCACCCTCCCCTGACTTTTTCAAATGAACAAATCTGATTGAGCGAATGCCATTACCTGGGTAAATGAATGATTCCTAAAGGACTGGACAAGGCCTAACACCGCCCTGAGGGTAAAGCTTGTTATCGCTGCAAACTCCAAAGAGGAGAGAGGCGGCTGTGGAGCTTGTGTGCACTTTGTCAGAGGCCTGTATTTCCATATTAATCTGCCACATTTAGGCATCTGAGACAGAGAGCCTCCTGTCACGCTTCTTTGATAACAGAGCAGTTAGCTTTTTCCCCCTCATGTATAAATATGTATAATTCTGATAAGATTAATTGAAACGCCTAAGTATACAGTGGTAGGAGATGAGTGGGAGGGAGAGAGAGGGAGACAGCAGGAGGGACATTATATTGCCAAAGCATGCATTTTAGACTGGCCTCTGCCTCAGACCTCCTTCAGAGCGGGTGCCTAGTCTCTCTCCTCCGGGTCCAAAGTGCCTTGAATTGAAAATAGCATCTACCTAACCGTCCCTCAAAAATAGCTGAGCGAATAAGTTTTTGCGCAGAGCCGATAAATACGGCGTGGAGCCTCTGACACCGAAGCCTCACCCCAATTTCCAGTGCTCTGGAGGAGATCAGATAGCCCCGTGTCATTTGATTTTCTGCCTTATCTCATCCGCGCCCATCTTTTTGTCTCAAGCAGAGCTACATTTTAAGAAGCACACACTCCTGGTATCTTTTTGAAGGACAAAACCCCGGGATGATATCGAAACAAATAATCGGATCGCGCCGTTGGAGAGGGCCGTTCTGCCGTTTGATTGATACCGAGTGCTGACGCAGGCATGTCAAATGAGTGTCCTTCAAGTGACATTTGGGATGCAAATCCGCAGAAGTACACGTCGAGATTGCAGCAGTCCTTAGTTCACGAGTGCCATTTATGATCGCGCCTCCGCGATGGCTGACATTACGGATGCTGTAAACTAGAGCACAATTTATACTTTGTGTATAATCCCACGCAGCCGTTGAGCAGTTCCACTTTTCAAACTGACCAATAAAAATGTCTGTTTAATAGTTGTTTTCTGCAAAGTATGCTGAGTGCTAAACAAGAGAGGGCAGTGAGCGAGGAGGAGGAAACAGCAGGGGAGAGGGAGGTGTGGGAGAGTGGAGGTGAGGGATCCTGAGACAGATGAAACAAGAGGGAGCGAGAAAAGCGAGGGAGGAGACAAAGACGGTCCCCGGTGCGCCGCTCGAGTTGACTGACGGCGAGAAGAGAGGGCTGTAGTGAGAGGAAGGGAGGAGGAAAGGGAAGAAGGGAGCGAGCACGTCGGTGTGTGAGTGGCGTCTCTCATTAGAAGGTGCTGTCAGGGGCCACAGAGGGGGGACTGCAGGGACCCCACCTACCCCCTTCTCCTCCCTTCTCCGCTGGCCCCTGAGATCCGGCCGGGAAAATGATTGATGAGTGATACCAAGATAAACACGCGCCTTGGCCCCCAAAGGCAGCCCTGCAAAATGATGCATGCAGCGTTATAAATAAACCTTATGGAAAAAAAACAACTTTACAATAAACAACAAAACAATGCAAAGCAACCGTTGGGTTTTCTTATTTTGAATATTGTTAGAGAAACCCAGCTTTTGTTCTTCACTTTGATGAGTTTGCGTCTGTGTCGCGCCGACGCATGTGAGCAGCGAGCACACGGCTAACAAGGCTCGCCAGCTGACTGGATGGTTAAGCCCCCCTCAACAGTCACGCTGCCTCCTCAGCAGATCGGGCAGGCGGCTTTCCCGCTCACTCACTGCGAGGCCCCAAACACCGTTCTAATTTTGGTAGAGCTCCAAATCATAGCAGCTGTGTGTGTGTGTGTGTGTGTGTGTGTGTGTGTGTGTGTGTGTGTGTGTGTGTGTGTGTGTGTGTGTGTGTGTGTGTGTGTGTGTGTGTGTGTGTGTGTGTGTGTGTGTGTGTGTGTGTGTGTGTGTGTGTGTGTGTGTGTGTGTGTGTGTTGGAGGAGTGCAAAAGTGCGTGGGAAACTGATGTGCAGTGCGGCATATGTATGGATTAATTCGGCCACTCCACAATACACACAAATACAAATACACCCACACAAAAAAAAAACTCTGCTCACTAATTGTTGAGTAAGCCATAAATGTTTTATGCCACACTTTCTGTTAATGTTTAACACTGAGCGCCAAATGCCTCTGTTACAAATCGAAGTGGAAAGGCAGATTATCATCAAATAGTTACATTATATCATTATGAGCCTACGGGCTGTGGTCTGGTGGAGGGAGAATGAATTATGAATGGAGTGTGAGGGAGGATCTTCGCTTCCCCCGAGGGACTTCCAACACCACAACTCATTTAAGTTGGATGAATGAGAGATAAGGAAAGGAAGTCCCCCCCCCCACCCCCTCCCTCCTCCACTCCCACCACCCATGCTGCTCGCCTTACACACTGCCCTTCATGTAATTTACTCCGTGAGAAGAAGTGTCACTTCAGCACACACTTCTCATTGGGAGAAATGTATGCTGAAGGGAGCTTTGTTCATTGTCAAACTGCATACCAATGCTGAAAAACACCATAAAGAAGTCTTGTCATCTAAGTCACTGGTGCATTTTCTGCCTGGCGCGGACTCGTGTCGGGCCTCTTTGTACATCTCTGAAATGAGTCCCCGAGCTGTGCTGTAGCTTTGCCTAAAAAATCCTTCTCATCTCATCTTTCTCTCTTTTGCTCTCCCTCTGTCCTGTCTCCACGGATCCAGGCCGCAGAATGGGTCGATGATATTGTACAATAGGAAGAAGGTGAAGTACAGAAAGGATGGCTACTGCTGGAAGAAGAGGAAAGACGGGAAGACCACACGGGAGGATCACATGAAGTTGAAAGTGCAGGGAGTCGAGGTGAGTGCGCTTACGAGAATTTGGACTTAGCGGGAGTGTGTGGGGGGATCTGGCGGGGAGGGGATGGGCGAGAGCCAGCCTTCACCCTGACACAGACAAACACAGGTCTACAGTGAGCTCTCCCCTGGCTGTAATGGAGACAGTCACATGCTGCAGTCGGCCCGTGTCTCTGAGGAGCCTTACCAAGAAACAATGCGGCACAACAATAGTTTTCCCTGGGAAGCCAGTGGAGTGGAACCGATTGTTTGTACCTTATTAAGGCTCTGGATGTTGCCTTTGCTCCAGAGAGCCTACATTAATCTTGCTGGCTCGAAGCAGCGCTGTGGAGCTAGCGTTCCCTCACCTCACTCCACGTCACTCCGCATACCAGCCGCCGCCATAAAAGGCCCAGATGTATCTGTCCTTGGCTCACCCAGGCTCAATTTTGCTCAACCTGAGGTGGCGGCAATGCAGCTTATCAGCAGTCCCGTATATGAGACCAGGCAGCCCCAGACTCCTTCACTTCCTTTGCTTTCAGTCTCTTTCACGTATTTAGCCACAAGCACACATACTAGAAGTACAGGAGTTGAGAGAGAGTAGAGTTAGAGGTGTCCTATTCGTGTGTGTGCTCACATACACACACACAAACACAGTCCCGTAGTTCACATACACATAACCACACACCTCAGGGAGTGGTGCTGTGAGTCTGTGTCACACAGCGCGACAAAGACAAAGCTCAGGCATTCTCCCAACAGGGGCTCTGTTCTCTGTTTGTACTCCTCCAGATATTTGTCACTCCAAGAAAATGGCCTCTTCCTTGGCCTTGCCAGCTCAGTGTCATCTCTGGTCCTGCAGTGGTGTGATAACCTGTTGGGACTACACACATCCATCCTTTTGGACGGTTATATATTGTTTCCAGTTTCTGACAGTCCTGGCTTTACAGAAGGTTTACAGCCGACTTGCATTGATACTGTTGTATTAACATGTGAATACAGATTATGTGCAGTGATGTTTAGCATGTAGGCTCTGATTTTGTCAATCCCCGCAGAATTGTTAGCGCTGTTCACGCCGTTAGCACCATTAGCTGCTAGCCGCCGGCTCAGACATCTCCGTGTTCAGGCAGGTAATCCCGGCTGTATGGGTTTCAGATGCTGCAGTAGTGGGGCAATCACACGTTGCATTAAATCGAAGAACATTTGGCTGCGAGCAGAACCATAGAAAAAGTAATTTTTTTCTAGATCTGGGCACAAAAAGGATGGATTGCAGGTAAAGTTTGACTGGAGAAGTTTTGATACTACTTGGTACTGAGTTATTTCGGTCGATACCTTACAGGTATCGAGTATCAATACCCAGCCCTAAGTACAGTATTTTAATGTAGTTCCAACCTCTCAGTCAAACTAATACAAAGTATGCTTTTTTGTTTCAACAACAGAATTGGGTCACAGTTGCCAATTTCCCCTTGTATTTCGGGATGAGTTTACCTTTACTGACGGATCTTTTAGGCCATCAAACCAGCTTCATCTCTACCCAGGTTCCACCCCCATTGTACATTGTGGATTTCCTGCCTCCAGTAATAAAGAAAGATGGTGTTATGACTGACCCCTAATTTCTGTCCTCAAAATGTTCCTTCAAGAAGGGGTGGGTATGATATGGTAGGAGTAGTACCTGCTCTCCTCTGGTAAACATGGCTTGTACAGTTATTACAAGAGCCAGCTGTTCCCCTATAGCAGTCCTAAAGCATGCACAAACGATATTAATAAAAGTATATCTAAAGTTAGTGGCACCAGATGTCAGATGAAAATGTACCCACATCTACCTCACATCTGCTGTCTTGTATATCATCGCGGCCCACTTCAGCACACGTGGAAGCGCTGCCCCCACCCAACAGACTCCTGTACTGTATGCCACTGTCCTATTTTCCAGCATCAACGCTGGTCAATGCTCCAGAAAAAAACAGCCGTTTTTCTCTTTAAAGCAACTCTCTCAACTCTCTCAACTGGCACATCACAGCCTCTGTATCTCCGGTACTTCTCTTGGCCAGCGATAGCGTGTGTTCTTCTGTGGTCTTGTAGCTGTCACACAGTGGACAAGGAGAAACATTCTGTTACGGTATAAAAATATCCAGACCTCTGTGACCAGCAGTCCCTGCTTTATAAAAATTATATTTAAAAAAAGACATTTCCTGGCAAGCCATAGCTGAAGAGATTGGCTCCTAAGGTGAGGAATCGCGTGAAAAAACACACACAAAAGACTCTTGAATCCAGGGCAGATTCACTTTATGTGCTACATATTGTGCTGTATAATATGCTGTGTGGTCCTGATGACTCGCCACGGTGTGTCCGATGTGTCCTTGGGGCACCAAATGGCGCACATCATATGATGCATTATTGCGCCGTGGTGCTGGTGGTGTGGTTTGGATTTTAACCAGACTGAAACGGAAGCAGTACGTACTGGAAACAGAAAGGGGGCAGATTATATCCCATTAATAAACCCTCTAGTGTTTGAAGAGTGAGCTTTTCTTTACATCCCAGTCGACACTTGACGTGGACGTTGGTGACTATTACAGTATTTTATGTCCATCAGTAGCAATAAGCAGTCAGCGGCTGAATAGCAGTTGTAACCTGAAGTGTACAGTGTGCAACGACGTAAGATAAAGGATGTACTAAAGCAAAGTCATCATGACTCACATACATCTATACTGACGTCTGTTCACTGAGTGTAACTCTGTGTCCTGTGTTGTTGCTCTGTGAGCTCCGATATGTTGTAAGCAGTCTAATTTACCAGAGCTAATTGCAATGTTAGCAGCAGTGCAAGGTGTGAAGGTGAGCTTAGTGTAGAGAGAGAGAGAGGTAGAAACTGACTCAGGGCTGCAAAGCCACATGGGATCTCATAGAAATTGGACCATAACTACTGCGATTTCACATACTGCGCACTCATTGTCTATGCTGAGTTACACTGCTTAGACTGTGTGGTGCGTTTCTGTGTGTTTGTGTACACATCTTGCAGCCTTGGAAGGCCTGAGTCACGTCCTTTAAACCCCTCACCCCTCAAGACTGACAGTGAGAGGTGATCCATCACTGCTGTAACCAGCCTATGATGGGAACCATGACCCGTAATGCACCGTCATGTTTACTGTAAGCACATCCAAATGACTTGACCTTTGCCTTCCGCGCAGCGAAAGTACGAGACCACAGGAGAGGATAAAGAGCTAAGATCTATTTCTGCTTACTACTCTATTTAGAAGGAGAAGAGAACGATCCATTTAAATACATAATTCATGTCATACCTTCACAAGGCGGAACGCAAAGAGTTGATACAACTTCACTTGTTTTACAGGGGAGTCTTTACATCACTCACACTGTGCTGTAGCTGCCCCGATTCCCCAGCCATCCAGTGCTTAATAGAGGTTGTGTGGTTATTACATGGGCCAGGTTTAGTGCACAGAGAGGACAAGTGTTGTGGGTGGTTCCGGCCAGTGATGTTCAGTGGCTCCGGCGAGAGAAAGGCTGCGAGTCCGGGAGCGATGGGCCTTCTGGGGCCTGCAGGAGGCAGCCTAGCGTGGCAGGAGTAGATGTCAGTGCGTGCTGCTGCTGTCCTGTCTGCTCCGCAGTGCTGGCTCAGCAGCCCGTGTAAACCAGGATCTACTCTCTTTCTCCCTCTATGTCTTTCTCTCTTCCACCCATCTTTCTCTTTCATTTCCCTGTCTTTTTAATTCTTTCTCTAGATTTTACATTGCCCAGCTCTACTCCCCACCTCTCTTTCTCCTAACTGCCCCAAATCCTCCTTCCACTACCTTCCAAGTCCACAGTCCAGACGGACAGAACCTTGAGTTGGGCGGTAATGCTCCCTGTTCCCTAAAATTGGAGCGCAGGGCATGTTGCGGCATTAGCGCTTAACAGGCCGTGAAATAGCAGCCTGCCTTCCTGACGTCTCCCCCATCACTCCAGGTGAGTTGGCCAGACGGCTGGATAAATGAGCGTGCAGCACCCCCAGCAAACCAGCATGCCTTTGGGGCACCTGAGGAGAGATGTCCATCAGCGATTATCTCACCACACCCTGCTCTTACCAACTCACCAGCTCCTGGACATATAGCCAAACTTCCGCGGGGATCCTTGCATCCACTCTAATGAGGATGTCTAGTGGCTGTCTATCAGTCAGGATCTTTGGTTACACCAGGTTTTGATTCTCCCACAGAGTGATGTCATCTTAATTCAGGCTGTAGGTCTCATAGTATGCATAGCTCTAGCATCCCCTGGCTTCTCGCTGTGAAATAGCAGAGACCTCAAGCACATCTGCTTTGACAAACTCCACCTGATCTCCATTCTGCTTCTTGTCAAGCTCCTACCCCCCAATGCTAGCACCTCTTCTTATCTGATTAGCTGTTAACGTCGGCTTAACCCCCCCATCTCCTCCACCTCTTCTATCCTTTCTCCCCATTATTCCTAAGCTTTAATAAACTCCCTAAAATGCAGATCGATTTTCTCTTAAGTGAAGGTGGCAGTGCCTCTGACTTATTTCATTACCACAGGCTAATTATACCGATTGAAATGAGCTTCTCCTCTTAAGGTGTGCTGTGCTGCTCTGCTCTGCGCCCCCGCGCTCCCTAGACTTTAATGCCAATACAGTTCTCTACCAATTCCCTGAATCCCATCCCTGCCTCAGCCTCCACCCCGCCATCCCTTCACCCAGCCCTCTCACCCCTCCACCACCTAAATAATCAGCTGGTGCGTCCTTAGGCCCCGTAACTTGTCATTTCATGTTGGATCCACCCTAATGTGTGATTTCAACTGTGCAACTGTGCAATGAAGGAAGGTAATGGAGCATGCTGGTGGCTCAATCGCCTCTGTTCATTGATAATAATGAAGACAAATGTCAAAACATTAGTTGCTAATGTTGTAATGGAGTGGATGCTAGTGGATGCGCGCTGGATGCTACACTGCATTGGCTTTCAATATCACATGACCTTCAACGTTTAACTCATCTTTTTTGCTGGTAGTCTAGCCCTTCCTTTCGCAGCAAATCAAACATTGAAGTTCTTTTGTCCATCCAAGCACATTTATATCTGAATTCAAATGACTCTCTGGAGGCACAGCTTCATACTTGGACTTTTTTGTCTGCTTGTTAAAACATGATGGGAAAAAAATTTAAACCCGCTGCCCCTCCTTTGTCCCCCGTGTTCGAAAGAAATGCAGCAAAAGTGCCCTCTTGGATTCCCCAATGTAGATAAAACACAATAAAATGCCCTCTAGGGTGCCCTTCTAGTAGAGGAATGTGATTAAGTGCCCTCTAGGGTGCCCCTCTAGTTGAGGAAACATGATAAAGTGTCCTTTAGGGTGCCTTCCAGCAGAGAAAACGTGATAAAGTGTCCTTTAGGGTGCCTTCCAGCAGAGAAAACGTGATAAAGTGTCCTTTAGGGTGCCTTCCAGTGGAGAAAACGTGATAAAGTGCTCTCTTGGGTGCCTTCCAGTGGAGAAAACGTGATAAAGTGCTCTCTAGGGTGCCTTCCAGTGGAGAAAACATGATAAAGTGCTCTCTTGGGTGCCTTCCAGTGGAGAAAAAGTGATAAAGTGCTCTTATGGGGTGCCTTCCAGTGGAGAAAACGTGATAAAGTGGCCGTATGGTGGAGAAAATCTGATGAAGTACCCTTTGGGGTGCCCTTCTAGTAGAGAAAACGTGATTAAGTGCCCTCCAGGGTGCCCTTCCAGTGGAGAAGCATGATAAAGTTCCCCCTTGCATGGCCGTCCAGTGGAGAAAACATGAAAAAGTGTCCTCTAGGGTGCCCTTCCAGTGGAGAAAATGTGATGCAGTGCCGTATAGGCTGCCCTACATGCTAGAAACATTTTGCGTGCTCGTGCCCCACTCGTGCCCTTTTATTTTTTTCGCCCCTGCCCCTCAGACAGCCCGAGTCCGCCACTTGGTAAGTTACAATCACACTAGCTGCATATCTGTGAAATAGAGTTGCTTTGGGTGGCTGTGTGTGTTTTCAGCAGCAGCAGTAGCACTGATTTACAGATGCAGCGGCTGATACCGCCAGATTGCGAGGCCAGATGTGAGAGGGCACTAAACAAACCCCTGTTTCTGAGAGGAGGTGACACCGTGCATGCTCTCCCTCCTGCCCCTGCTCCAAGTCAACTGTGAAATTAAGATCAGATTACTGATACAGGCAATGCCCCAAAGCCCGAATAAAAGTTTGTATTTTCCATTTTTATTCCAACTTATAGGCTGTCTTTTAGACAACAGTCAGCTGCCTGCGCTGTAAAGACAGTAAATCGATTACTGTTTCCATTGTCTCCTCTTTTCTCCCGGAGCCTGCTTTGTTATTCACTATTTCTTCCTCTTTGCCTTGGAGCTCACACAGCTAGTTCTTCCTTTTTGAATTACCTGATTGTGGAGGAGTTAAGACCAATCTGTGTGTGATATTTCAAAGAGCGGTTACCATGGTTATAACTCCTAACCCTTCTGCTCTCACATACAGTAGAGTAATAGTCAATGAGCGGTTGCATAGGCACAGGAAGCATATGGTTTAGTGACTGCAGGTCCTCTCATTTATTCATGCTAATACAAGGTAAACATAACCTTGGGAAGAGAGAAAAGAAAATGCTTCATGGTATAATAATGAACAAATACACAGTGGATACAAATGCAATTATTGCCTTATTGCAAAATATAGCTTTAGATGTTGCCATGCACGGGAGGTAGGTGATGGAGCCAGATATCCATTTTAGTTATTGTGTGATTCTTTTTTTACCCAGCACAGTAGATTAAAGCAGTAATCCCCTCTCCAGCATAATGGCTTAATGGGGGTTGTTATGTTGTTATTAGCGACTGAACCAAAGCCTTCCCACATGAACGCCTTACCCCTAGCATTTGGGAGCGTCCACTTTACCCATGCTTTTCCTTTAAGACCCCAGTAATTAGTTTTCCTCTCTTGCCTCTTACAATTGCCGAATCACTCAGCAGCAGTTAAGCCCTCAGTCTGCCTTTCACCTTTCGCCTTATCGCCAATTCAATCCAGCACGTCGGATTTGAAGGGGGCTAATTTTGGAAAGGTTGCTGTAGGGAGAGAATGTATAAGGGGCCCGTCAAAATACTAGTAATTTAGTTCACCACTTGTTGCCGCATGTTGTAGTGTTGTCATACTGAGGTGTCTCCATGGGGGTCCCCTTCTTTATTGTGAACGGTTAGGAGGAAATGCCTGAGAAATATTTTAATTTGTCGCAAAGCTTGAGGATTTCCATACATCAAACCGGCAAAACGCCATCCAGAGTAGGCTCGCCACTGTTTTGGGGGGAAACAATCATGTGTCCGTCATAAACGGTAACAGCGTAAGCAGAAGAAGTTGTCTCCAACATGTCTCCAATCCTCTACTTTAAACAAACCGGTGATAGGAATAACGGTATGCCGACGAATTGCTGTGTAGTTGGTTTGCACCAACAATAAATCCAAAAACGCTGATCTCCAGTTTGTTCCCCTGCCATGTCCTAAAAAAGATATAATAGACCAGACCAGCATGGCATCATCGCCGAGGCTACACTTCCGTTTGGGGGGAAAGAAACTCGCTGTCACAGGAGAGAAAAATTATGAAAAGCTGTTAGTTTTAGCGGGTTAACCGAGCCTTTCACACTGAGGTTTGAGGCACATGCGATACGTGACTTTTCACTGTCAGTGTGGTAACTGGCTAAATGATGTTGGTGACAGCTAATGTTAGCTTGAGTGGGAGGCTGCTGCAGTAGTACAGTAATACAATAATGTTATAGCAGCATCAGACTGTCATCTCCAACTAAATCTCAGCCTATAGATCAAACAGCTGGCTATTAACACATTGGTTATGTACAGACGACACTTAGACTAACGTGATTCAATCAAATATGTATATATGTCTAGATAAGTAATATCCAGCCACTGTATTGGACAGGGGAACACTGAAGGAACAACCTTCATTCATTAAGGTATTACGAAAGCTTAGGTTCAGGCAGGATTGTAAAATAATTATAGAAATGTGTATAAAACAAACGTTTTATCAATCAAACGTCAAATTGCATTGAAGTCAATGGGATCTTCGGTTTTCTTTCACCCCAGAAGGGGGAGCGGCCTTGACTTTTTGCGAAGTAACCGTATGTGCTGGTCTGGTGTATTTAAAGACTGGCTTTATCAAGGCTCCCCAATGCAGCTCCCCACCTACCTCTTGGGTTCTAGTGAAAAAAAAGAGAGAACTGTCCAGCAGCTACACAAACACCTTCTCCATTGCTGTAAAAAAACAATTCAGAAGAATAATGGAGCACAGTGAAATGCAGGAATGGAGATGACGAAGAGTCATACGATCCATTCTTCTTCTCTTCTTCTCTTCAGAGACGTAAACAGGGATGCTTCCCAGCGCTTCGCATGTCACTCGTTATGCTTATTAATACTGTTGGTGCACCAAATCGAGTGAGTTTGCCAGCGTTTTGATATATGTAACCCCCTTGGGGAGCAGCAGAGCAGAACCAACTCCAGATATGCAAAGTAGGGGCAAGAGGTTTGCGGAGAGGGTGAAGAAAACAGAGCACTGCAGGCAGCGAGCAGGCTTTGCATGACTCTGTGGTTTGTGAATTCTCCTTTTTGTTTGGTCTCGTGAGCAAAGCGCGGATCCCTGGGCAACACACACGGCCTGGGTTTTATGTTAATGAGCGACTTTCGCCGAGGCTTCTCCTTTCTACCGTTTCTCAGATGCGGGCCAAAATACTCTTCAGAGATTCAGAAAACACCACCAACCGAGCGATACACTGCGCAGTGTTATGCACTGAGAGGCCCACTCCGGTCTAGACCTCAAACCATTGCTGGAATCAGTTGATTCACTTGAATTCAAAAGGTGGGAGTTCAAAGGAAAGCAAGTAGTTTCAGCATCAGCTCACCTCCCTTGCAGTGTGTTAGGGTGCAAGTTCTTTGGCAAAATCTCTGTTTAATGATCTACAACCGGCTTCTGCCTGGTCCGCACATTTTTCTCGGGCATTTCTGCCTACAGGTCAGGGTCAGCCGAGGTCTGGAGTATTGAGTAGAATCAAAGAGTGGTTTTCTATTCCTGAAAACCCGTAAAATGCATTATATGGATTGCTCGAAATGCCTTGGATAGCTCTTCAGGACGTGCCTTTTACTGAATCTGCGAGTTTCCCTTTTCTCCCCATCTGTCTTTATCTTGTTCCCTTCCCTCCATCCCTCTCTCCCTCTCTCTCACCCTCTCTATTTCTTACCTCCATCTGCTTCTTCCCTTTGAAAAAAGCAGCTTACCCCAATGCTCTCCGTTAATATGAGGCCATTCCTGTAGCGAAGGCAGACCCCCATGTCAAGAGCAGCAGTTTTCTTCGGATGCTGTAAAGGCCTTGGCAGAAGCATCTCTTCTTTCCCCTGCTGGCTCTGGAACACTTGGTTCTTTTAATATCCTTCAGATAGGGGAGCGCAGCACCGGTGTTTAGGAGGCTACTATACACCGAGGGGGCAAGGGCTTTGAGGAGGAATCATCCAGCGACATTATCTCCTCTTTACTCAAAAACGGCAGTACAGCATGGCCCCGAGATTCCACAGGAGCTTTTCTGCCTCATCTGCAGAAAAGAAATATTTGTGTATTGACGTTTGCAGAGAGATGAATTTGTTATACTCGAGCATCCTGCTCATCGGCTACCTTTATCTTCCTCTTTTTTCGCTTGGCTATTTATTCTGCTGGCTTTCTGCACATGCGGCCTATGTATTATTAACCACGCAGCAACACACGGAGGTTTAGATGCACCGTAATGTGCCGCTGTGTTACATTTAATAGCTGCAAAATCAAAATGTAGCATTGCTCCGGCATTCACTCTTCAAAGGAGGTATAATGAGTGGAGCTGCAAAGTTCAAAGAGAATGGTTAAGTGTTTGTATAGAATTATACGGGGCGAGCAACTGTGCTTTTCCTCACAGTGATATTGAAAGGTTTGATATTTTACATGAAAGGGTGCTAAAGAGGAGTTTAACACAGGAAACAGGTTTAACCCTTCTGCTCTGGGCAACAGTGGATCTACTAATGCAGATAAAAGTCCCCTCATTAACGTCTTGTTAAGTTTTGTTAGTCATAACTTTGTGTCTTCTTCCCGTCATCTCGCCTCGCACATCTCTCTGATTCCCCTCCTGGCGCTTACATCACTGTTAACCTTGTTCTTTTCAAAGTAATCTGAATAGATGTTCGCTTCTATGTCCTGCGTGCACCGCGTGCATCTACTGTATGTCGCCGCTGTTGATTTTCAATTGCTGCTTTCTTTTGTTTGTTGTTGTTTTTGATATGTATTTCTTGTTGATGGCGCCGAAATGAAAGGCAACAACAGACATTTGTGGAATTCTATTGCACACTTAAACGCGGAGAGAGAATGAGTCATTTGTTTAAGCCCAAGGGGGTGCTGAGCTTGTTCTGCATTGTGTGTCGACACCGGTCCCCCGTTAATGTCACTGTCGCTAAATAATGATGCATGCATGTAGACAGCTGCACTCACACAAATTATTCCATCTATGTGCATGTGTTCAGTTTCACTGACAGAATCTCAGGGGAAGAAACCTTGTTATTGTATGTATATATGTATGTGTGCCACACACTGCATGCGAGTGAATTTCCACACTGAACGCACACATAAGCCGATAAAGTAAAACCTCAATTCATAAATGGAGCTTGTTATTGCTAGAAAATTACGTTTAAAGATACCCCCCAAAAAAATCTCCTAGGTGATAGATGAAAATGGGAGAGATAAAAATGAATCAAAAAGACTGTGGACTGTGGAAAATAAAAGACTGATGAAAGGGAGAGGAGGGAGCAAGAGAGGCTTAGAAGGTGGATGGATGGTGAGGGAGGAGGGAGGAGGGAGGGAGAGGCGAGCGCCGAGCGGAGAGGAGAGAGAAAGCCGGAATGAACGATATATAGCCCCTGGCAAACAGAAAACAATTGTTACACTGCCTCCCATAACCCACTTCAACCTTAAACAGCAGATTTTTTTCACTCAATTAATTTCTACACATTGGAGCAGGGGCCTTGGCTGAAGCTGGGCTTTTATGTGCTCCTGCAGCTGCAAGGCCTATACACATCTCTGTCTCTCTCTCCTCTCTGCTCTCTCTCTCTCTTTGTCTGTCTCTAGCTTTCTTTTATTTTTTTTTCGAAAAATGAACATACTGCATTTCAATGGACTGGAACACTTTGAGAGATGAAGCCTGAATAAACAGGGAAATAGTATATATTGTAGCAATGGCGTACACACACACAAACAATTGATGGAAACTGTCCTTTGATTCTTGGAAATAGGATTTAAAAGTTATTTATACATTCAGCTGGATGTATTCCGGTATATGAGTGATTTTCATCATACATCATATGTAAGTCAGTAAGACAGACAATCCAGAAAGACCACTAATGGAATGACAATATTTTCATTAGGGCTGTCAATCGATTTAAATATTTATTAATTGCATGATTGTCCATAGTTAATCACGATTAATCACAAATTAAATCACATTTTTTCATCTGTTCAAAATGTGCCTTAAAGGGAGATTTGTCAAGTATTAAATACTCTTATCAACATAGGAGTGGACAAATATGATTGCTTTATGCAAATGTATGGATATATTTATTATAAGAAATCAATTAACAACACAAAACAATGACAAATATTGTCCGGAAACCCTCACAGGTACTGCATCAAACATAAAAAATATGCTCAAATCATAACATGGCAAACTGCAGCCCAACAGGCAACAACAGCTGTCAGTGTGTCAGTGTGCTGACTTGACTATGACTTGCCCCAAACTGCATGTGATCATCATAAAGTGGGCTAGTCTGTAGACTCGTGGGTACCCATAGAACGCATTTTCATTCACATATCTTGAGGTCAGAGGTCAAGGGGACCCCTTTGAAAATGGCCATGACAATTTTTCCTCGCCAAAATTTAGCGACAGTTTGGAGCGTTATTCAACCTCCTTCGCAACAAGCTAGTATGACATGGTTGGTACCAATGGATTCCTTAGGTTTTCTAGTTGTATATGATGCGAGTATCTTCACTTTAGCTTTAAAAGCCCGCTACAATCTCCGAAAGATTGATACGCAAGTTGCGTTAATGCTTTAAAGAAATTAGTGGCGTTAAAACAAATTTGCGTTAACGCGTTATTATCGCGTTAACTTTAACAGCCCTGATTTTCATACAAAGGACTAATAATAATAATAAAATAATGACAATACTGATGAATGATCCGACACAGGAGCAAACGGGGCCACGGCGGCCCTGTGTGCGGACAGCAGGTTGATTTGCCGGAGGGCTGAGAGAGAGGGAGAGCAGGCAGAGACAGATGGACAGATAGATAGGGGAGGGCATGACTGAGCTGTGTCTGTGTGTGGTGAGTGAGGGCCAGTCGGAACAACATGAATCATGGCTCCAGTTGAGAGAGGAGGAGATCAGATCAATAACAGCCCAGAGGAGGGAGAAGAGCAAGAGAGAGAGAGAGAGGATGAAGGGAGGACACAGGAGGTGTTCATCACTGGACCACCCCGGCTCCCAGCATGCTTACTTTTTTTCTTCCTTTCTCAGGCTGTACAGTTAATGTATCGAGCGAAGCGCCGGTTCATTTTCTCTCGCTGAAAACTGAAACATAGATACACGTAGATACAGACAATGTGCTAAAGTGTTATTGATTATTCAAATGAAGACGTGTAACAGGCTATTCGTGGTCATCCTTTGCAAAGAAATGTAAGGATGCTCTTGTGCTCGTCGGCAAAGCGTTGACCTACACTTCATCTAATGAGACGTTCTTAAAGTGCATTTTTAAAATATTACAGTCCAATTTTGAGTGTGCAGTTTTATCAGTTGAAAGGAAAACTATTAATTAATCACGCTTTACTCTTGAAGCCAGTATTGAGGAGCTTTTTTGATTGTGCAAATTTAGTTGCTTGTGTGAAGCTGTGTGTGTGTGTTTTTGTCTAGTGCAAAGGGAGTGTGAAGGCTCAGCAGTGGTCATTTCTCATTAAGTGACCAGTGTGCCTAGGGAGAGGCCTGTTTTTACTGTGTGTGTGTGAGTGTGTTTGTCAGTGTGTGTGCTACAGGAGCAGCTACAGAGGTAGTGAACAGGGTTGGAGTGGCCGTCTGGGTGTTTAAGCATGCTATGCACACAAGTGTAAGATGGCCCAAGCTCCCCTCCATTGTACTGTGGAACAGGCAAGCAATTTTTCTCATCCCTCCCTTTTTTTTATATAATTTGGTCGATAAAGGTGAAGGACGTTTCATCGCTATTTCTCCCTCCCCTCCCCGACTCCCTCCTCCTCCTCCTCTGCTCTGTCTCAGAGTGAAATCCCGAGATAAAGCTCGCCGGCGCTCCATGTTTAATGGAGCTTAATCCCACAGATTTGAGATACGGAGCTGTGAGGTAATTCCCTCATGCCCATCTTCACTAACACAGAATGGTCATGTGACCATCTAATTCTGCCCCTTTTGCTCGATAACAGACAGGTGGACAACAAAAAGAGCCTGCCAAGGACAAATGTGTTTGCTTTTTTAAAAGGATTCATCAGGAAAAACAGGTTTCTCAGGGATCACAAAATGCTCACCGTCTCGTCTGCGCTTATTTTCTGCCATGCTTTTCCCTTCGACTGCGCCTCAGTAAAATTTGGCCGTCTGTACTTTGGCTGGTCAGTCAACCTCCCCTCTTGATGGGGGGATTTATGAATTAATCTGCAACACAGAGGCGAATGTGAGCCAAAGTTTGGAGAGTCACAACTGAAAGCTTAGCGTCCACAGACAGGACTCCAGCCGGGGCATCACGTCAGAGTTAAGAGGGGCTGAGTCTATTTGGAGAAGCCATGTGCTGGGGGAAGTATTACACCCACCAACAATCCTCCTCCTTAAGTGATGAGCTGACAATTTACTATTCACCCCGCCAGTGAAAATATTTTCAATCCGAGCGCATAGAGCTCCCCGTGGCAGGCAATACGCCAAGCCCTCTCCTTCCATCTGACACTTTTTGTTTCAGAATAGCCACTGTGTGGTTCAATTTACCCCGAGACATGCTTGTCAGGCCCGCTTGACATGAGCTGCGTTGTCAGTGTGTAAAACAGTCCGCATGGATGATTGCAGAGCAGCGCTGGTTGTTAGTGGAGTTTGAGAGAAAGGAAATGTTCATGTTCCCTAATATGTCTGCTTTTAATATACGCTAAAAAGGGTGCTGAAAGCAAAAAGGAAACAAGCAGCTCCACTTATTTAATCAGTATGAAGACTCTCTGGAGTACATGCAGCTCCCTACAGATTTACCTGTCCGCTTACCCATTGTTTCCTCACTACCATGTACAATGTTCTCCCGTCTCCTTCCTTTGTTGCCTCTCAGGTATAAGACACCTAATTGTCACGGGAGTAGAGGCGAACCGCAGAGCGAAAAAACACAGAAACACCGTATAGTTATTGTCCAAAACAAAAACAGCAGGCTCGAGCACTCAGAAAAGCCATATACACCTAGGACGTCAGGATGTCAGGGCAGAAGCTGAATGTTCGAAGCTGTGTTTGTGCTTGTTTATGTGTGTGAGTGTATGTTTTTGGCAGGTGAGGGGGCACATCGTCCTTTATAGCTGCACTCTCTCTGGCACTGTCACTTCAAGGTCTCAATCGCTTGCCATTCCCGGGCCCCGACCACTGCCAACGCAGACCGATCCACCTCTGCCAAGGTCCTCCTCATCCCTCCGCTACTGCTCTTCTCTCTCCTCCTTTGCATAATTACCCAGGTAATTGTGGAGTAATTGACTGCATCACCTGCTCCTAGGAAGCTCTGGCATTGTTTAATAAACAGCTGGAATATGCGCCACATGTTGTTGGAGAGCGAGGAAGAACATATTGGGGCAGAGGAGGAGGGGGAGGAAGGGATGGAGATGGAGATGGGGAAAGAAGGTAGGAGGAGGACCGGAGAGAGTTGGGTGGTGGAGTCGGGGAGTGTACACATGCTAATTTCCCAAACACAGACGCCACAGATATAACATTCTCCAGGCAAGTCCTGAACTTGTTATGCAAGGTGAACATATTATTGCCTGTGGGAAGATTAGCGAGGGAGAGGGTAATGAGAGTGGGAGATGGATAGATTCAGAGAAGAGGCAACACAAAGTGAGTGAGAGAAAGTTTTAGGCATGAGAGAATGAGATGGATAGACGGAAAAGGGGGGGGGAGCGAGGGGTGAAGCGAGCCTCTCAGGGCTAATGACATTAAGGAGGTCTGATGAATCGACACCCGCTGAGTGTTATTGACGTCCCCTGAGCCTGCCCAGGCAGAGCCAGCCTCCCAGCCCGGGTATTGGCTAGCCCCGCTCCTCAATTAGACTGCCTGATTAGATTCCCTCGGTTGTGCCCTCTCGCGGGGTGAGCGGGGTGGCATGATGGATGTGATGGGCAGGATTATCAGAGAGGGAGGGGGGGTGTTTCACCCATGCCCCGCCTGGAGGGCACCAGACGATGGGTTTGACCAGTCGTCGCAGGGGCCCGTAGGCGGAGGGCAGGGGGGGGGGCGCGGCGCGGCGCGAGGCTCTTATTGAGGCTGTCAATCATTGGCGCTTACAAGACAGAGGCTGCGTCTCTGTGCAGAGATGCACAGGGGTAATTACTATTCCATCTCACTTGGCATCTAGATATATGAGGCCGTTCACGACCACTGACCTCATGCGGCAACCCTTCACCATCTTTGAAATTGTTAGAAAATGCTCAATTTGCATATTCTGTCCTTCATTCACTAATCCTTCAAAGAGGGACTCGGAATGTAACTGTGCTTAGATACTGCAGATTCTGCGGTTTTTATTTTCTTGGGTTTAGTTTTGCTATCATCTGTGTCCCTACAATAGTCCGTAATGTTGAGGAGTTTGGGCAGGATGTGTCCTTAACCCTATTCTCTCCATTCTCCGGTAGTGACAGTTTCTTACAACCATTCATCAACATCTTGGCTCTCGTGGTGCAAAAAAATGGGGCAAGTCAGGTAAGTGTCCCAATTCAGCAGTTTTGAAAGGCAGTAACTAATGATATCTCAGGAACGGGGGCTGCTGCTGTTTCCCTGAGAACTTTCCCTTCCCGTTCCATTGTGTGTTTGTGTGGCTGGATAGCTGGCTAATGGCCTGTCTCTGATGAATTAGGGGGTCTGACACCTTGCAAACACACTCTCCCAAGGTCAGAGCAGCCCACAGATTACCATATTCGGAGGTTTTTTAACAATCCAACACAGCCTCAAGTCAGTCGGATGACAATTGAGCAGAGCACACAAGAAGATAAGGGAGTTGGAGGATGTGTGGGGAGGGAGGGGGGTTTTGGATCCAGAGGAAGAAATTGCTTTTAAAGTGGAGAAAACCTGCAGTGATCTCTGCCGCTGATGTCCCCCAACAGTGGCTGTGATGCCGAGTGTCCGTTTGTGCATCCCTCTCAGTTAAGGCGCCCTCGCGGTTGTTCACTCAACAATGTTATCCCTTTTCTTTATTGAAAGCTGATACTCAACCCTCCAGTCCGTGTTAAAGAGTCCTTTTACGCCCAGGAAAGTGCTTGGCGAATGTGCTCTGCTGAAGCACTTCCATATTTCTTCACAATAGCACCAAGTTGTTTTGGCATAGTGCTCCATTATGCAGCGTATAATGCGCTACATTGATTTATAACTGACTGTGGTCAGTGTGTCGGCCTCGCTGTCAGGTGGACGCTGTCACAAAGAGGCACATGAAATAATCAGATAGAGGACAGGTTTGTAGGAACATTTAGATTACAAATATATGCGCAAACATTGACTCATATATCTAAACAAGGCGTGCAAACGCACACGCATGCATGCTCACGGAAGCAAATTGTAACACATAAGGGCATACACACATCCACCCACTCACTTGCCATATGTGTCTGCAGGGAGCTGGCTAAAATGTCAAGCTATGTGCATGGCTGCCTCCTGTCGACGCCTCTCTCCTTATTTCACAGCAGCACCTGGTGGTGACAAAGAGCACAGAGGAGAGAGGACTCCCCAGGAGAGGAAAGGAGAGTAGAGGATAGGAGTCCACCCCTTCCCTAGACAACAACCCGCCCTGTCCCATCATGTTCTACTTGCCTGTCAATCCAACTCAGGGCTGCTTCATTTTACTTTGAATTGATAATGTTCGAGCCCCCTGCCAAAGTTTGAGGGATTTTAGACACAGCACCAAAGCCAAGGAGCATAATGAATGAAAAGCCCCTTCCCAAATTGATTTCAAACTAAATCAAACCCTGGTATTCAATTATCTGCCAGAGCTGCCACTGAGAAACTTTAAAGTTGTATAGGCAGAGTTGAGAGAGAGAGAGAGAAAGAGAGAAGGAGGCTGAGAAAGTGAGGAGAGGGAAAGAGAGGACGGTCGGAGCAGAATGCAAATGACTCCCGTCCCTGTGTGGTGTCAGAACAGGTGGCCCAGTGGTAGCGCTGGGGCTGATGAATGAGCTGTTGAAGTGGAGCCCATTGCTACCTCTAGCTAGTGGCAGCTCCAATTCTGCCTAGTTAAGCATTTGGCCTCCTCTGCCAGGAAGGCTTAATTGAAGAAATCATCACAGGGACCGGGACAGATCTGGTGTTACTGGGACCAAATTGTCTGCCTGCCTAACCTGACTGTAACATCATAATAGTGTGATACTATCCATCCACTAATCTCAAAGAAAGTGTTTCATTACAGGATACCAGACCAGGACTAAATTCCTTTTAAATTATGTTGTGTGAATTGCTTAAATTCTGTCATAACGCTGGTATCATTTTTGTTTCCCCTGTTTGCAGTTTTTCCTATTAAAAGTCTAAACCCAAACAATGTGTTTGCTTCAGTCAGAAGCTGCTCATTTATGATCTGTTCATGTAGATTACCGGCTCCCACTGTTGTTTTTAAAAATCCATTAAAAAAACAGCTCACAAAGACATACTGCTGCTTTGACTAATGCAATACATCATGTTGAACAGCACCGCCGGTGTATCGCCGCTTCTCCTAACACGCCTTTATCACTCAGGTAATTACTGTTTTAGTATCATTTAATATAGTATTACACCTGCACCAGGAAGACAAAATGTCCTGTTCTTTTGTGACATTTGCTTCATTTTTTTTTTTTCTTTAATACAGTCTTAACACAGACCGCTGGACATTATTCACACACCAGACAGGCAGACCGCGAGGCAGAGAGCAGAAGGAACATACTCCCGATTGGTTTATCTTAGCAGAGAGCAGGAACTTGTTTTTATTGTATCAGAGAGCGAGGGTAATTATTGGTAAATTACAAAAACCTGTCCTGTCAGCGATATCAAGCAGAAACCAATCAAGCCATTGACACCGCAATTGCGTTCCAAAAAACAAGTAGCCTTTGGCCCCCCGCCGCACCTGCGCACAGTGTATCGAATGTTTGGGCGAGCTAATGAACGGCTGAATGCAATTATAACGTACTATCTCTGAAATTAGGCCTGCCACGGTGTTAATTACATAATTACTGAAGATGTCAGTGCTATGCGGGAGGGTGGAGTGTCAGCGGAGAGAGTAGAGCACACGGGAAGGGAAGTTGCTTTGCTTTCAGGGATGAACTATAGACGCTTCTTTGATTCATGATGCCGGCTTTGTGGAAAATATCGCCTTTGCCAAGTTAATTTTGAAAAGGCCAGCATATTTGGGCAGAGACAATCAGCCTGACCTTTCTGAAAACAACCCCAGTTTTCACTCTTTCACCTATTTTTTTGTTCTTTTCTTTTTTCTGTTTTTCTTCCTCTCTGCTTTCTCTCCTCCTTCTGTTCGGCGGGGGCTGACACGCACGTCCTCGACAGCAGCGTCTGCTAATAGAGACCGCCACTGTTTATCAACGCATCCCCGCTGATGAAGCGGCCTTCCCGTTTCTGTTGGAATATTTGTACAAATTTATTGGAGGTCGCCTCTATTAGATGCGGGCCCTTTGCTGGGAAACAAGTATGCCTCTAGTGCAGACTGACAATTGTATTCTCCCGCTTGTGTACTTCACTAATCAAGGCGGCACAGATGACTTTGCCGTTGTTCTGTGTGCAGTTATATCATGCAGATGATTGGAATATCAATTCATTCCACACTCGCAGCCTCGTGGCTAATTTGCAATGGCCGTATATCAAATGTGTCATGAGAGTGGGGAGCCATATTTCCCTTACAGAGAATATGGAACAGCATTTGTCATTTGCCTTTCAATGCGTACCTCTCCCCGGTGCCATTTGGTATGGAAAGTGAGGCTGTGCGTGTGTGTGTGTAAAAGAGTGAGTGAGAGTGTTAATGTATTTATGTTGAGTGTATTCGAGAGTGTTTGCCACTAGGATCTGGGGCTGCAGACATATGATGGGACCAGGGCGTCCCAAACGAGATGCAGATGAGGAGCCGTGCTGAATAATCGCGTACTGTCGCCGCTCTGCCACAGACAGGGAGGGGGTCTCCATCACAGCTGTTTCCGCCCAGACACAACCCCGCCACCGCCCTTCCCATGCCTCCATCCCCCTGCCTCTCTCCCCCGTCCACCTGTCCCACGTCAGTACTGCCAGCAGAACAAACTCTGACGAGACTTTTCCAGGAACTGAAAATAGTTTACCTCCTCCCGGCTCGCTGTTATACCTCCGCCCGCTGCCTCCTGCCTCGGTAGTCTGCTGTTTTCACAGGAAATTAGCCAGACGTCCCCTGAGGTGGATCTCGTGCATAGCAAGATATCTGCCTGTCAAGGTGTTCTACGGCTCCTGCATTCATTTGCCGCTCACTGTCTCTCTCACTCTCTGCACCCCCCTTCTTCTACCTCTCCGTCTGACCCCTGCCACTGCACTCTCAAAAAGGGTTTTAGAGCCCCCGTCTGAATCACAGTATCACAAAACAAGTATTCTAATTTCCCACCTAATGAAAGGCCCACCTAAAAAAATCAATATCTGTTTAACTGTATGCTACATTTAGAATATTTTCACCAGTTTCTCCTTGCCGTCAGACAGCTATACCGATCTATGTTCTCACCAAAGCTACCAGATTCCATTGAAAAAAAACTGTAATTTGACCTCACAGCACACAGGGATTGTTGGTCTACTGTTGCCTAGATCGGTTAGTTTGTCTGTGCTATTGTTTGACTTTGGTGAATCCGTACTAACCAAAGTCACACAATAACACAAACAAACTAACCGATCGGCAGCGGTAGACCAGTAACTCCTGTGTTGTGCGTGGTAAAATTACAGTTTTATCAATAGAGTCTGGTTGCTTTGGCGAGAGCCTAGACAGCTTCAGTTCCCCATCTGAAACATAGACTGTATAGCTACCTCACGGCAAGGTAAACAGGCGAAAATATTCTAAATATAGCTTACACTTTTACTCATATTGATTTTTTTAGGTGGGCTTTTCTTTTAGGTGTCTAAAATACGTTTTGCTGCCAGCTCCGTTTTGCTGCGTGCCGACCGTCATCTACTGTAGGTAATACACTGACTATAGATAAGTACCTCATACAATCCCACTTCAAAACACCCAAACTCTTCCTATAAACTACTGTATATTAAGATATCAAAAGTGAGTTGTTTCCCCCTCACATAATTCTTGTCACTCTAAACAGTTTGTTGGTGCCGTTCTCTGCAGTTTTAAGGTGCTGCCTTTAATCCCCGCCTGCATTTTGAGTGTTATGCTCCAACCCTGACATCACTCTCGAGAGGAATAATTGCTCTGCCTTAAGCTGGTCCTGCCCAGTCCCTGGCCTCACCACGGGTATCAGAACTTAACAACTCTTTGACCTGAGGCACTGTATTTATCACACCTTGTTTTACGACCCCATAAAATAGTCCCTTGATGAATTTGATAGACTTATGAAAACATTTCCATCCAGACGGTCTTTAAAGGTTTCTGAGGGACAGACCTATACAGTAACTTTCTCCATCAACACATTCTGCCTGAGGGGCCAGCCTGTAAACCAGTCGCAGCACTTCATGCCGTTCTTGTTCTGCAAATTTTGCGTGCGCTCCCACTCGAAGAACGGTATGACGAACGACTGCGAAGCTGAGTAGTGACTGATCGTGTAGCAATGTTGTTCTGCTTCCACGTACCACTTCTTTTCTGTATTATGTTTGCACTGGTGTGCTCATTTTTCCCCGAGTGGTTATAGGTGACCTCTCCTATCATCACTTCAGGCTTTTAAGGACAGTTGTGTTCAGGTAGCGGAGTGAGTCATTGAAATGGGTCAGATAGTGGCCCATATTTGCCCCTCTCTACATGAGAACAGAAGGTGGACGTCAGTCACGCCGGGGGAGCCCAGGGAGAAAGAAGCACCTCTCGGGATCTGTCCCCCAGTAAAGAATCGCTGAAACAGGGAATTCAGTGGCCCAAGACTTCTGCAACACAAAGGACTGTCCTCCTGCTCTGGCACTCAGGGGACGCAGTCAGCAAAGTGCCTCTTACAGCCAAAGACCAGAGCACTGGCTTCATTGTGTGTCTTTTGTGCTCTTAGAGGCTCTGCCCCGCTTTTGCTTCTTCTTTTTTTCTGTTCAACTCATACAGACACTTGAGAGGTGCCAATGAAGGATGGTACCCATTTGTGGATGCCTGACACAGCATCTTACACTTGCCCATTAAAGGTTCATGATTGGCTTAAAAGGAAAAAAAGTCTGTTGTCTCATTTTGGTGCAGTGGACAAAGGACTCGTCTGCGACATCAAGGCTTTTAAGATGCAATGATCTCCAGTTTACGGTGATGTCTGCCTATTTGTTGTCTAACTTGATCACAGGAAAGTGTTTTCTTATGCAAGATAATGTGGAACCCTAACAGGGTGGATATCACGGCAGCCGTATCGTGTGCTTTAGCGGCGGACAGGTAGATCACACCGCTGGGATAAATAAGCCCTCTCTGCAGCACTACACCTCCTCAGTTCAAGGATACAGGCTACCATCACTAATCCACTGAATGAGTGCATTGACCACTCAGCCTTGCTCTTCAATGCATTTACTCCACATTGTCAGACGAATGGGAGAAAGAGACACCCGCGGAAGAGTAGAGCGGCGCACACGCTGATACACGTATGATCCAATGACAAACACACAATGCTTGTGCGACAGGACACATTTGAAGCCTGACTGCCAGAGCGAGAGGGGGGAAATGAGGAGGGGGGGATTGGAGTCTCCCGTGTGCTTACACCTCCTTATACTGTTGGTTGGCCCATGAAATATTAACAGTGGCTGCATCCCCTCTGAATAAACCAATAGAGTAGTAAAGGGTAAGGTCTGCCTCACACGGTGTTTAATGCATGCCCCTTAGGGCCTCAGCTTGGTCTGAAAAATAGGGCCTTTTTTCTAGCTCTTACCTTCACTCTTATTTTGTCTTTCCTTTTTCCTTATTTTTTCTGTCTTTCTGTCTGGCTTTTTCATTTTTTTATTCGCCCTAATGTCTTCTGCTCAATCTTTCAAGCTTTCTCATTTCTTGCCTCATCTGCTAAAAGGAGAGAGAAAAACAGAAAGCAAGAAAAAGTGTAGAAGAGAGCAAGAAAAGTGGGATTCAGTGGGCTTATCAGATGGCCAGTGTGTTGGCTCCTCCGCCTCAGCCTGTTGTCTGTCCCCTAGCTGTGTTTTTTTTACCATGTGTTGAGAGGAAATGGTTGTTCTATGGCGATCCCTGTTTTATGAGGCATGCAGGTGCTTTCTCATCTGTTCGTTGCTTTTCACCCAACGCCATCGCAGTCTTTTTCCTCCCACGGCAGAACAGCAGACCACCCATTAAAAGGTGACTGTAAGAGAAACAACAGAAAGCATGAATAAATTGAACAGATGCTTAGGTATTGCTTTTTAATGGTGGCAGTTGTACAGTTTGCAATATTATCTGTTTCATCAGCCGATTAGACTGTTGTCAGGCTATTAAATAGGCTTTATCAGTCGCTATAAGCACCATAGATGTGGGTCAGTAGGGGCCTACTACACCCACTGGGAAGTTTGTATCATCTATTCAAATGGTAGATATAAAATAACACAACAGCGACCTCTAGTGACAGTAGTAATCATGACAAGAGCAGAAGTAAAAAAACAGGGCTTTCACCCAGTGAAGTGAAGTTTGCTTCCCTTGTGAAACCAACAATGTGTAGTTGTCTTTGTGTTCATAGTTATTTTAACCCAAAAGATGATGTTTTTTCCTTCAACTTGTGATTTTCTTGCCTAAACCTAAAGAAGTTGTAGTTTTATTGCCTAAACGAAGTTGTAGTTTTGTTGTCTAAACCTAAAGAAGTCTTTTTGCTTGTGTTCAAAACGTGACGTTTCATTCAGTTGTACATGTTAGAACGTGTTGCTTTTAAGTTTCACTTTCACTTTTACAACGTAGTAGGCCCCTAATGACCCACATCTATTGTGCTTATAGTGAATGATAACGCTTATTTAATGGCCTGATAACAGTCAAATCTGGTGGTTTCACAGCCTTCAAAGCCACCACATTGGTCAAAAGGACGCAGAAATCTTATGATCCTTTCGACAATGTGTTACACCCCGACTGGGAGTTCTGACAGTGACATTAACGTAGTCTAGGTGCTTCCCCATTTCCATCCAACCCACATGAATTTGCACACCAGTTATTTCTTAATCCACCACCATCTGGCTGTCGATGATTGAGCGCCTTTCCAGAGCGTCTTGCAGTACGTTCACTTGTACCACAGAGTACAAAAAAAAAATCCCATTCCAATTTAATTAAACTGAAAGTATATCATTAGGCGTCTTAATGATGATTAATGTCTAAATAATAATAACATTTATGAAGTATTAGGGTATTAGAGTTCTAGTTGGATGTGAAATTATTCTTTCTGTTCAGGTACAGGACATTGTTATAACAAATAGCGACCCTCATTACTCATATCATTGGCTCCCTGGTTAGAGATTCAGACACATTGGGAATCCATTTTATCTCCCAAGTTTACTCTCCACTGGATTCTTTCTTCTTGGTAAACTATAGAACATTCGGCCATCCACTCAGCCCTGAAAGCCGCTGACAACAAACTCTTTGTGGTTTTCTTCCTGTTGACTTATTTCCGTACTTTCCTCCCCGTGTTAAAACAAATGGCAACTGCAGGAAGCGAAAAGAAGAAGAAAAAAAAGAGCTGAAAAGTTGACATTTAGCTTAAATGGAGGTGGAATGGGCCGCGGGGATGCAGCTGTAACGATGCAGGGGAGACAAGGGCTTCTTCTCTCTTCCCGTCCCGCTAAAACAAGATTTATGACCTCACGAATGCCATCATATTTTAGCAGCTGATGTACACTGTGGGTGGTTTATCTGGGATTGAGGGCTTTGCTGTTGAGCCCGTCACTGTGGGGCATCTGTGACTTACAGAGGCGACATGCAACAAGAGGTATCAAAAAAGGAGACTGTTATTGGTCTACCACATGACACATTTTCCCCGCAAACATGAGCATTTTCTATGCAAATTTCCTAAAGAAACAACAATGAAGGGTACAAAATAACAACTTAAAAGTCTCTGGAGGAGCGCGGGGAGTCATTGAATGAGAGATCTTATATTATTCATCTCTGCCCCCTGCTTTGCGTGTCATTGCTATACCCTCTTGCTCTTCCCTCACCACTTTCCTCTGGCAGTGTAATTGACAGACCTCAGCAGTTAAGACCTCCAACAGCTCTTTCTTCATTTGGAGACACTTTGTCGGTTTTAATCAGGCTTTTAATTGGCAGGCTGGCGGTGGGTGAGTGGCACCAGGGGCTGGGGCATAGAGGCGACACTGACTTTCCCAAGATACCATTCGTGGGTTTTTTTTCCCCTTCGCTCTCTCTCTCTTTCTTTCTTTTTCTTTCCTTCTTAGTTTCTTTCTTCCTGTCTTTCTCTCACTCCCCCACTCGCCCCAGCTCCTATTTACTATAGGTTCACAAATATTAAGTCATAAATCAATGTTTATCCTCCTGTCTGTCTATCTGCTAACTCACAGAAACAGCCAAGCACACTGTCACACACAGATTAAACGAGTGTGCTGATGGCATTACTGAGATACCAAACATAGAATAATCCGAACCGTAACACATTGCATTCTCTTTATCATGAGCTGTAAGTGTGTGTTTGTGTGTGTGTGTGTGTGTGTGGGACTTGGGGGGGGGAGTCCTGTGGGCTTCTTCTGTACTGTGTTTGAACTGGGCCGCTTTGTGTGGCTGATTTTTGAGTCCTACAGTATGTGGCAGCTAGTACGACGGGCCAGTATGTGCCGTGCTCCTGCCAGTGCTGCTGAATCTAGGACACCAGGACTCTTGTCTGTGATTCTCCCTCCTGCTGAGGTGTTAGTAATGCCAGGGGACAAGCTGGAGCGGATTGAAAAAGAGCGAAAAATAGGTGGCGGGAGATGGAGAGAAGCGTAGATGGGCTGAAGAAAAGAGAATATGTCCCAGAATTCTTTGTCGGGATCCTTTTGTTGACAGCCGAAGCCCCGCTTTTGAACCTGGCACAGCAAAGCCCCGTCATTTTTGATGACATGGTGGTTATTGTCAGTATTGCCCGCGCTACGGCACGCCTCTCTGCTAGTTTATCTTGCTGTGTAGACTTTGTGCATTTCTGCATCTGTGTCGGAGTACAAGCACTGGCTGAAAAAAAAGCCTCCCTATAATCAACAAGCATCCTGTGTATTTGCCAGGCCAATTAAGAGTCATTCATTTGCTAATGAAGGCCCTGTCGAGGTCTAAACTGCTCCTGGGGGCATGCAGACATGCAGTCAGCACACACGCAGCCCTCAGCAAAGCTCAGCGCCACCAACGTAGTCATCAGTCTGTGCCCGCCGCCGTGCGCGCGTCTCGCGTTGCCCACTCAGCACATCTCACCAGCAGCCCCTAAACACTAAAAAGTATAATTGAATTCATTATTTCCTGTTTTATGACTTGTTCCGCTGTGGTTTTAATTTGTCCTGTAAAAGATGAGGCAGGCAGGCAGTTCTTCTGCCTTGAATTCCCTCCAGTTCCCTCCTCTCCCAGGCTCCCTCGTTCTTCCGCCGAGCTCGGGATTTTATGAGGCGGGGGTCTCCCGTGTCGTGGGAGCCGTCTCCGCCGCTAATCAACTCCTCAAGGTTGCTCCCTCCGTGGCGCGCAGGAGGAGGAGGAAGGGGATGTGCTGCCAAAGCGCGCGCCTAGCTACCTCCTTAACGGGCTAACTGCTTGACCTTCACGATGACTCCGTTCCTAACTCCGCTCTGAGGAGATGGCCCATCTGTGTATTGATTTAGTCATGAGAATATAATCTGAAAACATTTCTGTCAATATTTCCTCCCTGCCTTCAGCTTCCTGGGGAGAGATGATGTTCAGCGCGAGTGCAAGGTTATCAACAGCATCTTTGTGTTCATTGGAGACGCACTGTATTTTTTTGCGATAAGAAGCCTTTATTTTAGAGTCTCTCAGACACAGACTTGGCAGAGCCGTTGTGCAGTCGGTGCCTCTGGGCTCCTCACTTTGGCCCCAGTGAGTGAAGACGACTGCTCTGCTGCCAACAGCGGCTGCCTCACCTGTTCGCCTGACTCCAGAGACTTCCTACATGCTCCCCTCCCTTTCTCTGCCTCCCACCATCCCTTTCTAGCTTATTTTCTCGTGTCAATACATCAGTTTATTCATCATTTTGTGCCTTTGGAGTAAGCTCAAGGTTTCTGCCGGGTAGGTTTGAGAAAGCCTCTGTGGGAGGGCCGACCCCTTGAACTCTGGTGGATTCAAAGCAATTCTGGCGGGACCACGTCACGCTATTATCAAAGAACAGAAAAGAGCTCCGTGCTAGCATTTCATGCAACCTTGACAACTCAATGACTGTCAGATGACTTTGCATGACCTTGAGTGTGAATAAGATCTTACCTTCTTTGTCGGTCATTCTCATATTTATCATCGGCATGGATGTGTATTGCAGCTTTAGTCGATGTGATTTCTTTGCTTTTCACAAGCATTACAAAAAAAGCAGCCTCGTTTCTGACTGTTGGTACAGTTTGCTTCTATGACGGGGGTGGACACTGGTACCGAGTTATCCACACATACACGCGCTGTGACACTCGGAGCGAAATGTGGTTTGTGTTTTAACATCGGTGGGATGTAACAGTTTAATTTCATGGTGTCAACATAGAATTGTAATCAGATCATAAAGCATGATGGCACTTATACAGAGAGGAACGGCGCCGTAAATCGGCAGAGTGCACATCTGGCTCAGATGGAGTCACATCCATTGTGCGTTTTTAGCACATATGTGTTAAGTGGTCGGGGCGAGCGTCAGCGATGACGATAATGATAATAACAGGCAATGTACCATGTATTCATCTGTTTGTTTTAAGAACTCAATTTGGCAGAAGAGAGAGACATTTTGAGATGCGTGAAGAATGCAGCATTAGCGAAGGACAAGAAAAGATTCCTGTATCTTATGCAATTTTGGAATGTAGGCCACCTGGTTGGTAAGGGGGTAAATGTAGGTCTCCCTTTGTTCCTGCCGTGTGTGGGTCGAGCTCTGATGATGTCATGAGCAGCTGTTTCTATAGCGGGATCCACCGTGGGCGGCTGGGCCTGGCACAGAGGTACAGGAGGATTTGTGGAGAAAGGGACTCCAGACCCTATCTCCACAGCGCTAAAGAAAGGACTGGCTCCACACATTATCATTCTGCTATAAGGGGAAAAAAAGAACGCTCTGACTTGTTTGTATTTCTTTAAACCAATCACAAGTGACCCTTCCGAAGTCCCCATCCTTTTTGCTCTGTACTCCAATAACAGTTGAGCAAGCTTGGAAACCTGGCAGAACCTAGGTCAACGCTTTCCTGTTATACTTAGATATGTTATGTCTGTTCAAAGGTAACATTACTATATAAGTCACATTACATTTGTGTTACAATCTTCATGTACACATTACATTGTATATAGTAACAGTTACTAGGAGGAACTTTCAACTTATGTTGATTTTGGCGGTCCCCGTGGACAAAAGCGGTTGGGTTTTCCGAGCACCAGACTCCCTTTAGAAAACCTCTCATTTTACTGCAGCGGGGTCTGACAGTCTGCCCCGTGCCATCCTAGTTCTGGTTCTTCTGTGCCTCTCTTCCTTACAGCGGACCCAGCAATACGTCCTGGGCCTCCAGCAGCATGGAGGAGGAGCTGCTGCTGGAGTTCTGATCTGAAGGAGTTCTTGGTGAACATGCATGATCTGATTTTGTTATAATTTATTACCTCTGCTTTGTGCTGCCCGAAGTATGTTGAAGTGTTTCTTTTTTTCAAGCTTGTTTGACCTAGCAGCAGTAACTAAAGGGGGGCGTGACTTAGGATCGGTCAATTGTCTTTGGCGGTGCTAAGCCCAGGGTACAGCGACAGTGCCCCTGCAAAATGAGAATATGCAGCCAATGGCAGGCTTATTCCCACAGTCTATATCCGGTGAATCAGACTAGTGCCGTGAGATCCAGCAAAGCCTTAAATACCGACTGAGATAAGCGTTGTGTCAGAACGCAAAGTGACAAAAATCTAGAGATAGAAGACATTTGCGGAAGAAAGAAGGAAAAGGAAGAATGTGGGCTTTTGCTAAACCAACTGAAAGCACCTCATTGCATTACTGAGTAAAATACCGTGGCGGTGTCTATAAATCAGAGCTGCACTCGGTGACACTCCCTTATACTATAAGCGCGGGGTTAAATTTGCATTGTGTGACATGTAAGCACTGTCAGCACCTGCCTTAAGGTCCTTAGTACCGTTGGACAGGCTGTATTAAGAGACAGCGAAATGAAAGGAAATAAGATAAGCTGTATGCAATGTGCATTTGAGTAGCTTGGGGGAGCGGGGAGGTGTTTTGAACACATGCCTGGCACGTACGACTCAGCCGAGCAAAAGAGCTTTGTATCCTCCTCACCAGGGGAAATAAAGAGAAGGTGAGACAAAAAAACTTTTCCATTGCTCCAGGCTACTGTTACCTGGCAGCCGCCAAGGAATTTAAAATATCATTCTGCAGCTGCATATATTCGAGATCTCTGTGTGAGAGACACACACACACACACACACATAGGCACGCACGTCAAACCTTCAGGAATACACTACAGAGAGGAGAGAGAGAGGGAGACTCCTGCCAGGCCTCAGGCAGCGAGAGGTGGCGGCTTTTGTTTTGGACGTTGTTTCCGTCTACGTCTTTAAAAAAAAAAAAATGATGTTAGTTTCTCACTGTCACCGAGGCTGCTCCTTTGACTCCCAGCCATTTGCATAGGCAGCGTTATTCCACCAGGAAATATGGGGCAGTTTTAAGAAAACTCCACTTTGGAGAGGCGGGCGGAGGAGAGGCGGGTGGAGGAGAGTAAGTGATAGTGATGGACGGTGTGATATAAATAGAAGTGGTGATGGCAGGATAATGCATGGCTCTTTCTGCCGGGCCGAGGTTCAGGCCTGTCAGTGAGACGAGGAAGAAGGGAGGAGGAGAGGGAGGAAGGAAAAGAGGTCCGAGTGTCTTTTCCAGGTCACCGTGGGCTCCTATAGGGGCAGGAAGAACCCTTGATTAATTATGATCATTATTATCATCATCTTGGCCAGGGGCATTAATCACAACCATGTCAGAACGAGGACCGGACAGGAGGGGAGTGAGAGGGGGGGAGCGGTGCCTTATAGTGGACATGAGATCGTTGGCATGTTAGACACACCCCTATCCCAGCGCCCCTCGCGTGTGTCAGCGCTCAACATCCATATGTCCGCTGTCAGCCCCGGCATCTATCAAGGGTAGGCCTGTTGTCAATTCGGTCAGCTCCCACTGCTCCCAAACAAACGGACTAAACGCAGGGTGATCAATGATGGCCCTTTACTTGAACTACATGCCAATAAAGCCAGCCAAGTATGAATTGACTGCAGCTAAGTTGACAGCCAGTCGGCTATCCGGCAGAAAACACCGTTTGTCAGGACATCCGTCTTTAAACCGTAATGAGTGGTTATGACAAGTTGCGTTAGCGTCTCGAATCAGTGTGGGGTGCAGGTACTGTCCTCACTAATAATTGTCAAATACTCACACAAGCTTATACTCCTCTAAAGATCTGTATTGATCATTTTTAAGTTAGATTTGGCCATCTCTTGTTTCAAGTTTTAGTTAGATAAGGACAGGTTTATTTTGTTTTTGTTTTTAACAACGGCAATAGCTGAACCTTTTTTATTAACATTGTTTTTATTGTGCTACTTGCAAAATAAAAACTCTCAACATGAGAGGCCGTACAAAGTATAAGAATATAATTATATTTTCGTAATAAAAAATCTGTCATAATACAAATATACAGTTCACAGGAGTGTGTATTGCCTTACCAACAGAGAAAAATAAAAAAGTAATAATTAAATAAAATAACTAAATAAACATAAAAAAGGGGGGTGGATGCCTATTACCTTTGTTAGCAAAACAATTGATGTCTCTGCAGAGGGTTTGTCCGAATTCTGTTTCTATAATCAAGTGTGACTAAAGAGTAAGTGGGAAACTCGTAATGAAGATGGTGCTATTCATATTTGTTAATGTTTCAGTTTCTAGTAATTTATAAAAGACGACCATATTTTGTAGAACTTACCCTCCTGTCTTTTTAATGATAATTTCATTAATTTATTTTTATCCTCTAAATCTAAATGCGTCATCACTTCTCTCATCCAATTTTCATGAGTAGGGGCTGCTGCTTGCTTCCAGTAAAGTAGTATTAATCTGCGTGCCAGCAGAAACTAATAAATATTATCATATTGCACTCTTGACTAGATTTCCACACCTTAAGATCTATAAATCAATTCAAATCAACATTTCTATTCTATACCTTAGACAAAGTTTGAAAAAAAAACGTCTCCGATAGTTCAACAAACTAGGACAGCTCCAAGACATGTGTGTCAGTGATGCTGGCACATGCCTGCAACGTTCGCATGAGGGATCAATATTTGTAGTTATTTTTTGTTTAACAATAGCTAAACTTTTTAACAGATTCCCCTTGTGTGTCCGATAAAAACACAGTTGACAGTTTTAAAAAATCATTTAACTAACCTTTAAATATTATCAAATATGCACAAATGTGTTGTTTTATATGTCAAAATCTTCAGTAGCTTCCTCGGCACTCTAATATGATTTGTGTGGCACCTTGTATGTCTGTTTTGAAAGGTGCTGTATGTAAAGAAAAATATCATGATGTAAAAAAAACAATTGACTTGCGTGTTGCCCTTTCATCATCTTTTGCTTTTTACTCTCAATTTTCCTCAACTGACTTTCTTCCCTGCCGTCTATTTTTCACCTTCACATCTCCCACATCCTCTCTGCGTGTTACACATAATGATGGACAGCTCCACGCAGCCATGACAACCGTGAGCTAGGATGTGTTCGCTGCCAGCCAGCCAGCCGGCCTGCGACGCTGGGCGCTCCGCTCTGTCGAGACGTCTCTCTGACTTTTATGAATACATGTACACAGCTCAGAGCGGCGGCGGATTTGTCTTTATAAGTCTGGGTGACACGTCCGCAGCGGCCCCACTTCATTTATTCCACTTGCGTAGATTAAGGCTGGCATTACAAGTAAGGTCACACCATGCATCAATGTTACCACGACACCGCCGCGCTGCTGAGCGTGCTCAGGCGTTACCATTACTCCATCCCAGCTTCTCCGCGGGAAATTTCCATCAATTTCTTTTGTTTTTGCATCTTCCTCTCTCCCCCCCGATTTCCCCGATCCTCGGCCCCCTCTCATTCTTCCCCCCGTCACTGTGTGTTGCTGGTGAGGCTGGGAGGACAGGTGTAAACACTGCTCCAGGAACGGCTCCGAGCCTCACACTGTGTCAGAAACAGGTGCTGCTTCTGGACAGGAGGTGCGAGGCAGGTGTTAGATGAAGCCTCGGCTCACGAGTGTAACTGTCAAAATGTCTGTGTTCCCCCTTCTGTGATGACATGTTAATCCCTAACACTTGGTCTCCACCGGGAGCTCCTGCGCTGATAATAAACAGAAAGTCAAGGAGCATCCTTTACTGGCACCTCAAAACTAATTAGATTTTTAGCTGGTGTGCACCCTCTTTCCGAGCCATTTAATTTCTTGTCATATTTTCTGCCTCAGTCAAAACCCTCAATGTTACTATACCTGTGTAAAGTAGGTTATCTCAAGCTAAAAACGCATCCCTGCTTAGGTTTCTCATGAGAGGAGAAGTTTGACTTTGTAAATGCAGCTTTGTGGCGCTCGGTGGGCTGAGGTCCCCTTAACCTTAACCCGGCCTCTTTTAGCACAGGGACTCAGGGACAGCATCAGGGACGGTCATTTGTCCTTGCAGGTCTGGGTCCTTGTGAGGCAGAGAAGAGTTCTTAGCCGTGTTGGTATTTATATCAGCGTGCTCCTTGTCTGTCCACGACTTTACGCGAGCTCCCGCAGCCTCTTAAGTAGGGAATATCTCCTTGAAAAATAAACTTGACAAAGGAGAGTGTGACAGTCTTCGGGGCTACTCCTTTGCCTCTTTTCAGCGCTGTCACTGCGGTGGGTAAAATATAAAAAAGTTGTTTTGAAGTGGCGTGGCAGTTTGATGTGTGTTTTTTGCTGTTTACTATATCTGCTGTTGATTTGTGGTTAGATTTTCTGGCATTACTGTATGTATGTCAGCCGCCAGTGCGTCTCAGTCTGTTGTCTTGTATGAGTCTCCGTCACAAGCCTGAGGTTGTATTTTTTTTTCACAGGCTGTTGGGGAGGATTTATTCGTCTTTTACTACATCACTGAAACAGACTCGTAACTCATGAATGAACTCCATTCCACTCCGACGCCCCGGCTCGGTGCGCTTCGAGCTCCATCCTTAGCATCTTATAGCCGTCAATCAGGCTAATCTGCTCCCCCTCACGTAGCCGCAAAAAGGCTTTGGCTTTTCTCGTTGACATCAAAGAATGGCAGGCCTGCCTTCTAACCGCACTACCCAGCGCTGATCTGTCCGAGCAACATCTGCTCAATCTAACACCGGCCCCAAAAGAAGAGTCCAAAACAATCTGGCTGTTATATGATTTCTGCAAATTATTTTTTTTTTGTTAGCGTTGTCTTTTTATAAACAGTAACTGATATGTTGTTATCATTGTTCAATAAAATAGATCTGAGACGCAGCACTTCCACTTCAAAATATTTTTTTTCATTATCATGGTTGACTTGGTTTTGAATGTTCACAAAGAACGATTGCTCCATATTTTATAGCCTCTATTGATTGTGTTGTCACACAGCGTTTTCTCTTGGTAGTCACTCAGGTGATGAGATTTCTTTTTTTCCCGTCGCCAGCCTTTTGTGCTGCGACGGCGGGAGTCTATAGGAAGTAAGGGGCCATCACTGTCACCCCGGCGTATCTAAAAATGACACATGGATGACTGCGTCATGTAAAGGTGACATAGACATGTAACGTTGCCAGTGCAATGTTTGCAGCGTCGAGGTGACCTCCTCTGCTCTCATCCCAGCTTTTATCCTGCCTGCCTCACCTTTGCCAAACGCCAGAGCTGTTTGTCATGGATGATTTGGTAATAAAATGAGAAAGGTGTTGAGTCAGCGACAGAAGTCTCCGTTCCACCTGGCCCTCTGTCATCCCTTTCCCCTTTCACACACACACACTCGCGCATGCACAAGTGCACACACTCAAACTCTCTCAAAATCGTATGCACGCATGCACAAGCTTACAGTCCGTGCATGTGATTCTTTAACACACACGTACAAAAATGCATACAGGCAACACACACACACACACACACACACACACACACACACACTGTACTCTGCTTCTTCTCTCTTCCTTGTTCTTTTTCCTACCCTACCTCATACCAGATGTTTCATCTTCCCTCGCGTGAAGTTGGCCCCAAAGACATTTTGTGGTGCTGATTACAGCACTCATAAATTTGCTGTTAAACACTTTTTATACACCCAAGTTATGGCGCCGGTACACACTATGCATTGCACCGGCGTGTCTTTCCCGAACGCGGAAATATTAAAATATCAATGTCAAAAGTCCCAGCGCAGTATAACACTCTGCATTTATCATAACTCACTTGATTTGGCTGGGTCAAATGACTCAGCAAGCCAAATAATTGTCCTAATGAAGTGCAAAAAGGAGTCTGTCAGAGTTCTTTTTTTTTTTTTTTGCTGCACAAGATACACATTAGTTCACCCTACTGTAGCTACCATTACTGACTGACTGAGGGGAGAGTATGGTAATGGAGAACATGAGCCGGATGGGCTCTCGGGAGCTTCGGCTGACACGGAAGGGCTGCTCACCGATGTTCTGCCAACTCGAATACTTATAACGGAGGAATTACATTGCGCATGAGTAGCTTGAGTGGTACAGTTATAAACTTTGCATGGAGTGCACACATCCTAGATGACAGGCTTGATGCAGATTTAAAACTGGAATAAAAGAGTGATATGATATTACTGTTAATCTTATGTTATTCTAAAAAAAAAATGTTACTTCACAGTAGGGGTTTATGCAAAGTAGTGACCTAACAATGTTTTGTGCAGCCGAATATTGAGTGCCTTATGATAATCCGTGGCACCAATATAGTGCTTGAGGATCATACATTATGCAGACTTTAGGATATAAAACACTATAGTAGGACACTCGGTGGACCTAACCACCCTCTGTTCCTCACACACACACGCATGCATACAAAATCACAGTTATTCACATATCACACTTACTCTACCATCCCGCTGTCTCACCTAAGCAGTGCTGATTTTGTCCAAGTGCGCGGCGCAAGTAAACAAGTTACCAAGCAGCAGCTCCTCAGATGAATATTGTATACACCTAGTCTGGCTAAGTGTTGTTGTTTATGTCAGGGACAGTGTTTATGGTGCTTGGTGGGCCTCTTAGTGCAGTTAAGTTTCCACAGCATCCCACTATGGCCATCAATTTCAGCACAAGATCGTCTAGGTTTGTGTTTTTTCCCCTCTCTCCTCTCGCTCTCTCCTTCTCCTCCCTTCCTCCGTGCTCGGCTGGTGTTGCCTGCCTTCTCCCTCGTCTCCGCTCGCCCATCTCACCTTCCTTCCTTCCAGATGGCGCATTTCACAACCTGCTAGGCACGATCAATCAAGCCCAGATGCAGACTGGGCTATTAAGGTCAGTAATGATCGGCCTTTGAGCGTTATGGGCCCGGCTCCTGTTGTAAAGCCATGCATCAAACTCTGTTCCAGCACTCAGCTCGCCTGCCCTTAACAAGCCAGCTTAAAATATCGGCCGGAGGATACAAAATGAAAAGGGTACAACCTTATCTCTCCAAAGACAGGCCGCTGTAGCCCCAAGGTGTAATAAAACTACAGAACTTGGCCGTCGCCTGGAGTCATCTCTTTTATAAGCAATATCTTTCAAAGATCAGCTAAGCGGTGGGCTATGGGTGCTGGGTTGAGAGATGTAATGCATCACACCATATTCCCCTGCCCTGCACAGGAGAAAAAAAAAACTCTGTTCACTATTCAAGCCTTTTTCACGGGAGCCAGGTTCTTCCATCTTCGCCTCATACCACACGCGGGATTTAGATTTAATTGTGTGAGAATCCCAGGGTTTGAGGGAGGATTTGACAGGGTCCTGAACCCTGCCCCCCTGAGGGCGCCCCGACCAGGTTCACATGCATGAAGAGGAGCTGATCCAAATCACGCACAAGGGAGGGAGACACCTGCAGGACAGCTGCTCCTTCACCGCGGGGCTGGGTCACTACAAGCCACCATCTACCAGTTGCTTTAAATCCTCTTTATTGAGTTACCTTCCCATCAACCTTGTATTTACGCCCGGTTCGAAGACTTTCAATCCACGTAATGATTCGATTTGGATCCATGGAGCGCAAAGAGGCAGCAGACGCAAGTGAGACTGCAGCCAGGGGAGATGGAGGGTCGTGGGAAATGTGTGCTTATTGGATGATGGATGCCCGCGGGAGGCAACACCTGTTATTTATTTGGTCATCCCATCCCTATTCCATATCTCCAATCCAACAACATAGTTTCTTTGCAAATAGACTTCATGTGCTCAGAGGAGAAAATAAATCATACCTGGGTTGTGCTGTAAGCGGCGGCGGCTGTCCATAATTTTACTATGACATACATTGTATATTTAGATGTCAGACAGGGTTTTTATTGGATCAGGTCTCTTCCATAGACTGTACATACAGTATATAGATGGACAACGTGTCTCCACTTCCTCCTAATGTACAGAAGTGAAGCCAAAATATCCCCGTGTTCGGAAGCTGCGATATTGAAATTTTGACATCATTTAAAGCCAGAGTCTGCGCAGTGGTGATCAGGGAGCTGAAGCCACAGTATTGAGGTCCTGCTTGAGCCAATCACGAGCCGAGCGTGGCTGCAGCTTGCTGGCGTGAGCCCCACCTAACTGCTATGTTAGCACCATGGTAGCAGTTTGGCTAGAAAGACACAACAACTAACCATAATATCTCTATAACTACATTTATGATCAAATTGACACATGTTCTATCACACAGACTCGTGACGGTTAAGGACAGTTAAAGTTACATCTCCTCTCTGGTACATTTCCCGAGCCTCCGGCTTTGCGACTACTTCACTCAGAGCAGCTGTCAATCAAAGCTGCCAATCATTACTTCTCTCCCCCTTTTTATAGCATCAAATAACTAATTAAAACGAAACTAATCAGAAAAATCAACACTTGAACATACATCAGCGTGATAAGAACTACCTAAAATGACAGAAACATCTTTGATGAACAAAGTTTTATTTCACGTGTACTTTTGAGTTTTTTAGTTTGGCCCATGTCCCATCTGCTAACATGGAGGGGGCGGGATTTATGACATAAACTGCAGCCAGCCACCAGGGGGCGATCCAGATGTTTTGGCTTCACTTTTGGGTAGCTGTCATGTCGTCCATCTAGTCTATGGTCTTTTCAGTGGCCACACAGAATGCACTGACCACAAACACCAATGATAAGTCACTGATGTAACAGTCATTTAGAGCTAATGCTAAGATGAAGCTTAATTAATGCATGAATAGAAGCAGGACATTCAGAGAGAAAGATGTGGCTTGTGTTCCTCATGAACTGTAACATAAAAGCAGAGTCAGAGCATCGGGGCTCCTCCCTGATGCTCTGACTGTACAGTTTTACTTATTCCATCCATCTGTCTGTACAGGTAATTACACTTTTTGAGCCTGGTTTAGAAGGGAATTTCATTTCCCTTTCAGCTTTGCATAACCCATTTTCACAAGAACTGGAACAAAAACAAAGACGGGCTCCGACTCTTTGACTGCGCCAATGGAAATCTGCTTTTTGTTCAGAGCAAAGGATGGGCCTTATAAAGAGGCATAATATTCAGGACCAAAGCGACCGTCACCCCCAGGCTGGCGCTGTGTGTTATGATTACTCTTTGTATGCAAGAGCACCACCGCATGTGTTGCCAGCGCGTGCGGAACATGATGTCTTCCTGTGTATCTGTGTATGGATGGATGGGGGGGGGGTGTTGCCTGTGTGTTCTGCGGTTGGCTGACGATGCCGCGCATGCAGCCCCGTCCCTGGTTGGCCGGTGGCCTTGATGTCACCCCCAACCGCGGCGTATGCACCGACAGCCTGGGAGTCCAGGTCAGCCCCAGCCAGTCAGTCTGGAACCTTTGCACAGGCCCATAAAACACAGAAGCACAGAGCAGAAAATTGAAAGCATCGCGGAGGTGCCATGCCTGTGCTGGGGAGGAAGATAAAAGTCTTTGGCCAGGGTTGGAAGCATCTTAGCTGGAGATGCATGCTGGGGGCTGTAGGATTTAATAACCTAAGACCGAGGGGTTGTGGGGCTGCAAGCACACACTGGCAGAGCACAGTAATAGTTTACAGTTGTATGACAGTAAGCTGCAAACCCCTATGATTAATAATATAGCTGTAAGGCATGACATGGTAGTGGTGTCCTCTGTATCTGTTTTACTATTCTATCTATTATAGATAGACTTGGCGCACCGTGTCTTGTCATTCACCGTCTTAGATACGAGACTAGTTGTCATGTTATGGCCTGTCATGAGCCTGTCTCCCAGGATCAAATAATGCTTGCCCAGAGTGACACGGGGGTGTTTGTAGTGCTGTGTGTGTGTGACATTTGGATGAAGTCATCACAGCTCCTGTTTGATCACCACATCCCCTTTGTGGACGTCACTGTGACTAAAGCTGTCACCGAGGCAGAGGCAACATGATTTATCCTTAGAGCCACTCCTTCCTGCCACCTTTGGCATTCCGTTATAACATCACGAGGCAATAAGCTGATGGATTTTCTCCAATTTGGTCCAAGCGTGAGCCCCGTTCCTCTTCCTCTTCCTCTTCCTTCCTTCCTTCCCTGCAAATGATTCTCTTCCATGCTGTGCTGTCCACCACTCTTCCTCTGTCTTAGCAATGCCCGTTATTCTTCCATTTTTTAACTGCGTGTACTCGTAAAGCCGCTGTGGGTTTTATCAGCGGAATAAAAGCCCGAAATGTTAGCCTTAGTGCGCCGGGCCATTCCTTCAACTCACCAGCCTGACAAATGAGTTGTGACCTTGAGTAATATTTGCCCATTATTCAGAAGGCACCCAAGCAGATATTAAAAATAGCCCTCATTTCACAAGCCGCGGTGGAAGAGAAGGTGGAGGTTGGCTGTTATCAGAGGTAGTTATACATATGTTTTGTTCCTTCCTACTTTCCTAGAAATATGCTGTATTTTGTACATTTCCGATGGCCATGAGCTGAGATACAAGAGATGAATTGTGTTCTGGCTCAGTATATTGGTTCACTGCAGATATTAGTCACCACAATAGCAGTATAGAATACTTTTGTATTGTTTACGTCCAGCTTGCATTCACCTTCAACCATGTTATTTCCCATTGCGGGTATGCCGTGCAGTTGCACTGGCCTTTCTGTTTTTTCCCCTGGTTTGTCTCCCTCCACGTCACAAACACACCGGTCGGCGCCGGAAGCAGCGTTAGTAAACGGTGACAATGTTACGGTATTCACTTCTTTTTTTCTTATTCAATCTCTCTTTCAAACTCTCAAACGAGAGTTGGTGATTGTTGGAACATTGGAAAGACTAACAAAGACAGTTTTGGTGAGTTTTATTTTGTTTCTGTCGAGTTCGAAAGAAGTCTGTTTTTTACAAACGATCAACAAGGTAAAATTATTTTCTGACTGGAGTCTGGTGGCTTTGAGGAGAGCATATTATTTGTATGTTTTGCATGTTAAAAAATCATAATAATTGTCCAAATTACCGTTAGTTTTAATTAATAAATATTCTCTTCAACCCGCGTCACATGAGCGTGTCCACCCGGGTGTCGTGTTTACATCACTGTCGATCGGAGCTGGAGCCGATAAATATCCGCGAATAGCCATTTGTCCCGGGAATGAATACCGATTGTAACCTTTCCCACTAAAGACAAAAGACAAATGTCAGTGGGTGTTAGTGTGTTTTTTTTGTCCAGTGGAAAAGGGGCTATACCGTCTCACTATCTGATGTGAGGAATGATGACGCTCAGAGTTGAGCTCTACCATATGACAAAATATGAAATCACATCTGGAACCAGTGTTTATTTTGCCACCTGATTTTGATTCAGTTTGTGTCATTATGCAAGACAATATTAAAGCTAGGGGTGGTAATCTTGAGAAACTAGCAAGAGTACACTAGATTTATAATTATCCAACCAAAAAAACAGGCCAGTGTTGCCAACTCTTTTACAATGAGAGTAGCTAGAATCACTAGCTCAAAAAGTACCTAAACTTTGCAAGAAAGTCGCCAAGTCGGCAACACTGACAACTCGTCCTTTCAGGCCTCCCTCCAAAGCCACTCCACCAAAATTGTCATTATGGACATAAACATATCATAATGAACGTAAACAACGAGTCCAAATGAAATGATTGGTCGGGTTTTTTACAGTCCTGCGACACAGATATCTTTTTTTTTTGTCAGAGCATTTGTTTATTGATTGCTGTTGGGATGTAATGAGAATTTCAACAAATATAACAAAAAATAGTTTTAATGATTACCAACCCTAGTAACCATTAATCATCTAATTTTGTAATTTTTTATATTCAACAAATGTCGAACTTTAATCAATTAAAGGGGTATTTCATTGATTCACATCCATAAAGTTTGTGTAAAAACGTTTAATCCTAAACTGATATAAGCTGATGACATCACCCAGGTTATTTGTTCATACTTTATGAGGCTCCCTCCAGAGCCACAGGAGACATGTTCAATACAATTATTTTCTGAGGCTGAGTAGTACGCCTAATGATAAGAAAACTAATCTGAATTTGTGAAATTAGTGGAATGCCACTTCAATTAATTCCTGTCAAATTGTACTGTTATCTAAAATCTCTACTGTCACCATTTAATTCAGACCCAGCCAACAACCAACATTTGACAGTTCATTTAATAGTACAGTGATATCCAGAAAGGTGAATCATTCATATGAGGGTATATGAAAAGTCAAACCAGGTGAAACACATCCATCTTTAGAGCGACTATGATCAATATGTTTATATTTACACTGTGCCAAATGTGAAAGTAAAAACAATGTGAAAGCGGTCACTCATAATGATGAACCTACAGAGAATTACCAACCGAATCTGCAGCTACTCTCAACTTTATGGAGCTTTATAGTGAGTTTCAGCTCATTGTTTAGCTCTTCGGCCGCAACTTTACTGTTTTGGTTCACTCTCACCGCCTCTAAAGTTGTTTTCGACTGCAGTAAGCAGCTGTTTTCAGAGGAAAAGCTCTAAAAACCCACTGTGCACTACCTGCTCAGCACCAAACAGCAGACACACACAGTTATCGGCTAGCTGGTGAACACAGTGGAGCATTTAGCAGACGAAGAGCAAGATATTTAATAGGGGACCAAAAGCAGAGCTAAAACACTTTCTAAGGCGACTGCAGTCACAATCTTTTTATGTGTACTCTCACTATGATTACATGTTATTCTCATCAGTCAAGAGATTAGCCAAGGGGGCTGGCTTTGTTTACTTGTTAATACAACTGACTACCCATTTTTCCATCTTTCGTAGTATTGTTTTCATTTATTAGCAGAAATTGTGCTGCAAATTTCTCCGTTTTTGTTTACAAAGCTCGTCGTTCTGTGGTGGTTTTCGCTGGCAGGAACGTCTGGCAGTAGGTTCGATCCAGCTTGGACTGACCCACGGTATCTCTGGATCCAGCTCTGCTTATTCTGAAAGCCTCTGACCGCATCACGGTGTCCGAAACGCTTATGCATCCCCCCCACCCGTATCCGTTCTTCCTGTCCTCCCACTCCGTCCCCTCTGCCCTTCAGCCCGCAGAGGGCTGTTTAGCTTCCCAGGGGCCGGAGCATGACCGCTTGGCCACTCTGCTGAAAGGCATGATGGGTAATAAGTGGAAATGGCAGTGATCCGGCTCACGGCTCTCGCTGCTCCTGCTGCTCCCGCTCCCCCAGCTCACAAATGCCAGTGGATGAAGATGGATCCATCCCCGGTTTGACCCCAGTAAGGGCTCCGGCCGTCACACCCTGTCTGTCCGCCTTCCTTATCTCTCACTCCTGCTCTCTCGTTCTGACCCCAAAACACCACCTTCTCTCCCTCTCTCGCCCTGTAACCTTACTTATCTCCCTCTGATCGCGTATCCTCTCTTGGCCTCCTTTACAGTTCCACTATCAGCCAGTCTCCTCCCTCTCATTTTCATCCCTATTATATTTTTTTGGTCACTCCTTCCCTCATTTCCCATGGCTTATTACCTGCTACACCTCCGCTGCCCTCATTGTGGTTTCACTCCCCTCCATCTCCTGTTTTCTTCTTTCTCAGACACACTTTCCCTCTCACTCTTCCTTTTCCCTCACCCATGCTTTTTCCTCTTTCGCTCTCCGTTACGTTTATTCCATAACCCTCCTCACCCTTCCCGCTCCCTGACCCGCTCCCTCCCTCCTATCCTCCCCCTCTCTCTCTCTCTCTCTCTCTCTCTGAACTGGGTGTGCAGGCAGCTCCTGAGTGGCAAGGTGACATTGTGTGTCATATCAGCATTCCACGGCAGTCCCCCTTTCTCTCCAGAGAGTAATTATTTCTTTCAGAGTGAAAGGTTCAATTTGCTATAAAAGAACAAGAGCCTCAGGTATAGAGGGAGTGTGAGGGTGGGAGTGCGAGGAGGAGGGGAAGGAAGGAAGGAAGGAGAATGGAAGTGATAGGGTGGCAGAGAGAGAGAGAGAAAAGTGGGGGAGAATGGGGACGCAAGTGGGAAAGAATGAGAGGGTGGGACGGGGAAGCAAAGAGAAAAAAAAACTGCGAGTGAGGAGAGGACAAGCCAAAACGTTCCCCTCTGTGTACTGGACACACTGTTCTCAGAGGAGAGCTTATGTGTGTGTGTGGTGGGGGAATGTTAGCGAGGTGCTAGAGGCGCTTGGTGACGTCACAGCCCCCTTGTCTCCCTCTCTGGTCCAGGATTACGTCACCTATCTTGGGCCACCTGAGCGCGGCTCACACCACAGCCTGGCAGAGACACAGAGGCCACAGAGCACAAGTAGAAAACACTGACTCTAGGTATTTCGGCCTTGTTGCAGCCTCCTGGACTGTTTTTTTATTTCTCTGTGCTGGTATTTTCAGCCCTTTTCTGTTTTGAGCATTTGCACCGGAGTGCCCCTTAAGGATGTATTTAGAGGGTGCGGGCACTGAGGTATTTGTAGGTAAGCTGTCTCATTTCCATTCCGTGTATATTCCCTTTCCACTTCTCCACACACCCCCAACCCCCCCGCCCCATGCCGCTCCCTCTATCTCGCCCTGCCGGTGAATCCTGCTTCCCACCGTCACCTGCTGTAAATTGTTCCAGTCTCTCTGGTGCGGGAGTGTTTTTTTTCAACCCCAGCGTCTTCCTGTTGGAGTGTCTCTCACCACTGGGATTAAGGAGCCTCTCCAGACAGGCTGAGGCGCTTATTTAAAGCAGCAGGCTTGTCACCAGGACTATTTTAAGTGGGAGCTTGAAAGCAATTGCTGCCGCGTTCCAGCACGATGTTGGCTTGAGTTATTATGCACTGCTTCAGTGGCGAGGAGCGGCGGAACCGAAAAAAGGCTTACCCTGTTGCTTTCCGACTGGAGCCCATAGATGAATAGGAGAATGAGGGGATGGGAGGATGGGCGAGGGGAGACTTTAACCACCAAGTGTTGCCATTTGTTAGTCTTTGTAATATAGCCTTTAGCAGATTCCTGCTATAATTTAATGACTCTCCCTTCCAGCCAGTATCTGTCAAGCCACTCGCCTTTGGGGACAATAAGAGGCATTCAAAATTGGTTCACTGATCATTTAATTTCATGAATTCTTAAAGCGAATTGCACTGATTGGTCATAAGTACCATGCCTTAGGCCAGTAACCTCTACATCATATCCAAAAAGTGTTTTGTTCTGTTCGTACTGAATATTGTCTCATCTCCACCGAATGAAACACACAGGCTTTCCTCTGAGGTGTGTGCCCAGCGTTGCCTGCTGAATATTTGGAGTCGGTCCCATCATCAACAGAGAGCTGCAGAGAATCTTTCTGGGCGAAAGAGCTGCTGGATGCAGCCGGGTTTTGCTCTGTTGACTGAAGCGATTTTAATGTTTTATTGATTTTTTGATTTATTTTTTTTGCTGCTCCAGCCTCCATATGCACACTCTCACTCTATCTTCGTCATGAGGAACAGCCAAACGGGCAGAAACGCCACCCCTCAGCGGGCTTCAGTCCTGGTCGCATGTATCCACATCCGGACTTGCCAGAACAAGGGTGCATAACAAGAGTGCTAACGGTGACAGTTGGAGGGGTTTGATTTTTGACTCACCTTCAATGATCAATGGTTTTCCCCTAGGTTAAGCTAGAAATCTAGAGTGAAGACACTGGCTTCATATGAATCTAAAAAAAACCTAAGGAATCCATTGATACCAAGCCTGTCATACTAGCTTGTCAGGGTGGAGGATAAGTAACGCTCCAAAGTCGCACTGAATTTTGACGAGGAAAAACCGCCATGGCCATTTTCAAAGGGCTCCCTTGAACTCTGACTTCAAGATATGTGAATGAAAATGGGTTCTATGGGTACCCACGAGTCTCCCCTTTACAGACATGCCACTTTATGATAATCACATGCAGTTTGGGGCAAGTCATAGTCAAGTCAGCACACTGACGCACTGACAGCTGCCGTTGCCTGTTGGGCTGCAGTTTGCCATGTTATGATTTGAGCATATTTTTTATGCTAAATGCAGTATATATATTATCATTATATATTTGCCCACTCCCATGTTGATAAGAGTGTTAAATACTTGACAAATGTCCCTTTAAGGTACATTTTGAACAGATACTAAATGTGTGATTAATCGTGATTAACTTTTGACAATCAAGTGATTAATCGCAAATAAATACTTTAATCCACTGACAGCCCTACAATAAACGCAACGAAAGAAGACGCGATGACAGAGAGGAGAGTAAAAACGAATTTTCATACCATAGTGGGAGGCAGACTGGAAAGAGGGGAGAGAAGAGGGTGATGAGTGGAGGGCAGGAAGGAACAGAGAGTGTTTTACAAGGGAGCTAAAGCAGCATCTGACGCCACTGGATGTTGTTCTCCTCTCACAGGCATTAGAGCAAACCACACCGCTCCATCTCTCATACATGCATGCATCAACATCTCCAAGGTTGTATAAATCAAACCTCTCCCGCTACTGAACCAGCATATCCTGCCCACCACGAACAATTACCACCCCACCCCTCGCTCGGATAACAAAGCATCCTATCTTAATAAGCATCCCACAATGGGGAGCTAATGGTCTCGCCGCTCCTTTTAATTTTATTCATACCTAACTATGAGATATTAATAATGAATGCAGAGTAAACAACAGTTTAAGATGCCGGCCACGCCATTGTGGACTAATTGGCTCATTAAATGTAACATTAGGTGGGAGAGGGGGCCCTTGATTGGGAGCTGTAGGCTCCAGTCAATGCTAACACTCAGAGATCATTGATCTTTACCCAGCCTGCACTGCTCTGATTAAAGAGCAATAAAGATGGGGCTGGTTCCCCTCGGCTCCATAACGCTGCCGCGGTTCCCTTAAAGTGCATCAGATGCTGCCCAAACACAGACTGATATTTCATGATCCTCCTGCCATGTGTGCGCCGGGGTGAAGCTGGCACAATATAGGACCACACAGACACAGCTGTGGCCGCAGCCACCCCACCCCCACGCCCCCAGAGTAGCAGAGGTGCTAAACGGTCCGAGGAGGAGATCGATGAGAAAGGGGACTGGCTGCGTCCATCAGATCCTAAGCACCCCAGCATTCTCACCTCACTGCCTACATCTTGGCGTGACCTGTGTTTGTTTTCGTGTGTGTTTCCGCCAGGCTCGCGTTGCTGCAGGGGTCTCTAAAGTGCCTCTGGCCAGTGCTTTGGTTCCCCCTTTAAAAATTCAAGAAGCCCAAAATAAATAGGGGGAGAGGATCACGGAATCCACCGCCCCGGCCAGGCTGTTGTAGTTCGGCGCTGCTGAATTTGGATAGCCATTATTCTTCTGTGTGCTAGCTCACACATGCACCGGTGTTTATACAGTCTGTGCCGTAAGCATTCATTAAGCTACCAGTGTGTGCCGGAAGAGGCCGCATATTACAGTAAACAAAAGCAGACATCCCCTCTGTGTGCACGACTCATCCACCTTTCCAGGGTGACCTAGTGGTGATGGGGATTAGGGGACAGAAGTGCTCCTAGCAGCCCAGTGGCATCTGGCCTGAGCAGGCTAGCAGCCCAGTCGACTGCCTCTCCAGACCAGCTATAGAGGGGAGTTTTATAGCAGCACTCTGGCCTGGGCATTGACTCCAGGTCTAATAAACATCCAATATGTTATCCCACCCTCGCACAACAAGCAGAGATGATACTCTGTAAAAACACAACAAGATTGGCCTGCGAATAAAACCCTTTTTACACACTATGCGAACCTGTAAAGGCCTCGCACGGCATGTGCAAACAGACCCTGACCAGTTGTATAGGGACTAAAGGTGCTACTGGTAAGATAGACTGCTGAAGAAAATTACCACACCTCGCTGAAATGTCAGCGGCTGCGTTGCAATTCAAAACAGATTCAAGCAAGCGTCACTGTGGTACTTCTGAATGATATTATTACCAAGCTTATAATACGGGTTATTCAAAGGGGCAGCGTATTGTGCGGAGTGAAATAAAGAAAGTGAAAAGACCAGTTTCATGTATGCTCTCTGGTATGAAGTATATTTTCTCTTCTATATCACAAGGTCAATACACTATTATGTTAAACAGAATGATTCATATAGGCCTTTCATCTACCTGGTGGTTGGTGGTGAAAAACGCTCCGAGTTGTGTAAATGCTGAAAGGCGTCCATATCTGGTTTGAGGAAAAGACCTTGTTGCGTGTCTGCTATTATTGTCAGCGCTGTTTAATATGTTGTGATTTACTGATCGTGGCATTTCACATCAGGGAGGCCACGACTTTACATGCATCATGTTGATGTTTCTTTCAACCTGACTACACCGTGGGTATCTTTTTTTTAAATGTAGGAAGTGGATTTTTCCCCTCAGGGATTAGATTGATATTATTTCCAGGTTTGCCTTGGATGTTCATTTTGATAAATATGCTAAAAGCCCAGCACTTGAAAATAAACATCTTCCCTTCTTTAAATGGCTAATCCCTTTGACTTGCCGCCGCCACGTCCGTGTTCACGCCCAACAGCCATTACAATGAGCCGAGCATGTGGAGCAGCATAGCAAGAAATCAAACCGTGATAACGAGTGCCTGGAGCGTGGTTTAAGGCGCGGGGCTGATATCTTCCGTGCACAGCCCTCCTCCTTCCCCATCTCTCTTCTGCACCCTCATCTGCCTCTCTTTTCCCGCTCGGAGCATGCCTGCGCTGCACCCTTCCTTTGCCCTCCACTGCCCCACCTTCCTGATCTCATCTGGAGAGGAGCAGGTGCTGTGGAGAGATAGAGGATGGCTGAGGAAGGCATCTCCACCCAGGCTAATGACGCCTCGGCTTCGCTATGCTAGAAACAGCTTCTCTGCAGCAGCCGGGGCTGAAGCAGATGAGAGCAGGAAACATCACAGGAGTCGAGGCAGACTGGAGATGGTCTCCGGCAGATGAGGAGGAGATTGTTTCGAGTGTGTGCAGTCGCATAACAAGACGCTCGCCCTCCCATCCGTATACGCATCTAGATGTGAATATGTGTACGCGCACTCAAAAACTGACTCATATCTCCCAACTCATCAACTCTCAAAGTTGCATATCACACTATATACAGCATCACCCACACTGAAGAAAGGCTTTTTAGGCCTCTGCGTCGGCGACAGCCATGGCCAGAGGTGTTATGTTGACGGGTTATCCGTCCGTCCATACCATTCTTGTTAGTAATTTCTAAAACTTTTGCACAAACGTCCACTTGGACTCAAGGATGAACTGATTTGATTTTGATGGTCAAAGGTCAAAGGGTCACTGTGACCTCATGTCCATCCCAATCTCGAACGCAATATCTCAGGAAGGCCTTGAAGGAATTTCTTCAAATTTGGTGGTCAAAGGTCAAGGTCACTGTGACCTCACGTCCGTCCCATTCTCATGAACACAATATCTCAGGAACGCCTAAAGCGTCCACTTGGAGTCAAGGATGAACTGATATGATTTTGGTGGTCAAAGGTCAAAGGTCACTGCAACCTTACAAAAGATGTTTTTGGCCATAACTCAAGAATGAATATGCTAATTACGACAATTTCACACAAATGTCTAACAGGATAAAATATTGAAATGATGACATTTCGGACAGACATGGATGTGAACTGCAACTTGGCTGAACGGCGGAGGCATACGACCGCAAGGTGCTAATTCGACTTTTCTCTGTTTTTATCTTCCTCATTGTCTCCCTCACTCACACACTAATGGACACACAACATACACACTGTACTGCGGACAGGCAGCATTTTCCATTGACCTCTGGTTCGCCAGGCTGTGATATTCAGCCAAGGTCGGCAGTCATCAGCAGGAAGCCCGGGGAGGGGAGAGGCGGTTGAAAAGTTCAAACAGCATGCACGTAAACACACACGGATGCGGACGCACATACATGCGCTTACATACACAAAGTACAGCGGGGAGGATAATGGGCTGCGCTCTGGTCAGGGATGCCACAGGTCACAGCAAGTGACTGTCAAAGAACACACCCTATGACTTACGCACTCTTGGTACACACACACACACACACTAATAGCAAGACAAAATCTAATATGAAATCTAATGTGATTATTGAAATATATACGCTCAAACTATGAATGTAAAATATTTAAATTGCTCTGCTTGCTGTGTGCATCAGTTTTTACAAGGCTGAGTTAAACTAACTTTGCGTACTTCTCCAATATTGTGAACACACACATACAGATACATACACACACACACTCCGAAGGAGAGACAAAAAGGGGATGGCGGGATTAACGGATCAGTTCCCAATTTCCCCCAGCCACCCAGAAGTAATCAGATCATCTTGCACCTGACGTGAGGCCTGAATTCCATTAGGCTTTATTAGCAGTAATTATCCCCTGCTTCCACCCCATGCTGTTCACTCACTCCACATCCTCCATTCTTCCTCCGGATCCTGACATTGCCCTCCCCTTCTGCCATCCTCTTCACTCTTCCCCCATCAGTTGTTCTCCACTTGCCCCCTCGCTGTGAGTTTCATCCCACCTCTAAACTGCCTGGATGGCTCATTCATGAAGTGGCGGAAAGTAACACAGTACATTCACTCAAGAACTGTACTTAAGAACAATTTTGAGGTACTTATACTTCACTTGAGTATTTCCATTTTATGCTACTTTATACTTCTACTCCACTACATTCTAGAAGCAACACTTTAGTTACTTTACAGATTCAGATTATCAATATCAAATATTAGAGTTGAAACTGTTAGACCATTAATCAATAAGTCAATCGACAGAAAAATAATTAGCAACTATAGTATTTTGATAATCAATTAACCATTTCAGTCATTTTTCGAGCAGGAATAGCGAAACACTTCCAATATTCTCTTTTCTGTCATATATCATTGTAAACAAAATAATTTTTGGTATTTGGACTTTTGGTCAAACAAAACGACATTTAAAGAAGTCACAATTTTTTTATGTTTCTTAGACCAAATAATTATCAGCTTATTGAAAAAAAATGATCAGCAGATTAATCTATAATGAAAATAATTGTTAAAAGTTATGATATATTATCATAGGTTAAAGGCAGGGTTGACGATGTTATCCAGTATACACTATTTGTTATGTTGGTTGAAATGGTCTTTACACCCCGACAGCGATCCATTACTTATTCTTGAGGTCAGATGTCAAGGGACCCCTTTGAAAATGACCATGCCAGTTTTTCTCGCCAAACATTAGCGCAAGTTTTGAGCGTTATTTAGCCTTCTTCCCAACAAGCTAGTACCAATGGAAGGTTTTCTAGTTTCATATGATACCAGAATCTTCACTCTAGCTTTAAAGCCGGCTACAATCTAAAAATCGCAAGTTGTGTTAATGCATTAAAGAAATTAGTAGCGTTAAAATGTGCGTTAACATGTTATTATTGCGTTAACTTTGACAGCCGTAGCAACGGAGTATTTTTACACTTTAGTATTACTACTTTTACTCAAGTAAAAGATTTGAGTATTTCTTTCACCTCTGCATTCATGTTCATGATTGTAATTCTTCTGTCTCGATCTGTCTCATATTGCCCACATGTAAACCCACGTATTCCTGCTGAAGGTCATTCTTACATTCACACTTGCACACATTTTGCTTTTACTCTTAGCAGACCTAAGAAATGAAAAGGCCACTTCAGTTGCTCTCCAATAGCGCTTACGGATACATCAGACAATCTCCCCTCTTTTCTTTTCTTTTCGTAAAACACTTGTTTCTTTTTGCAGCGGGGCCAGAGATGAGATGGACAATTGTGGGCTCTCTCAAATAGTGTTTCCCACTCAAGCAGGAAGGAGCATGAGGACTACAGAAAAAGGCAAAATCCTCCTGGGAGCAGCTTTTTACTCCCAGTTTGTGTTCATTTGTCCCCCCGCTCCCCTCGGCTGCCTTTGGGAGCGAGTCAGCACTTGTTTTATTGGCCGTTACTGTGTGTCAGGGAGCAAATCGGTTTTTACTCACAGGTGCGAGTGGAGGACAAGTGTGAGTGTTCCATTACTTTTTTGTATCAGGTTGGAATTATCTAGGTGGGTTCGTCCACGTCTCTCTGTGTTGGTGCAGGACTGAATAGAGGGTGTGTGTATTTGTTAAAAAAGCGAGAACTATGTTTTTATATTTACTTGTTTGCACATGAGAAAATGAGTATATGTGTATATATGCGGTGTAGCAAAGTAGATGATGGAGCTGATTCCCTCTGTGCTGTTTATTATCACATTTTGTGTAATTATATAATTACTGCTAATCACCCACCTGAGGTGGCAGTGCTCTGCGGCAACACACTATTACAGAACAAACACAGCGACCTCAGCACATCTTACACTCATTAACACACTCCTCCCTCCCTCATTCTCTCTCTCCCCTCCCACCCCCCGCTCGCCCCCTCTCTATACATATCTCCCTCTTGCTCCCATTCTCTATGCTCATTATCTCTTGTCTTTATTTACATGCATGAAAACACACATGCACGCACACGCTTGTGCGCACTCTCTAATGTAATGAGGATCCCAATCACCCGTAATGAGATGAATAGCGTTTCGGCGGCAGATAGGGGGAAATTTATAGAGAGAAAATCTTCCCAGCAGGTACGTTTCTGATGTGAAACGGAAACGAGAAGAAAGCGTCCCCGGATCGCATCTGATGTTCCCGTCCTTTTTTTTTCGACGGGCAGTTGAGAGGACGGGGTAATAGCGCAGCAACGCCATACACTGCACATTAGTTAACTGAATGTGCCAGTCTCCAAATGAGAGAGAATCAGGGGTGGGGGGGGGGGTGAGAGCTATTCACAGGCAAGAGACAAATCTCACATTTCAGACTCCATTTCAAAGAACATGAAATTCAATATACCACACCAATCTAGTGCACGCTGTCATTGCTTATGCCAGTAATAGCAATCAGAGATATTGTATTCACTCCCCTCAGCCTTCCCGGTGTCAATTTATGTTTATGTTTGCCAGTAAATATATTAAGTGTTATTTAAGCCTTTTCAAGAAGTTGATTGTTTTTGCTTTTGTTTTGTGCCGTCTGGCTCTCGCTTGTTTGTCATCCGGTGGATCTTGACACAGGCTTTTATTAATCTGCAGGCTGAATGGCAACTCTCACTAGCGCTCCCCAACGCCCCGCTGTCATCTGCTCGTGTAAATCTCCCTACTTAATTAAATGTTACTGTCAGCACATTGAAAACACACGCAGACAAATCTAGGTGTTGTATCTGCACCGGTCAGTTGAGTGACATTTGAGTGGACACCCTCTGGACTGTAATAGCCAACCCCTTCCTTCTGTTATTTTTCAGCAGTAGAGGAATTCTGTGGATGAGTAGATCATCCACACACTGACAGACACACACAGAAACAAACTGTGTGCTGCAGCAGCCAGGCGCCCACTGAGAGGCATTATGCTAGCTGACAGTGCGACAGGACAGCACAGAGAGACCCCCAAACATCTCGCCCACATAATGAGACGGGGCAGGAGCACCGGGGCCTCTTGAGGAAGAGGGGGAGGTGGGGCTGGGAGGAGCCGTTGCAACATGTCAGTCCTTGTGTGGCCCACAGAGGATGTGCTGGACCCCTCTGTCACCAAGTGCATGTGAAGGATGGCAGCTGCAGACAGAGGCTGACATGCAACTGGCTCATATCTGGCAGCCGGAAGGAATTTATCACAAAGCAGAGACAGACAACACAGCGCACAGCCATGTTCATCAGATGGAAAAGGGAACTTTAATTTAGTCTGTGAGTGACTGTGTGTGTGTGTGTTGATAAGAGTGCATCTCTCAGCTCTCCCCGACAGATAACAACCCGCATTAGACTTAAAGAAGACTTGAGACACAGCCTCTAGTTTGCACAGATTTTTTTTTCATCTCCTCCCAGATTCACCCTTTTACGAACTCTGTAGCGCTGCAATTCTACCCACTCTAAAAAATGCAGTCGCAGCACTTTGCGGGGGCCTCGACGAAGCCTATTACTGTACAGCACAACTAGTGCTGGAGGCCTGTTTGTAGGTACTGTATACACACAGATGTATGGCCATCTTCATTCTCGTCAAGTATCACTTAGGGATACACCTTGTCTAATGGGTTGTAGCAATCCCTCTCAAAACTGTGACATCTTTAGAGTAACTTTTAGCTCCAGGAGGAGGTTGTCTCCATTACTGTCATCATCAGCTGGAGGATGAATCATCTAAAACTCTGCGTGCAGGATTCATCATCGTGGGTCATGAAATCAGCAGTTGGGTAAATGTTAGTCCGAAGGCCTTTCCCATTTTCCGAGTTTGCACCCCCTCGATTCCTCTCCTCGCGTCTTAGTCCCGCCCACGGGAGATGCAAGCGGAAGAGGCGAGAAAGAGACGAGGGGACAGACGAGTCGAGGCAACAGGCATTTAACAAATGAGACATCCTTGCCTCAGAGCCGTCGTTTTAAAAGCGATATGACATGTGGCACATCTTCATCAGCTGTCCATTGTTTTGTTAAAAGCCTACTGCTGTATTTGACAACTTATAGGCTATATTTACTATTACTTATTCAATTCACAATGTGGCACAATGTGACAAAAATTAACGGATGTCGGATTTTCTTTAAAACACATTACAGCCTTTATATATTTTATTGTGTAAAGCACTACAGACGTATGTATGAAAAGTACTATACTATACAAATAAAGAGAATAGTATATATAGTATATATATATATATATATATATATATATACTATATATATAGCTGTCAAAGTTAACGTGTTAACGCCACTAATTTCTTCAACGTATTAGTAATTCTGAATGACTACGTTAGCCAGCCAGCTCACGTAGTCATTCACTAACCAAGATATGCTAACGTTGTACTCATATAACTCAATTGACATGTTTAGCTATGCTAAAATTACAACTTACTCGCTCTACGGTGGCGAAATGTTCAGCATGATGATTGTGACTATGCAGCATGTTTGAAGTATTTGGCTAATACTGTAGCCCCACATTCCCTGCACATTGGAGCAGTATCAAGAAGGAGTTAGTTTTTCTTGTGCAACCGAAGAATTCCCACACTGCAGAGTTAACGTTTTTAGCAGGGCGATAAAGTATCTCCTTTTCATTCGTCGTCATTTTGACAGAATCACGAATACAAGACGTGCGCTTGCTTGTGGTGTGTTTACTTTATAGTCTGTTTGTGACATCATGTCTGCGACAAGCTTTCATTTGCTGCGTGCGGGAGAACGCAAAAGAGAAATACCTAAACCAAGGGCTAAATGCCATTGTTGTTGTTAAACACGATATATCGTGACTGGATTATTTACATGATATTACTATTTTCATGTTTTTAATACCGCGATTACCGCAAAACCGGTATATCGCGACACCCCTACCTCTGACCTCAAGATATGTGAATGAAAATCGGTACTATGGGTAACCACGAGTATCCCCCTTTACAGACATGCACACTTTATGATAATCTCAAGGTCAAGTCATAGTCAAGTCAGCACACTGACACACTGACAGCTGTTGTTGCCTGTTGGGGTTCAGTATGCCATGTAATGATTTGAGCACATTCTTTACACTAAATGCAGTACCTGTGAGGGTTTCCGAACAATATTTGTCATTGTTTTGTGTTATTAATTGATTTCCAATAATAAATATATACATACATTTGTATAAAGCAAGCATATTTTCCCACACCCATATTGATACAAGTATTAAATACCTTACAAATCTCCCTTTAAGGTACATTTTGAACAGATAAAAGATGTGTGATTAATTTGCGATTAATTAACTATGGACAATCATGCAGTTAATCATGATTCAATATTGTAATCGATTGACAGCCTAATATACAGTATATTGTCCTACACACAACACCCTCCTGTCTATCCATATGACAACATGAAATACAGCAAATTAGAATGTAAGAGAATGTTCTTATTGATGTAATAATCAGCAGCTGTTTGCACTTTTAAACATCATGTCACGATTGTAACAGTTGAATTGTATGTAGCCTACATTCAAGATAAAAACATAAGTAATATCAAGCTGAAATGTCATTAAGGAATGCGGTTAGAACACCGCCTTACGAGATGCTACACAAACGGTGAAGGGCAGAGTTTGATCATATTAAATAACTACAACTGATGAATACAAAAGGAACAGTTACTATTCGTAGAGTCCTGCCATGGTTTGAGATTATTCCAGCTGTGTGTCACACCTCTTATACCTTGCGGGTGCCAAAAAACACTCGCTGATAGCTCCTCTGGCAAGCCTTCTTGATCCTCGCTCCTTGAGATGCATTTTAAAAATTGGGATGTCCTTCAAGAGGGAGCGCTGAGATCGATTTCCGGGTCACAAGCCGGAGGAGGCACAAAATCTGGAGATGAGAAGCAGCTTGAGTCTCTTGACTAAAGGCCTGTCTCTCTCCCTCTCTTTCTGTCTGTCTTTCTTGCTGACCTCTATATATCTTGCTCCAGTGTCTGTCTGTGTGCTCCCTTTGGAAAAGCAAGGGGAGGTGTGCACACAGAGCTGAGGGGGGGGGGGGGACTCCAGCCCAATCTCATGTAGGCAGGGAGAGGGCAGAGAGCCACCAGGAACCTCCACTCGGTTACACCTGAGGGGCCCCTGCTACGGAAGGAGGATATGCAGCTTTGCATGCAAATCTATGCCGGGAGCCGTCCGCCCTGCCGCCTTAACACAGAAACACTGGCGCCTGATTAACACGAAGGGGATGTTGAACTCTGCTCTGCAAACATGTGTTAAAGGCTGTTGTATCCATCACATGTGCTCCGGCGAACATAGAGATGGCATTTGGTGGCATTTCATGTGTCATAAAGCCGACACAGAGGTTGACGCACAGCTTACTCGGCGATGGATCGGCTGTCATAAACATTGATGGCACCACATAACAAACGATGCTAAATTTTCACGGCACTGTCGTGACATTGAACAATGTCGCCTCGGCGATCGAACACGGAGCTCATTTTCCGAGCGCTGACCTAAATCTCCGTAATGACACTTCGACCAACATGTTATGATTGAGTGACTCCGCGGCCGCACGCTATTTGTCACGAGACGTCATTATACTGGCGCAAAATATCATAATCAAACTGTTATTTGTGAAGCCGCTGTCCGTGCATTGAGGTCTGAGGACATCTTTCAGCGTCTTTAGGATCCAATTTGCTCGCAACAACTTGTGTTTGCTCAGGTGTGTGCATATGTGTGTGTGTAGGCCAGAGGCTTAGGGCGAGCCAAGGAGAGATTGGCCTCCGTCCTCATCCGTATGCACGGCTCGGGCTCCTCCTGAAACTCTTTTTGTTTTTAATGATAACTGGTCTCATGCATTGTTTACTCAGATGACAGGTCTATTTTCTTCTGATTTATAGCACTGTGGCATTCAAGGAGATACTGTACTTATTACCTTAAATGCAGTATGCAAAAACAAGTCAAAGAGACAGGCAGAAGGGGAGAGGAGGGAGGGAGGAGCGCTGTGGACATAAATTAAGGGTCATTGTTCCCCTTCTGCTCCAGACCGAGCAGCTGTTTGTTGAGGTCTAGACAGAGAGCTGAGAGCTGATCACCTTAGGAGGTCACCGCTGCTCTCACTTGGCTGCCAGGACTCTAGAGCGGAGGCGTTGTCAGATTACGCTGTCAACTACATCTTTATTTTTGTTTTGTGTATTTGGGCAAGAGGCCGGGCTTCCTCTCTGGATCCCTGTACATGCACAGTCAGGGGGGAACTCCCTCTGGTGGTTGAACACCAGTGTCACACACTGATAAAACAGCACTCCAACTAACCCTAACCCTTCCTTTCCCCCCAATTCTTCTGTGAAAACTGTGTACTAGATGTATTTGTTTTAGAAAAACTCAAGGTATGAGAAGGTTGTGGCGAGGTAAAGAGGAAGTAAAGGGATAGAGAAGGAGGTGGTGGGGGTGTCATTGTTTTTGACGGATTTAGTTACAGTAGCACGGAGATCAATTATTCAGCAGAGGCATGCATGGTCGCAGGATTAATGGCGCGTGCGGCAGATAAATCAACCATCGGTCTCGAACCTCTCCGGGAGTGGTGTACAAGACAAACATAGAAACGCGTTTGACGGCGGCAAGTCACATCCGTCCTTTACCATTAGTAACCTTGAGATTTTAAGAGAGAGAATGGGGACGGAGAGCACATCCAGCCACAAATAACCGTCCAGATTTGGGGATATGATGTCAAAAAATGAGCACATTATATCATCTTGAATGCCGATTTCGCTCGCGAAGGACAGAAGTATCTCTCTGTCCTCAGACGGAGTGTGGAAGGATATGAAAAAGGAGGGCTGTAGTTGCTGTTGAGAGATTGAAACGATGCTATATATTACAACCTCTGGAGACCTGTCGGCACTCCGACTTACTATACCCCCCCACCACCACCACCATCTCTGTGTCTGTCTCTCTCCCTCATCCTCACTTTGACTTTGCTCTGGGTCCTTTTTCCCTTTCTGCGTTACATTTCTCATCACACCCCCTTTGTGCATTCATACATGCACCTATCCATGTTCCTGTCTGTCTGGCTGTACTCGTATTTGTATATGTGTGTGTGTGCATCTCTCCGCCTGATTGAATTTGCTACATTCAGACCCAGTCGCCCCTCCACCTCCTCCTCCTCCTCCTCCTCCACCACCATCCTTGTCTGTTTTGGCTGCCAGGTTGTACCTGTCTGGTACTTCAGGTATGTTTTTAGCCTGGGTATCTGTGCGTGCCTATAATTCCCTTCCTCTATTTGTCTGCCTCCTTTATCTGTCTGTCTCCTTTATCTGTCTGCTCCCTAGCTGCCGCCTCGGCCCAAAACAGCCCTCGTGGCCTCCCCTCTCCTCCTACAGTTGAAATCACATACCCTGGTCAGGCTCTCATCTTCAAACACCAAGCCTCGCCTGGCCGGAATGTCAAATCATTTCAGCCTCAGTTCCATTTTTGCTCTCACTTTGTGTTTGTTTTTATACGGGCCTCTCGTTCTCGCTCCTTTCTACATCTCTTTGCGTTCTCTCCGTTTAATGTAATTCCTCTCTCCTCTCTGCGGTTATCTTCCCATGTAGCACTAGCACACCGCTGTGTCCAGAAGTGCTCCTGTGAAGCCAAAGCTAACCTTCTCCTTGCAGATTAGAGTCGTCGCAATTAATTAAGAGTGGAGGGAGTGTGGAGGACTTTGGCCATATCAAAGCAGCAACAGGACACAGACATTTTGCATAAGAGCGATGGTGGTGGAGGAGGAGGATGGAATGAGGGAGGGAGGAAGTGGGGGGGAGAAGGCAGCCATGGTTGGAAGTGGGAGGATCAAAGCGGAGGATGGTGGCAGAGTGCTGTCCCCTGCTGTGCAGCTCAGATAAAGACAGGTTAGCGCCACAGGTCTCCTCAGTGAGAGGGGAGCCAGGCACGAGGCCAGGGGAGATGCATGAACAAGCCAGCTTACAAACATCTCATAATAACTCAGGCAGAAGAAGCCCTCTGAATTAAAGTGTCACTTTTCATTTGCTTTCCTTTCCCTCTTTTTGGCTCACTGGCTGATTTCTCTCTCTCTCTCTGTCTCTCTCTCTCATTCTCTCTTGTCTGCCTCCCCCCACCCCCCATAACCAAACCGCCACCCCTTCCTTCTCCTCATCGCAATCCGAACATAACATGGACTCCCTCGGTTGCCTTCCCCACTGTCTTCATCACAGGGCTGCCCGGGGGCTCTCAGGCTCCTCCATCTGCCTGCTGTGTGTCTGTGGCTCTCCCTCTCTCTTTCTTTCTCTGCTCGTCTCTCTCTGTCTGTTTGTGGCACTCTCCGTCTCTCCAAATCTGTCTTTTGTGTGTTTGGCTTTGTGTCTGTCTGCAGGGCTCTCCGTCTCCCCACACACGTAGTGTACAGTCAGAAGTCTGAGCGTTGGCAAAGTGAAAGTTTGTTGGCTATGTGCTCATCTAAAGCGGAGAACAGAAAGAATAATATTCCACAAAGGACACGTTGTCTTGGGTCAACACTTGTTGAAAACATGGCAGCAACAAACAAGGTATAAAGTTAGCTTATAGCACTCCAGCAGCATTTAAAGGGGACCTATTATGCTTTTTGTTATTTTGCATGTAAAAGGTTTGCAAAGTTACAAAGCCCAACGTCCAGGCCAAAAGGAGTTACTCTCCTCCACAGAAACACTGCTGCTGAACTGCCTGAAACACCTTGCTTGAAGTCCTGCCTTTTTTTCCGTAACATGGTGATGTCACCAAGTAACATATATTGTTAGCATTCATTCTATCCTCTCCTCTCTCTCACTAGCTCAAACAAAGCTAGTTTGAGTGGAGCTGGAGTGGAGTCTTAAAACTTAAGTTCGGTTGACCAATCAGAGCAGGCTGGGCTTTTCGACAGGGCGGGGCAGGAGCTCAAACGGAGCGTTTCAGACAGACGGTGAAAAGAGGTGCTGCAGCACAGCCCGTATGAGAAAAGTAAAGCGTTTTTTGAACATTAAAGCATGTAAACATGTTCTAGTAGAACCCCGCAATACAAGTATGAACCTGAAAATAAGCATAATAGGTCATCTTTAAGTCAGTTTGCTTATCTCTGTAGCTGACAGCTCCAGAACACTCTTTAGTTTTCAGTATGATGCTGTTGACCTTTTATAAACCTTGATAAGCCCAAACTCAAGGGTATGTGTGTTAACGGAGAAATGGCTCCACAGCCAGGTTTATTATTATTATTATTATGATTATTGTTTTGAATCCAATAGCTTGATTTGTTGTTAAAGTCCCGGCTGTGCACAGGGGATATGACACACAACACGAAACATAACACACCGTCTGGGTGAGCTTTGCTGCCGTTTCCATGGCACCTCCATGATCGATGTCATTACCGCCATTGTTCTCAATCCTGCTAATCCCGCCGCTGAGCCGGGGCTGTCTAAATTGGGTGTGCTAGGTGCTGCCGGGTACTGAGGAGGGGCAAGGATAGAAGCAAAGTGCACAGAAGCTGATGAAGGTTGTTGCCACGCTTCTGAAGTGGAGCACCATCTTCCCCCCACAGTGTTGGGAGTGGATCGGGCAGCTATCAGTCTTTAATTGGGCACTGTGGGCCATAATAAAGAGACTCCAGACTGAGTATGGAAGAATAGAATGAGAGGGAGATACGGAGCGATATGGAGGGCCGAAGAGCGGGGCGAACCCAGCGCGCTTTAATGCAATGCGTAATGGCAGGTGTCGCTCTGCCTAATTTCACGCCTCCGTGAGCGAATGTGCACCCAGACGATCGCCACTTCCAAGCCCCCTCTCCCTCTCTCCATTTCAGCATCTCTTCTTTTAACGTATAGTCGCTCGCAGTGATGTGTTTGTCCTTCCATTTGGCCTGTGCAGAACTTTGGTTCCCCTGAAGCCTGGAAGTGCACGCCTGTACGAGCTCCATGAGAGGCTAAATGTGCAGCATAAGCACTAAATAGAGGCATGGGGACAGTTAAGGAAGCACGAGGGCCCGCCTCGTCCATCTGTCACATCCAGGCCGTATGATGAGGAATGAGGAACGCTCGTTCTTTTGCTTCTGTCAGTAATCCGGCCTGTTGGATTCTGGGCCAGCGGGTAGAAACGACAGGAGGGGAATGGGTCAGCCAATGGTGTGTGTGTGTGTGTGTTTGTACGTCACATAGTGGGGACTTTCAGAGTTTGACACGGGGGGCATCCTGTGTCAGCCGAGACGGAAACGAGTTCTGATCCCCGATGCCCTGCCCAGCTTCTTATGTGACCCTCCACAAACCTCCCCCTCACATCCTCACCCTCTTACCCTTCCTCACCCTCCTTCTCACTCCCCCCTTCGTCGCTGTTCTCCCCTCCTCACCCTTTCCTCGCCCCTCCTTCCTGTAGTCTGTGTTTGTGTTGGGAAGATTAAGCTGCTCTGACAAAGCTGTGTTTACAAATATGCAGGCAGAGAAACAGGCCAAGCGACGCTGAATAGGAATAGAATACAAATTGCTTTTTTATCTCTCTTAGGGCCGGGGCGAGAGAAAATGTGTTTGCGATTGTTGCTCCTCCGCCTGTGAAGGATAAAGCCTCAGTACTGGGTTTGGGCTCCCTGTTAGCATTCATTCTATCCTCTCCTCTCTCTGTCTCTCTCTCTCTCTCTCTCTCTCTCTCTCTCTCTCTCTCTCTCTCTGTGTCTCTCTCTGTGTCCTCCCACTCCCTTTCTTCCCCCCATGCTCTTTTTCCTCTTTGTCTGCTCCACACTCTCTGTCTCTTTCTCCCCGGCGGGAATTTTTTTCTTGCTGTTTTCTTGGTAATCATATCTCCTCTCCTCTCCTCTTTCCTCCCCAACTCTCTCATGTCTCCCTGATGTGTGCTCCTCTCTCCTCTATATGTGTGCACCACTCCGTCTCCCATCACCTCGTTCCCACAATAATTTTCTCCATTCCTCTTCCCCCTTCATGTTTCCATACAAGCTGAATATCTCTCTCCGTTGCTCACTCCCTCTCTCTCCCCCTCTCCCTCCCTCTCCCTCCATCCATCCTTTTTCCTCTCTCCTCCGCTCAGTAGGACTTGTCATGATTTACAGTCTCTCTCAGCTCTTCCTTGCTCACACCGGAGATATTGGAAATTTGGAGTGCCTATAGATCACGGCAGGGGGAGAAGCCGTGAGCCTCCGCTAATCAGCCCTAACAGAACTGTGGAGCATTACAAATCTGAGCTCTCTCTTACAATTAGGCAGCATGTCTGCCTGGCATAACCCACGGCAGGGAGGCTGAGCCTGTGATGTCATCTTCAGCAGGTCTCCGCCGCGTGTGAGTGTGTGTTTTAGGGGGAAACAGTGGGTTGGATGGTTTGCTCTCTCATTAATGCAGAGGACGTGCTCCCCTTCTCCACACAGTGGCACTTTTATCCTTACCTCAGCTAACACAAGGGAAGGTTAATGGGCGGTCATACACACTCAAACAATGCCATCTATGTTTATTAAGCAGCAGCAGTCTCACCATGTGACGCTTGTATTAATTCATTATTAATTTCAAATACGGGACATGCCTTGAGGGCCGGATAGGAGCCCAGCTTTTGAGGACAATGTCAAGAAAAGGAACTGAAGAAGTATTTTTTTCTTGAGTTGTTTTTTTTACTTCTCACCTAGTTCATACTGTAGTGGCATCTGTACCTGCAGCCGATTAGATTGTTATCAGACTATTAAATAGGTATTATCAGTCACTATAAGCACCATAGATGGGGGTCAGTGGGGCCCTGCTACACCCAATAGTAGGTTTTATCATCTATTCACATGGTAGATCACTGAAACGAGGTCTAAAAGAACACGACAGCGACCTCTGGCGACCGTAGTAATTATGGCAGGAGCAGAAGCGGAATTCAAGTGCCATGTGGGACAGAGGTCGGGGCTGATTGATGGGACACAAAACACTTTCACTTTTGAAACATAGTTATTTTAAGCCAAAGCGTGATGTTTTTTCCCTAAACTTAACTAATTGGTTGCCTAAACCTAAAGAAGTTGTAGTTTTGTTGCTAAACCTAACTGTTTTTTTGTTGCCTTAACCTGAAGAAGTTGTAGTTTGTTGCCTAAACCTAAAGAAGTTGTTCTTTTGTTGCTAAACCTAACTAAGTGTTTTTGTTGCTTAAACCTGAAGTTGTTGTAGTTTTGTTGCCAAACCTAAAGAAGCTTTTTTGTTTGTGTTCAAAACGTAACATTTCATTCAGTTTTATGTGTCTTTTAAGTTTCACTTTCACTTTTACAAAGTATTAGGTGTAGTAGACCCCTAATGACCCACATCTATGGTGCTTATAGTGACTGATATTGCCTATTTAGTGGCCTGATAACAGTCAAATCTGGTGGTACCTGCAACTCTCTTCCCCATCCGTGCCCGTTTCCATCCTACTATAGGTGCAGGTGAATTCATGTTCTGTGTTGATATCCCTTTGGCCATCTTCCAGCACATGCATTTGGGTTTGACTAAAGTGCAATGGAGACACCAGCTACAGGAAAGTCTTCTTAGACTCAGCTGTTTCCCACCCACTAAAAATGACAGCTAAGAACCTGACCTTTGACCTCTTGTCTTTAAACCGTGGCACACTAACCTGATTGCTGTGTCCATTACTCCCATCTTTTAATGGAATGAAGTGCCTTGTCGTGGTTGATAGCCCCAGGCACGTAATGCAAACAGATGCACATTACTCTTTTTACTGCTAGACATTTTTTACATATCTATCCTAGAGACAGGCAATCTAGAGGTCAGCTCAAAGGTTGGGTGATAAGGAAGTGGTGTGTCGAGATAATGACTGGTTTCCATTTTACCTTTTACACATATACTTAACATCCATTTGTAAGCTGTCATCCCTCACATTAGGATAATTTGTTGATCTCCTCACATGGACTTTTAACTAAAGCTGTTTTGTGTTATCAAGATGCAGTGAGTCGAAACACACATTTGCCAGACAGCCTATTAGCATTTCAAAAACAAAGACTTGACTTGAGCTAATTTAATATGTATACGTCTCCAAAGTGAGGCCACTTTCTTATGTGTCGAGCAAAGTCAGTAGAGGAGACGAGCAAGATAAGAAAAAATGAAGGAAAGTGGAAAGAGAACATTTGCTTCCGTTGCTGTTGAGGCCTCCGTCATCGTGTGGGTACTATAGAAACACAGTTTGACTTTGACAGAAGCGCTGCAAGGTTTCCTCGGCTCTCCTTTGTCGACAGGCATCAATGTGTTGACTACTGTTGTAGGCTGAGGTCAAGGCAAGGCCTCTACTGGCTCTTTGTGAAGTATAAAAAACAGCCTGATATATTCACTCGTCCAGCCGTTTCACCTCTCTTTTTGTGTTAAGGTTTTCAACAGTCATGCTAGTGAATAGGCCTTTATGCAGTGCTACATTCAGAACAGATGTAACTACTGTACAGTAACATAAATCTCGTCAGGTTTGTTTATTTGAGGTGTGTATGTGTTTTTATACTCTAAATCAATTTGTCAGAGAATCCTGTTAACTGTATATATCTGATAAGAAGTCTGATTTGTCTATGCAGACGCAGATAGTTAATTATATAGAGCCCAGCCTATTTATAGCTTGTGATGTCAAGATACCAGTTAACTAAAGGCAAAACTATACATACATATATTATATACGTATGTATAGTCATATACGTACATAGTTAGTGAAGCGATGTTTGAAAGAAAGAAAGGCAGCAAAAATGCCCTCTTGGATTCCCATATGATAGATAAAACAAGATAAAGTGCCCTCTACAGTGCCCTTCCAGTGGACAAAACAGGATAAACTGTCCTTTACGTTGCTCTTCCAGCGGAGAAAACAAGATAAAGTGCCTTCTACGGTGTCCTTCGAGTGGAGAAAATAAGATTAAGTGCCCTCTACAGAGCCTTTCCAGTGGAGAAAACAAGATAAAATTGCCTTTACAGTGCCCTTTCAGTGGAGAAGACAATATAAAGTGCCCTCTTGGGTCCCCTTCCAGTAGAGAAAATGGTATAAATTGCCCTCTTGAATTCCCCTATGGTAGATAAAACAGGATAAAGTGCCCTCTACGGTGCCCTTCTAGTGGAGAAAACGAGATGCAGTGCACTAATAGGTGCCCTCAAATGGAGAAAACATGATAAAATGCCCTCTAGTGTGAGAATGCATGTATGGATGCATTATTCTCTTACTGTCATATTTGGATGCACATGTACAGTCACAAACAGGTAAAATTGTATCTATATTTCTGTAGGTGTATGTGCATTATTGTTATTTGCAGGTGTGACTTGGCATACATACACTAAAGCGTGTAGCTGTATTTGTGCCTCTGTGTGTGTGTGTGTGTGTGTGTGTGTGTGTGTGTGTGTGTGTGTGTGTGTTGGTGTACGGTGGCATGCCGTAGGCCCCATGCCACCCTTCCATCCCATTAGCTGAGCCCAGCCCCTGCCGGTGTCTGCTTTAACCTTGGCCAGCGGGCTGGAGGAGAGGGAGAGTAATTCTAACCTTAAAAACCTGCTGATTAAAGCTAGTTTGGTGGAATTCGATTCCACTTAATGCCTTTGGCCGTGAGCCCGGCTGGCTAGCATTAGCATCAACAGACACCGCGTCTTCAGTCAGGGAGACAGACGTGCACGGGCATGTGCATTAGCTTCCCTCTGGCACGTGCAAGAGCGCGGCTGTGAACCCCACATCCCCTCGTCTATCTTTCTGTCTCTATTCTTCTTCTCCGTCCTCTGTCTCTCGTTCCACTCTCCTCTCTCCCTCTGACCAATATATAACCCATGGACCCAACTTCATCACCACACCTCTCCTCCCTGAAATGTCTCTCCTCTCTCAGGGCTTTTGGTGTGGCAAGCGGTCAGGGGTTTTCTGCCTCAGCCCTGTTATTGTTTTCCTCTTGAACTTGATGTATAGCTGTGTTTACGCGTCCAGCGCGGCTAATTAATTCTCCTCTTCGGGGCCTGTTTATCAACTGTTTTGTGTTTATTTCACAATGAGTAGGCTATTTTTAGAGCCGGTCATTTCCATAACACATGCAGGTTTTTTTTTTTTTTTCCAGAGCGTCATTTGTTTTGCTTTGTTGAGGAATTTAGGTTTGTTTTCCATTTTTTCCTTCAGCTCGGATGCAGCCTGCCAATGCGTTTTATAGCCCGCTCAGTTTTGACTGATTTAGAGGCTGCAGCTGGTCCGACGGAGAGGACCGAAGGAGATAAATCTAAGCCTCTTTTGATTTATTATGTATAATGTCTCATCAACCGTTGCTTAAGTCTTCAGATGCACTGAAGAAGTTACAACTTCACAAGTAGTGGCTTATTTAAAAGGGTATAAGGGAGAAGAATCCTAACAGAGAAAGCAGTCGCTGGCATAAAAAAGCCACATTGTCATTGTGCCAGCAACATGCAGGAGCTGCGCATTTCTCTCTGAATCCAAAAAATGCAAGAGCGCTACTGTATATTATGGGCATTCTGGGCATTCTGCCACCCTACCAGACACTACAGATAATTTGATTCCCGCTGAACGATTGGGAGAGAGCGGAGCAGAGCAGAGCGGCTGACTATAAAGACAGCAGGTGAAATGCAGAACACTACGGCATCAGTCAAAAAATGAGCTCATCCTCCAAACTGGAAGTGGCACTTTTCAGCCGTGAGTCTTCTAATCACGTCTGTATAGAGCCAGAAATCGTTGGCTGATCAATAGTCATCATGGATGCTGTCAATGGCCAGAGTAGCTTGAATCTTGCATGGTCCATGAATCTCTATTGAGTATGGATTTTCGCGCTCCCCTCCACGGATAGGGTTTGATAGTGCTGCCTGATTGGCTGCCGCCTGAGCTCTATTTATGCTGCTGCGCCCCGGGCTGAATCACCTGCCCCAGGCATCCAGTGAACAGACATATGCAAACATGCACACACACAGACATACACACATAGAAAATGATACATTCCCTGTAATGAAGCAGTGAGCCAGAAGTGACTTTACCAGGTGAACGTCCGTGTCAGCTGTATAATAAAGCAAAGCGAGTCACTCAATACAACGAGAGATAGGAAATTTATGTTAAATCCGACTATAGATTATGCACATCCAGAGTGATGATATGTGAAAACAAAATGTTGAGGCCACAGGAAACATTAGAGGATGCACCAGTCATACATGAGTCAATTGTAAAACTATCCTTGGAAGAGTTGGATGATATGATGATAGAAACTGGGAGCTGGACAGGAAGATGTAATTTAAACAAGACTTGTTCAAAACAGAGTATATGTCTGGACCGTGTACGGTCAGTCTGTGACTTTGTGGCTAAATTGTTTTACAAATAGTCAGTGGTCATGTCTATAATGTTAAATCCAGCAGTACAAGTCCACCAGGTCCGGCAAGGACACTAGGGGACGCGCTGCTCCACTCAACTGGCCGTTCAAGCAGTGACCAACTCTCCAGTGGAATGCACCTGATTGGTCCCTGGTTTTCTGCTTGCCGTTTCAAACAGGAAACAACTTGGCAGCCTGCTCTTAAACTTTATGTTATTCCGTCGAAACAATCCAACAAAATCTACTTCTGAAAACATTTTAAGCGAGAAATAGGCTATGCCACTGCTGAATCACATTTCATTTTAGAACTAGATCGCCTAGTTTGACAACTTGGTCCTAGTTTCGTGAGCTGGACACGTCGCTCTGGGTGGCTCATTTGCATAAAGGACTGTTCTCGCCTGTTCATTTTGAAAGAGCAACGGCCAATGAGGAAACTACAACACTCGGCTGACCAATCGTGTAACTTCCTCACTAACTCAGTCACTCAGTGACAGACTTTTGCGTTTGTAGGGCTGGCCCCTCTGCAGTCCAACCAAAAATCCAACCTTTTCACTCCCAACTCGTCAAATACCGCTGTTCGATAAGTGCCCCTCGGCATCGGAAACTGACGCTTTCAACTATCTCCAATGAAAACCCACCAGCGCCCATATTATCAGTAGCGTGAGAGTCCGTTCAGGGTGGGTTGGAGGGGTGGTGGAATGGTCAAACAAACACAAGACTTTCAACCAGGAGGCCAGTGTTTGTGTCCTGTGTGAAACTAAAAGTAACGTGTACCTATTTTGTCACGTCTGTCTTTAGTCACGTGACTTGTCGGTATCGTCAGTCCCGTGAAGTTAACGTCAACCACAACCTAACTAAGTGGTTGTGTTGCCTAAACCTAACTGTGAAAACGGAAATTGAATTTTGAAAGGATGCTATGCATGTAACGAGTATATATTGACACGCCGTCCCCGGTCCGTCCAAAAGTAATGCAAGAGGGGTACCCTGTGCGTCGATCTCCGATACTGAGGGGCACTGACCAAGCGGCGGTATGTGAAGAGATGGGATTGAGAATATGTTGAAATGCCAGTCATGTTGTCCATAAATGCACCATATTGCTGTGTGTGTGCATGTGTGTTAACCTGACAGACACCAGACGGACAAAACGTGTGGCAGCCCCTGACAGTAAGACGTTTGCATCACGGCAGGAAAACAGCAAATTGCCAACATAAATAAGGTGCCACGCTCTGATTAGGACTGTCTTCACACATCATTATGGTCTAATGAGAGAGTTTCCCTCCCCTCTCTATCTCAGTCTCGCTATGTCTGCTTGCCAGTTTTGCCACCGCAGACTTTGCATTTTGCTATCCCCGTCCCTAGCTGAGCCTGACACCTGTCAGCCATGATGGATGAATGTAAGTGAGGTGTCGCCAGGGCAACAGGCAGGCCAGGGGCGGCGGCGGGCCTCCAGAGGCAGGACATGTAACCGGTGGTGGCCCTGCCTTTATATCTGAAGGCTTTATTTAGGCCCAACTGTTTATCACCGGGCTGTCTGGCCTGCGTGAACTGTGATCCTGCTCCACTCAGGACCGCTTTAACACCCCAAGGAGGAAGTGGGGGTGGGGGGGAGGGCGTGTTCAGATCAGGCAATAATACCCTCTCATTGGGTTTCATCGCCTTGAGTGACAACACCAAATGATTTTGCTGCATCAGTGTCTGACTTTGGAGGACACACGTCGCTGTAACTCTTTTTTCCCCTGCTGTCTGCAGTGACAGCACATGAATACATTATGGACACGCTGCTGCTGAATACTTCTATAAACTGTCTCATTTGCACACCCCAACATAACAGCAAACCAATAATACGCTCACATGTGTGTGCATACGAGGCCCACCTATGTGTTTGTTTTTTGTGTCGGCGTTGCGAAAGCTCTTCAAAATTACACGCCGGGAAACTGCACTTTTAATGAGAGGGATATGTGTGTATGTGTGTGTATAATTACGGTTTAATTGCTTGCCCCTGTGATGTGCTGTCATCTGTCACAGCCCAAAGACAGCAAATAATGGCTCTTGCTGCCGTCACTTTGTCACCCAGACGCTCGGCATGCAGAGAGCAGCAGAAACACCAGTAACTGATATGCGTCTTGAATTACTGATAAGCGCTCGAGTGTGATGAGCTCTGTGTACGTGGGCGTGCTCGCGCTCTCAAAAGTATCTTGGCCAGCCTTTCTGTCTTGGTCTATTGTGATTGTATGTGTGCATGAGGGTGTAACAGCATGTCTGCGCTTCTTTGAATATTTCTGTGTTTATGAGTGGGTGTAGTTTTGTGCTTAAGAAGTCATTGTCTAATTCTGTGTGTGTGTGAGTGAGTGGGCGGGAGGGCGAGGGTGCACACAAGCTTACGTGCGTGTGTGCAAAAATGTGTTTGATGCCTCCTGTATATCGGTACTGACAGGTGCAACAGTTGTGTTATGCTTTAAGCTGCTTGTTTGTCTGGCACGCTGCTTTGTGTGGTTGAGAAATGGAGTAAACAGAGGGAGAGGAAAGCAGCCTGGGGGCTAATTTATTCACTCCCCAGTCGCCCTAGTCACAGAGGCCTGTTGCACCGGCCCACCTGTCAATCCCGAGGAGCGTGCCACAGCCTCATCCAACCGCACACAGCCACCCACAGCCCGCTCTCAGCGGGCCAAGCGCTTCAGGCTAGAGCAGCATTAACCATGATATATCAATAAACTTTCCGTAATCGGAATTAACAAGACAGCAAGTTTATTTAGCACATGAGTGGCATGTAAAAAAATGCCATTTTCTGTCTGCAGTGGAAATCAATGCAGAGTTTCAGACGTAACTGTGTTTAAATTTCAAGTCAAATATTGAAGAGACAGAATGGTAGCATTTCTGTTTGTAAGCACCTTTCACAAAAGTATTGCAACACACGACTGTAGTGAAATGCATAAACAGTTTAATGCCGCCTTATAGCACCAATGTTGCATCACAACTGCCTAATCCCTGAAAAGAGCACAGTTTATGACATAAATACTTACAAAACTGCACAGCAGAAATGTGTGAGCCGCTATCAGTTTGTAGTCGACTGTGGTAATGCGATGTTCAATGCACTGTGGGAGTGGGAGGAAGCGTCTGTCCGTTGCCAGCGTGGAGTAATGGATGGCAGAGCTATGGGAGTGGGAGGAGGCATACATCCTATTTCAGACAGCTGTAATGGATGAGAGTACGGCAAGAAAAAAAAGTAAAAGAAGAAGAACAGGAGGAGGAAGTCTGCGTGTGTGCCTTCACTATCTCAAACACTTGCACGCAGAGTTCGGTAGTATTGAAATCAGTTCACAATAGATGTGATTGGAACAATGGAACACCTGGAGAAAAGAGTCGAGGCTGATTGTTGTTTGTGAATTGGTCACAGGACGTCTGCGTGCGTGAATGTGTTGGACACACACAGCCACACACACACTGTGTTTTTGTAGTGATGTAATGTGTCTCTCACCATGTGCCCGGTCTGTGTAGCTGTGCAGTGGTATAATTAATCAGACGGTTTGATGTTAGCAAATGAGTGTTTGCAGACTTCCTCTGCAGGCCCTGCTCTTTTTAACTAGGTTTTAGTTAAACAAGACGAGCACGCAGCACATCTCAAGGCACCTATTTATCACACGGTCCTCCAAGCAATGTAACCCGACGCCCCCGTGCCCCCACCGCCACCTTCCCTCCCCGCACCCTTCCTTACCGCCTACCCATTCACATCTACAGAGCCCGAGGAAACCCGCCTTAACTTATTGAACGCGCAGATTCTGAATAATGAAGCTGGGTCATGTCTGTGTATGCACACACACTCTCGCTAACAGTGTGTGTGTGTGTGTGTGTGTGTATCACCCTAGCTGTGATTTCTAAACAAAGAGTTATACCAAAGTGGATCGGAGTGAAGCTCAACCCTCCCGACCCGCTTGTTTGATTTATTCCTGCAAGAGCCAAGCTCCCTGTCTTAAGTGCAATCCACCCTACCCTCACCTTTCACAAATATTGTATCGCGCAAAATCACAGCCTATTTCCGAGCTGGTAACTGCTGTAGACTCGTGTTGCTGCTGTAAACAAGCAAAAGAAGGCAAGCCGTCCCTCCGAGTCACCCGGGAGCCGGGGGTCTCTCCCAGAGAAGGATTGAGGAGGGGAGCGAGGACGGGAGAGGAGGATAAGTGCTGCCTGGCTCCTGTTCCTTCACCGCGCGGTGCTTCGTTGCGTTTGCCTCTGCTGCTGCTGCCGGCTGCTGAAAAATGTCTCCTGGCCCCCTCTGCCAGATACCGGGAGGCGTTATCAGCCCTGCCTAGCTCTCTCCACGGTAACGAGCCCCCAGGCACGGTATTATCTGTTTACGATAAGGATATTAATAACGCTGTGCTTTAGTTATGTGCCGGGGTGCCCTGTGGGGGTGATAGAGGGGGGTTTGGAGTAAGGAGCACCTGAATCATCCTGTCAGGGGTGCTCTCCAAGCAGGACAGGGTACGAGTGAAAGAGAGGGAAGGAAAGGAAGGAAGGAAGGAAGGAAGGAAGGAAGGAAGGAAGGAGTCGTGTGCTGAGGTGTTCACCGGTTAACCCCGTCCACTTTCTCCTTCCAGGTCACAGTCTTTGTTTTCCGAGAACAATAGCTTGACCATCTGCCAGCAGGTCCATGTGGGAGTTACTGTAAGGAGGGATTAGGGTCAAAGGTCATAGCTGTCATGGTCAGCCTACTTTACTGTAGTGTAACATCCTCTCTTCCTCTCCTTTCTGTTCTTTCCAGTGTCTGTATGGCTGCTACGTCCACTCCTCCATCATCCCCACCTTCCACCGTAGGTGCTACTGGCTGCTCCAGGTAAGAACCCCTCTTCTTCTCCTCCTCTACAGTTTGCCACACTTTAGTTTCCAACTCTCCCAGCCTATCCACAAGAACTTGAATGCATCGCACGATATCAGTTTCCATTTAACAGAAGCATTTTACTTTGACAGCCGGCAGGCAGACATCAACCTCTACCCCCCCCCCACCCCTCGTCCTCCTCCACCGCCTCCCTCTCCCTCTCTTTCGCTCTTCTCTTTTCTCTCCCCAACCTCCATTTCCCTTATCTTTCCCAGTCATTCACTTTTCTGATGGCGTTGCCCATACACGCCGTCCGGCACGAGGGCGGTATCTCAGTCTGCTAAAAGCTTTGCCATCTCCTCTGTCTAACAGCTGCAGTGATGGGCAGTAAAAGCATGATGGAAGACGTTCCCCCGTACAGTATAGTGTGCTTACAGTGGGTCGTCAAGTCCGCAGGCTGAGAGTGGTTGTAAATAGTAGTCCTTTGATCACCTCCCCACTACATCTCATCATTCTCGTTTAGCATGGCAGCCATTATTGTTGGAAGGTGCCTGATACGTACAGCCATTCACACAGACAATTTTAAGGGAGCATAAAGCACACACGCAGGGAATATGGGTGTGTTGAGCTGCTGCTATTTTTGTCTACCAATCTGTGTGGAGAAAAAGCATCTTTGGGATAGAGACACTTTGGCTCCGATGCCGCCACTTCAATTTCTCTAAGTTGTATTTTCTGAAGACAAGAATTGTCGAGTCACAACATCTTTGCTGTACTGAATAGACCCAGCAGACAAATGCATTTATAGCATGCACCCAGCCCCCTTTTACAATGTCTGTTAGCAAAAGAGGAGAGCAGACTGGCTGGGAAAAGACAAAAGGGAGAAAAAAAACTGGCCTCAACAATGCTTAAATACTAATCAAAATAATTAGAGTGTTCCCACAGCAAACAAAAGCTTTCAAACAACAACAGTTTATTCCTCTCTCGCTGCCTCTGTGTGCGTCGCAGGCAGTAATAACAACACAAACAGACAAAAAGCATGTCTCTTCATGTCTCTTCTCAGTTCAGTCAGCAAAGCCACTCAGGTTATTTTCACTTCAATATGTTTTGCAAATAATTAGAGGTACAGTGCACTATTAAAGAGTCTAAGTAATGAAAGCAAAAACGACTAGAGATTATCTTGTGATGGGATTACACAAGTTACGATGCCAAATTGGGCCAGGGGAGTAAATTGGGGGGCCTTTTGCCCTGCCTACCCCGCCTACTTCTAGCGCCCTTGCTCGGACCACACCCATCTTCACACTCAGACGTCATTTTGATTTCAACTACACGCCTGTACAGTTTCGTGACTGCATCTTGCACGGTTGTGATGCCACCACTGTGACAAAATAATACCAATAGATGTAAACACCTGGCAAAGTACGCATAACCGCTTGTGTGGTAGATCCCGTTACAGTAGGTGGCTCCAGGACCACATTTTGCCATGATGACACAAACACAGACACACAAGGTGAAGCAATACCAGCCACACGCTGTCGTGCCTGGTAACAATGAAATAATGGTTTATGGAATCTAATATTCTGTCTGAAAATAATACAAGACAGTGGTATATGGAGACTGGAGCTCCCAAAGCGGCAACAGGGAAAGGTCACCAGTGATTGAAGGTGTGTAGTTGAGATAAAAATGAAGGCCGAGTGAAGATGGGTGTGGTCCGAGCAAGGGCGCCGGAAATAGGGGGTTAGGATGTGGGCAAGGGGCTATTGGTCTGATTTGGCGTTGCAACTGGTGCGATCCCATCCCAAGATGGTCTCTAGTCTTTAATCCGCTTCCATTTGCAAACTGTCATGGAAAGCCTAGACAAGCACCGCCCACCAGCCGGAGCACAGCCAATAGGAACGCTCTCTCTGAAATGACCTGTGATTGGCCAAAGTCTCACGTCACGGGCTCGATTTTTTAAAGCCGAAAACAGAGCCATGAGGAGGAGCAGAAGTCTAGTTTACTCTCAGAACACTTGAATTACAATATGCTGGAAGGTTATTATGGGTTTTTTGCCCAATGATGCCAAAAACGTTCTGCCTACTGAAGCTTTAAATTATACATACATATTTTCCCAGCTATCCTAATAGAATACTGACTCTCCCATATGTGCATTAATACTGGCCGCTGTAATCCTTCCTCCTGTCCGTAATGGCCAAAAAATATCCCCTCCTAACAGCATTTCAATGTAAGTGATGGTGGACAAATCCACAGTCTTTGTTCTATGCAAAAATATATTCCAAACTTCAGTTAGTTAAGAGGTTAACGTCCAAAGTTACAGTCTTTTCTGGTATGATATCCTCTCTTTTCATACTGAACACTATAAATATGGACGATACCCACTTGATTTGACTAATTCAGGCTGCTGAATCCTCTTATTAGCTTCAGCTGAACTTCAAAATGCATTTTAGCACAGACGGGGGAATGTGGATTTTGTCTCCCATCTCTCACATTGTAATTTCATTAGTAAAAGATCTCTTCACAGCCAGTACGGAGAGGAAGAACATTTGCAGCGATCGACAACTCTTAAAACTTACATATGGGCACGTGGGTATTGTTTTAAGACAGGCTTTTAGAACAAAAGTGAACCTATCCTTTAAGCTGAAATCAGGCCTAAAAGGAGCACTATTGGGAGATGAAAGCATGCGTACACACAGAAGGAGAATCATGCAGAGAGCTGGAGTCAACCTGGGTCACTCGCTTTTTAAAACTACAGCCTTCATTTTCACCGTCTCTCTCTCAGACAGTTTCAGCATACACATGTAAACAGTCATGAAACTTTGAGGAGTTTACTGACTCAACTTTTCTTCCCTGTTGCTGCTGAGGGTTAGTGAATCCCTGGCCCTCACCTCTCCTCCTCTCACACTGCTGCTCACTAGATCTCCTTACATGACTCACAGGGCCCTGGTGTGCAGCTAACACATCCACTCATTCAACAAAAAAAACTTCTGCCGCACAACAAACAAACATTTATTTACAACCAAGTATTTTCTTTGACACTGAGCATTCCCTGGATGCCCAGATTTTCATCTCCTTTCAGGCAGTTTATTGCCGACCATCTGTGCTGACAGGAAACCACAATCACTATGACACTAGAGGTAAAAGATTAGACCACTTCAGTCCATATCTCTGCAGATGCAGATAGACCTTCGGCACCCCTGTCTCTTCAAGCCACTTTCAGTCAGACAGCTGACAGTCAGCCCCGGTTACAACCTTCTCTCTCTCTCTCTCTCTTCCCACCTGTCTTCAGTCTCTGAACCCTCTGTCCTCCCCGCCGACTCCCTCTGTACCATTTGCTGTGTCCATATGAGATTTGCAGGCAGTAGTCTGTCAACAGCAGAGCAGCAAGGAGACTGGAGCTCCCAGAGCGGCAACAGGGAAAGGTCACCAGTGAGTGAAAAATGTAAATATTCAGCCATCCAGCGGCCACAGTCACGGAGAGACAGGGATGAAAATAACTCCTATTACACAGCACCGACAGGGAGGGAACACAGAGGACAGAGAGGGTAGAGACAGACTGTGAATGAGAGAGAGCGAGTGAGATGGACACAACTTTTTAAAAGTTAGGCTACAAAAAAAAGAAGGGAGAGCTGGAGAGAAAGATAGATTTAAAGATTTGAAGCAAAAAAAACACAGCAGAATGGAAGGGGAGAAAGAGGACGGTGTGTATTTTTGGATATGTGTGAAAAAAAGAAAGCCAGACAGAGTGAGGTTGGTTAAAGGTGTTTTAAAGAGGGGGGGTTTAGCCTGTGGGTGTGTGCCTCTTTATCCACTCTTTATCCACTCTTTATTGAGTCAAAGCCCGGGTAATGAGACAGGGGACGGGAACGAAAACCAGCGAGGGGGGTCCTCCCTCGCTCCGTTCATTTTCTTTTGTTCTTTTCACCTCTCACTCTCAATCTGCTCATCCCCGCCGCACTACCGCCACCTCTCTGTGGCATTAGACCACTTTGAAATGTCTGGCCCGTCCCCGCAAATGGCTGAGACTGGAGAAAAGTACCACCGCAGTTATCTGGGGTTGCAAACAATGAATCCAAATTGCTGCTGAGACAGAGAGCTGCCCAGAGCAGACTGTGTGGTTTGTCACTCAGAAAAAAAGTTCCCCTCTTATTGGATTTGTTAAAAAAATGGGGCTCTGTGACGGTATATTTTTAAAGGGTTCTATATTGTAAAAAGTGAGATTATCATGTCTCTTTTAATTATAAAGCAGGTTTAAGTGCTATATAAATACTATGAAAGTATCGAAACGCTCAATCCATGGAGAAATACACACAACCTGTATTCAGAAACTGTGCCTTTAAAAGAGCTTTCTGTAACTTTGTGATGTCACAACTATACATACGTGTAATATATAATATTTAGACCATTACACAGTTTTAAATGTAAACATTCTAAATGTGTCCCAGTTGATTTACTGTTTTAGTGTATGCGAATGACATCAGCTGACAGGAAGTAAACATGGACCCAAGCTGTTGCCTGGCAACTAGGGCTGTCAAAGTTAACTACTATTAACTACAATATTAACGCGGTAACTCACATTTGTTGTAACGGCACTAATTTCTTTATCGCATTAAAGCAAGAAATCTTTCAGAGGTTGTAGCGGGCTCGGTTTTAAAGATGGCGTGAACACACCGGCACCATGTCATACTAGCCTGTCGCGAAGAAGGTTAAATAACCCTCCAAACTTACGCTAAATTTTGGCGAGGAAAAACTGGCATAGCCATTTTCAAAGGGGTCCCTTGACCTCTGACCTCAAGATGTGTGAATTAAAATGGGATCTATGGGTACCCACGAGTCTCCCCTTTACAGACATACCCACTGTATGATAATCACATGCAGTTTTGGGGCAAGTCATAGTCAAGTCAGCACACTGACACACTGACAGCTGTTGTTGCCTGTTGGGCTGCAGTTTGCCATGTTATGATTTGAGCATATTTGTTATGCTAAATGCAGTACCTGTGAGGGTTTCTGGACAATATTTGTCATTGTTTTGTGTTGTTAATTGATTTCCAATATTAAATATAAACATACATAAAGCAGCATATTTTGTCCACTGCTGATAAGAGTGTTAAATACATGACAAATCGATCGACTGACAGCCCTAGCAACGCAATTACGTTGCAATTCCATTGAAATGCACTAAAACGGAGCGTTTCAGACAGAGGGTAAATACAGGCATATTCAGGCAGACAGTATGAGAAAAATAAAGTGTTTTTTTTAACATTACAACATGTTCCACTAGAAAAATAAAATATAAGTATGAACCTGAAAATGAGCACAATATGGGACCTTTAATGCTACCGACAAAAACCACACAAGTCCCCCAAATCATCATGACCATCATAACAGTACAGTATGTATCTACAGCTGGAGTGTCCATACCCAGATACCTCTATGAGTGTAGTACTACGCAGTCTTTCCATCCACAAGCCGTTCTGACACACAGACAGACAGACACACGCTCATTGACGCCGAGGATCTCTCCCATCCTGGTGGCACTGATTGATTCTATTGCTCGGCGTCCCCTTCTCTTGTTTAGTGCTAATCGAATGTAATTCCCCGCTTGCGCCTCTCCATCAAACCCGACAGCGAAGTTTGCGCCGGCCGACGGGGGCACAGAGGTGGGGATAATTATGATATTAATGCGGAGGGGGGTCTGAGGGGAAACTTCATTTGTCCCGCCGCCTGCCACGAACACAGAGAGGGGTCAATAGCCTCTCCCGCTTTTCCCCGCTTTAAAGAGGAGGAGAGAGGGACGAGATAATGAAATGACTAGTAAGGCAGGAGGGAATGCTGACGACCTTGTTTCTTCACAGCTATCACTTTCTCCCTCTTACCTTCCTCAGCTCGGGCCACTGCGCTCTATAGTCTCTGTCTCACATGAATACATTATTAATATCACCATTCACTGCAGTTACATTTTTCTTATTACATTAGTCCTTCAGAGCATAATGACTTTGGAACCACTTGAATTAGTGTTATGTAGGGAAAATGAGTTGTCACTGTTGTCCCTGTGATCATTCCAGCACTATTAGACGGTATTTCAGCTATTTTAATTTATGGAATAATTCAAAGGTTACTTAATTGGACAGGCAGAGTGATAACTCAGTGATTTAAGAGAAACCTGAGCGGCAGTGTGGGCTCTGCAGCGCTGTCCATGGTGCTGAACCACTCCGTTCTAACCTCTCTAACTGTTCACCACATCAGAGTGTTTTTTTTTTGGCTGATTTATCAAAAACCAGCCGTCCTCTTTGAAGTCCCAGGCTATTCACCTCTCATAACAAGCTCACCAATCTCCAAAGATCAACACACCTGGCCAACGCTGTCAGCCGATCATGAGCAAGGCCCAACACATGTACTCCACGTCGCCAACCGGGCCAGAGGCCTCTCCAACTAATTGAATGGGAAAAGTTGAGTAGCTCCTTTGCTGCAGTGATCCGTCACAGGTCGGTGTGCGAGCACAGGATCCAGCAGACACCAGAGCCACATGCCTGCAGGCTAAAGGCAGACAGATGGATTCTTTATATCTACCAGAGTCCTCTATTCATTCGGTTCAGTTTAGTTGCCTCTGTGCTGAGCGCTGGGAGACAGGTGCCGGAGTCAGACTGGCTCAGGTGATGTGTGATGACGGAGCAGAGCTGTCAGGTCCAGATCCACATCAGATGCGTCCAGACTATGCAAGGCTACATAATGAATATTTCACCGAGATAAATCATGGATGAGCCCGGGCACCGTTCTGTTGATTTCACTGAGAGGGTAGAGAGGCAGGAAAACCTGGCGAGGTTTTGACTGGCTGTCTACAACCTCGGGGCAAATGGAGGCAGTAGAAATATAATTGCCTTTAGCTATGCAGGCTGTTGTTTGTATCAAGTGGAAATGCACCTCTACAGAGTATGAGATCAGATTTATAGCATATGAATTTGACTCCCATCGTCTGACGTTACCGTTCAACTCTCAGCGCCGGACTGGCAGGAGAACGGGTGGCGGCGTACGCAGTGCGAGTGTGTGTCCGTGCATCTGTCAGTGTGTGCACATGTGTGTGTGTCAGACTTTGCCGTTCTGTTCCCGCACTATGGCGGGAGACCGCGATGCTCTCAGCAGCATGCTGCTGCTGGCAGGCCCCCACTCTCTCCGCCATGAGGAGAACAGCTGCTTCATGAGCATGTCGGGGTGTGAGCCATGTCCCCGTGGCTCCCCTCATCCTCCTTCAGCTTCTCCTCCTCCTTGTGTGCAGTCACACAGAATCAGTGCGTCTGACATTAACCCTCTACGTCCTGTCCGTGTCTCTGCTATCACCCTCTGTTTCCACTCAGAGAGAAAAATGTACTAAGTTGGTCTCTTCTCAAAACAGTGACACTGGGGCTTCTGACCTCTAAACAAATTGAAGGTTACTTTGTTGCTTAATTAATGGCCCCTGCTGGAGCCCTCCCTCCCCATATGAAGAAACAGAGAGAGAGAAGTTGAGCTCAACCCCCCAGAGGCACACAGAAACTCCTCTCCTCCTGGCAGACTGATCTGTTTCTCAGCGCTTGCGACCTTTTCTCTAGGCCCGTCGCCTAGCCCACCAGCACGGCCAATTATCACAAATCCCCCGCCGCATTTGTCTTGCCATTTTCACTCTGCGGCCAAAGAGGCGTGCATGGCCATAGACTCGTGCCGCCTCCCTAACCAAGCCTCAGCCCAGACGGGGAAACAGAGGCCCACAACAGGTATGTGGTGCTTAAATAATTCAGTTACCCTGAAAGGTTAAGGCTCTGCCAGTGAGGCGAATTGACATTCATCTTGCTCCGGAGTCATGCACCCCACTTTCGGAAGGAGCAGCCATCGACATGTTTGCATTTTGTGACTTCCAAGATTGTTATTGACTCCAATACTTTACATGTTATTCTACTATTTCCTGCCTTTGTTTCTTCACTGGCAAGCTCAAAAGAGCTATTGAGGTTAAAATAGCTCTAATACTGTAAGCTTTTTGAGTATTATGACACACCTTAATTCAATATCAAACCCAATGAATTCTATCTCCAGGAGTCTTTTGCTGCCCCTCCCATATTAGACAAAAGTGGCAATTTTAGACTCTTTTTAGGGGTGCTCAAGCACACCTAAATTTCATCTCAGCACCCCTAAAAAAATATTATTAAACCCCCTGAAATTCACAGGATTGCCAGCGAAAAGACATTACTGTCTTTAAGAGGCTGTAACGGGCTCAGTCTTAAAGCTACAAAAACCTAAGAAATCCATTGGTATCAACCATGTCATGTTAGCTTGTCGGGAGAGAGGCTAAATAACGCTCCAAAGTTAGGCTAAATTTTGGCAAGGAAAAACTGGCATGGCCATATGGGGTCCCTTGACCTCAAGATATGTGAATGAAAATGGGTCCTATGGGTACCCACATGTCTCCCCTTTACAGACATGCCCACTTTATGATAATCCCATGCAGTTTTTTGCATGCAGTACAAATGTGTTATTTTTATTTTTATTCTAAAAATGGTGTATTTGAATATTTCAGCATACTTGGGTCCCTAAACAGTCTTGGAATTGCATTAATTAGATATGACTGGAAAACTAAGATTATTGTGGATCCAATGAATTAAATTGTCAACTGGTGCCTGAATTTTGTGTTTTCCTTTATATAAATAAAGATTTCCACCATAACTTGATACAGAAAAGGCAGAAATTGTTGCAAACAAATCACCAGAATGCAGGAAATGAAGTGTTTGACACTCAAAACACAGAGAGTCCCTGTGCATAGTGTCACCAGCCAGGCTTATTTGTGTTTACGTCCCGCCTGTGTGTGTTAGAAAGCAGAGGAGATCAATGGCTCCACACTAAGTCTGCTCTGTGCTGTGCCACAATCTCTGCGTTCCTGCTCGTGTCGAGCCACAGATCCGCCCGTGTCACTACGCAGGCTCGGGCGTGATGGCAGGAAGCGTGCGCGCATCTCCCAGCTTCCCAGAGAACACTGGTCACAGCTAATGACCAGAACTGTCCGATTTGTCCTGCCCTGATTACTCCTCTGAGCCCCAATTAGCCGTGGATGAGGGCTGACATCCCGACACGATCACTTGGATGTGTCATAGAGGGAGAGACAGGGAAGGGAAGGACAGAGGTAAGAGGGAAGACGGGGAATGTGTGTGCTAAAGACCGAGGAGGAGAGCAAAGGGGAGTGGGTGTGAGAGTCGTAGTAATAGAGGGCCAGTCATTCACTCTGCATTCAGATATCGATCTCAATTCCCCTTTAACCAGCTACCATCAACATACAGACCAACAGCTCTGATTGCAATTTCTATAATTGGCAATTTTCATTGTGAAAATCTGTCTATCTGAGGGCGTTAGCTGCATCTGGTCTGAGACAAGCTGATTTCTCTGTGGGTTAGGGATGAAGAGGCTAAGGACTGTTTGTGGAAAAGATATAAGATAAAGATAAAGTATTGGGGCAATGTGGTCGAATCAATTTATTAGTGGAAGCCTCAACGGTATTTCATTATGGATAAAAACGATGCCATTTGTTTCCCTAATTGTCAATAACAATCTCCGTTATGAACATTGTTTTCATCTGTGTTGCTTCTCCTTCATTTTTCTTTCCCTTTCTCTTCTGCTTGGTGTTCTGTTCTGACCCACACCTCCCCATCCCACCGCTCTATCTGTCTTTATTTCTCTCTGCCACTGTGTCTCCCCAGGATTGCTGAGCTTTCTCCCCTCTGAATGTTTTGAGAGAAAATCTGGCTTTTTTTTTGGGGCTTGCTCTCATTCTCTCTCAGTAGGGGGCAGTGGAAAAGTAACTACAAGGGCACATAAAGCCTTCAGAGTCGAACCAGACTTCTTTTAGTCTTTTTTTGATCTGGATAGATGTCATATTGAGCACACATGCGCACACACACCGTTGAGTGGGATGGCTCGACTCCCGTCTCTGTCTTGCTCCCCCATCTCAAAACTCGCCCACGCAAAAACCCGAGAAGACACAGAGATTGAGAGGAGGAGGATGAGGAGGGAGGGAGGAGGAGAGAGAAAGCAAAATGTAGAAATGTAGGAGAGGAGGAATGGCGAGAGGGAGGGAAGGAAACAAGAGGTGGGAGGGGCGGAGGTGCTTTGAGAATGGGGGATTAGAGTTAGAAGATTAGAGGTAGAAGATGATATCATTTGGTAGAGATGAGCGGGAGCAAACGAGCAGCGCAAATCACCCGACGTTAACGAGCTAGCTCGTAAATTACTGCAGCCGAGTGTACGCTTGAAGCTGGATCTGGATGGGGCTGCGTATAGTGCAAGGGAGGCATAACGGCTTGTCTTAATATTATTTACTGCCCCCTCCCAATTTATATGGGTTGTCTCCCATAGCCCAATATTGGCCTCCTGTGGCAGCATCAGAGGATGTTTCCTTGTAAATAGCGGGAGGTTTTAGTCAGCCTGAGTGCCCCCTGTGTGGCTCATCTTAACCCTCATAGAGTTGCAAGAGATAGACTCCCCTCCTCTTGTACACCAACTGGGGACTACAACTACAACTACAAAAAAAAAAAACTAAACTTCCCCAGTGGCCCCCTCAGATAACTCCGATTTGACAGGCTCTTCCTCATCTCCCTGTAGTGTTTATAATGTTTACCTCCTAATCATAGACTGTATATAAGAAGTGGACGTAGTCACTGTAATGACACCCATTGGTTTGTCGACCGCCGTTTTGAAGCCTCGACTACGACATTTTGGCCGTCGCCATCTCGGTTTTTGCAACTAGAAGTGTCACGAGAGGGTGGAGCTAAGTACAACCAAATGCTGAATAAGATGTTTTTAGGCGACCAAAAAGGTTATAATTAAAGCAGCAGTGGGTAGAAATGGAGCAAATATGATTCAAAATAGTTATTTTTATAAAACGGTCACTATATCCTGACAGAGGTGCATGAGACAGGTAATCTGAAAAAAAATCATGTGCCTCTGTGTCCTCCGGTGCTCCTAATGGCATCTGCAAGATTTCACAGACCGGAGGAAAACAACCAATCAGAGCCGAGCATGAGCCTGCCGTCTCTTAGCAGCTGTCAATCACTCGCAAACTCCGATCAAACGGTCAAACTAGGCAGCGTTGATCAAATATGAATCAATATTGTGTTACTGTATGAATGAACAGCCAATAGGAACGCTCTCTCTCTGAAATGACCTGTGATTGGCCAAAGTCTCCCGTCATGGGCTAGATTTTTTAAAGCTTGAAAACAGAGCCATGAGGTAGTGCAGGAGTCAAGATAATAGGGGGTTAGGATGTGGGCAAGGGGCTATTGGTCTGATTTGGCGTTGCAACTGGTGCGATCCCATCCAAGATGGTCTCTAGTCTTTAATCCGCTTCCATTTGCAAACTGTCATGGAAAGCCTAGACAAGCACCGCCCACCAGCCAGAGCACAGCCAATAGGAACGCTCTCTCTGAAATGACCTGTGATTGGCCAAAGTCTCACGTCACGGGCTAGATTTTTTAAAGCCGAAAACAGAGCCATGAGGAGGAGCAGAAGTCTAGTTTACTCTCAGAACACTTGAATTACAATGTGCTGAAAGGTTATTATGTAATCTTTGCCCAATGATGCCTAAAACGTTCTGCCTACTGCAGGTTTAATTTTCATGTACTGAAAACACACTGTGAAAGGGTTCTACAATGAAAGCACAGACAACTCCCAGACCGTCACAGAACATCATGCTGTATTGAAGAAGACTTTAAACTAGTGATTGAGACCATAAACTCATGTTTACAATGTTTACTGATGTAATAAATCAAGTGAGAAGAAGGGTCATTTTCTCATAGACTTCCACATTGGCTTCACTTTTCAGACCCCGGAGTTACCCACTGCTCCTAATACAGAAACTGTAGCAAAGCAGGACTAGGTTAGTTATTAAATTATATTAAAATGTTGATTTCCAATGAAATGTTTTTTTCTTGGGTCTGCTAAAATTCCTTAAACCACTTAGACAAATCCAGCAGGGATTACAGCAATTCAGTAGGAATGAACATGCGTATAAACCTGCATGTTTCAGACTGTTCTCCAGGGGAGGCAGCCCAAGAGAGAGACAGAGTCAGAGAGCTGGAGTCTCTCTCTTCTTGTGCTCTTAGGGCGTGAGGGAGGGTAGGGCAGATGGGGAAATATACATTCCTATTTTAGCCATGAGCCCAGCAGCAGGAGAATGACTTTCATTGGCTGGAGTCTAAATATTACATGACTTCCTGATGGCAGTGTGCTGTCTGAGGCGCTGTCTGGCCTCGTATTAACCTGTCCGGATAAATCAGCCGTTTACCCAACTCTGTTCCTCCATCCAAAAAAGTACTGTTTCCTCCCTTCTTACCTCGGTTTCCCCTCTCTTTTTTTTTCCTGTGACCCTCCAGCTTCACCTGTTTCTCATGCACCATTTCTGCCTCTGTGGCGCAACCCACTTTGTGTGTGTATATATGTGGAGTTACTCTGTGGTCCTCTGCCAAGGCCCCCTAACGTCATACGCAGCCTGGCAGGTGACAAATAGTTTTTTAATTGCTTGCACCAGGAAAATCATTAGTCTCTTCCCTTTCCTTGGTGGGACCAGGCAGGACGTGTGCGCAATAATAATAGCCTCAGTCCCGTTTCCCGCTTCCCGCCTGCTATTTTTAGAACAGGTATTTTAAAGGCCCTCTCTGTGCGTGTGTAAATGTATATGTATGTGTGTGTGCGTGTGTGTGTACGTGCAAGTGTGTGTGAGTCCACAGCGAGGGTGGGCTAAATGGTCCAGGGGTGCTTTTCCTTGTTTGTGAGGGAGGAGAGAGTGTGTTTGTCAACCCTGTTCCTGCCTCATGAGAGTTTTTCTCATTGCTGTTGCTATTCCCCGGCCTTTGGGAGCGTGCTGTTTGTCTCTGTGTATGTGTGTGAGTGTGTGTGTGTGTGTGTGTGTGTGTGTGTGCCTCTGTGTCTGGCAGGCTCTGGCCTAGGCCATTGTGCTGTAGTGCATTACTGTAGCAATCCACCGACACAGCGGCCAGCCAGATGAAGCCGTCCAGTTTATGGAGCAACCTGCAAACTCCAGCTGCTTTTGGTTGGGATTGTGCTTAGTGGTGAGATATAGTATTGATTTTCTCTCCTCGGTGCCCTTGCCATCCCTGCGTAGATATGCACCAGTGCTCAGCATCCATTCACTGAGAAAGGCGAGAGGGGTGGCGGTGGGGGAAGAGAGCAGAGGATGATGTTTATGTGACGATACTGACCCCATTCGTTCGCACGGGAAAGGCATCGGGAACGTGAGGCGGCTAGACGGCAGAGGGGGAATTGAGTTTGCGAGGCTCAGATTGCAAAGATGAACCCTGAATTTGATTTCTGTGTTATACAAGCATTTGTTATTATATATCTGAGCGTCTGAGGGGTGTCTGTGTGTCTGCATTCTTGTATGGGCCTATTATGTGCGGATTTGTGTGGATTTATGAGGGTGGATGTGTGTGGCACATGTGTGTGTTTGTGTGTGTTAGCAAGCAATTTGGATCTGTGTGTGGTGGATGTTTGCCTGCATTTTTTCCCCTTTTTTTTTGCCCTTGGTTTGACTCCCAGTGGGGAGCCATGTTCCAAAGCCGTTCAGATCCCTCCACTCCCTGCCCCCCCTTCATCCCTCTCCCGACCTCCTTTCCTTTAACAACATTGTAAAATCAAATACATGGTCAGTCCTTATTTGAATCATTTCTGTGGAACCCCCACTAGCCGCATTGTCAGCGGTTAATGTAAGCGCCTCATTACACAAAGTATTTCATACATAACTGACACAGCTTAAAAATCGTATTAAGTATTGTATGAAAAATATTAGTGCATGACCTTTCTGTGAATTTTAAGTGTGGCACTCATAAAATCTTTAAGCAATGAAAACTGAAATGAACCTTCTGGATTGTCAGTGTTAATAATACCTTTAGGTGTGCAGTACATCAAACATCACAGTAACCAGTAACCATGGGTCTCTTGTCTGACACACACACACACAGAGACACACTCACACAGCTTCTCCAAATCATTAAACTCTGCGGTCTTCAAAAGAAAAAATATAATTATATAATCAATATCCACAATAATCTTCTCCCCTGTTCACTTCTCCTGCCCAACGTCCCCTCAACTAACACACAGCATGTAACTCAACATTTATTTTTTCATGTCTGACAAAATGTATGATTTGTAATGACTAAGACTAGGGCTGACCGATCCATTACATGTGTGCCCTTTAGCCCTTAAAGACCCACATAGACCCATTGTTGTCTTTTCTAGGGGGGTACAGGGGGTCTTTTGGGCGGAGATAACAGGTCAGCAGCAGTATATGTCACATAGAAGTGGTGTACATCATCTGAAAGCTGGGAACCTGAAGATTAATTTGAGATGCAGCTCAGCACTGTGAAGTTGTTTTAGTCATGAATCAATTAATTAAAAATGAATTAATACATTGATTACTAAATTAGAATCAATTCTGAATGTGTACAAGGGATTAGAACATTATTACACATTATACACAGATTTGGTGCTAAATTTAACCATTTTTTACCACTCGAGAATTCATAACAATGATCAATAATCCCTCCATAATACAACATTAAGACATCAAGACCTTGAGGAACACCAATAGAAAAAGCCATGCTGTGATTTGATATGAAAAACTTTTGAGATTTGGAGATTTTTGGAGATTTTTGCAAGAATTGCATTTTTCTGCAATTGAATGGCGAGCACTTCTCCTCTTGAAACTGTTCAGAAACCCTCTTATTTTCAATATATTGTACCTAGGAAAGCCATCCATTGGTTTGGTCAATAAGTGATGATTACCCCCTAGAAAGATTGCAAAATTATTTCACTGTGTTTCAAGTTTATTGGGAAAGACTACTTAAACGTATTGCTCAGTTTTAAATCCTTGAACAAATTAACATGTTGCACTTTCTACCAACGATTAATCAAAGCGAATCAAAGTGAAAGCGTCTAGCCCATAAAGAGATTATAAAAACCTCTCTCGTATCGCAGTTCATCACGCAGTAGAGTGTTGTATGGTGGCCCACATCAGAAGTGTCACAAATTTAGTGGGTTGGCTCGCCAAACAGCTGAAAGCCACTACTCTGTGTGTGTGTGTGTGTGTGTGTGTGTGTGTGTGTGTGTGTGTGTGTGTGTGTGTGTGTGTGTGTGTGTGTGTGTGTGTGTGTGTGTGTGTGTGTGTGTGTGTGTGTGTGTGTGTGTGTGTGTGTGTGTGTGTGTGTGTGTGTGTGTGTGTGTGTGTGTGTGTGTGTGTGTGTGTGTGTGTGTGTGTGTGTGTGTGTATAATCAGGCTGTGTTATCCAAGCCAAGCAGCCCTACCCTGGCAGTGCTGAGACTGGGGAGACCCCGTCCGTCTCTTTCCAGATTCATCTCTCCAGCTTTGTTTGACTAAGTAGTGCCATGGTGTTGGTGTTGGAGAGGGCTGGAGTGGCAGCAGTGCAGCGTATGCGTGGGTTGCCTGAGCCAGTGGGGCTTGGCACGGAGAGGCAGCATATGTTCATGGCCAGCTTCCTTCCTCCTCTACCATCTTTCTCTCTCTCTCTCTCTCGCTAAGCTCACTCTTGATAACCCTCATCTTTTCCTCCCCTCTGTTTCCCCACCACTTCTTATGGCTTTGCGCGTCCTGGTATGGCCTGTGGGAGACGGCATCAAAGGGGTGGTGGGGATCCCAGCGTCCCCCTAAAGGACAGCCCACCATGTCTCACTAATGCCACATCCCCATCTTCTAACAGAGACACACATATGCACTCCTCTTTGTCATTTTGTCATCTGGCATACGATCAGAGAATATTCGGGGCAGCAGGTGTTAACTTGTGGCTGTGTGGGGCTTCATTTCTGATGCCTTTCCAAGGGTTGGTCACCAGCACTTTGGCCTCTCTGCGCCCTACATAAACACTGGCTGTTATCCAAGCATGTCAGAAGCAACCGTTTCTGAATACTACTGACTAGATATGGACCACCGTCCTGCTGCCTAGCAAAGGGTTAACCGTGTCCCAGATAGCCCCCAACCAGCTGTTTCAGCCTTTCACACCTTCTCTCCTGCTGCCTGCTCTCCTCCCTGCCTCTTGGACCAGTAAATGAACACTCATTTGCAAGTTAGATAAATCCTTTGAATGTATTATTGATGCAAACAAATTAGCCTGTAGGCCCCAGACAATACCTAATGGAGCCTTGGCTTATGGGTGAGGTAGTTTCCAGCGAGGGCACTGTCGGTGTTCCAGGATTGATGCCTGCTCTTCTGCCCCGTAATTATTTCCCCTACAAATTATTCAGCTGTTCTGATGCAGTTTGGGGTTTAAAGCAGCGCTACTTATTGCTGCCTATGTGATTCCAGGCCTCAACCCAGCCACATTCATTAGTTTATTAAAGAAGAAAAAAAGGACACAGGCAATTAGATAACTGGGATAAAGCCACCGAAATGAGGGGACGTGTTATTATTCAAGTTTATGCATGCTGCTCATAATTCACTGGGGTTTATGTTGGTGTTGCTTTTTCAAGGATATTCTCTTATCTTGTTGTACACAGACACATGCACACATTTTTAACAGCCTTGTATAAGCCTGTTCACGTATTTACAGAGACTCAAACTGACTCCCTTTCACAAATATGCGTGGCGGAATGTGTGTGGCTCAAACACGCAAAGGTGTGGGACACGTACACACACACATGCATATAATTTATGCTAGTTGGCCAAAGCATGGCGGAGGCCGAGGTTGTAAAACCAGGAGGAGAGAAAGTGAGAGAGGAGATGAGAGAAAGAGAGGACTACCGTGCTGTCCTCAGTGATTAGGAGCCAGTATTGATCAGAGGAGGGAGGGGAAGGCAGGCTGAGAAGGGGAGGGAAAGAACAGGCCCCGGGGCTCGGGCCCCAACTCTCTGGTGGCTTCCACTCTGTTCCTCTCCTGCAAGCTGGCCAGGGCCGTCGGGAGACACATCAAAGGGTCTTATCCTTCCATCCGTCCCATATGCACACACACAAATACACTTATTAATGCATGCACACACATTCCTCTGGCCTTTGAAAAACGCTCAATCCGATGACATCATTTCGCCTTTTTTTTTTTCTCCGCTGTTAGACATCATAAATCAGAGCTGATGCATTATGTTATCGCCAGGGTGTTAAAGAGAGCCAGGGCCTCCTATTCTCCCATTAAGTCCTATTTTGATGGTGTGCCAGTGTCTAGTCAACGTTTCCTCATACAACAGTTTGTATGATATCTTACAAAACATTATTCCTCATTTTTTGTGCGTTTCCTATGAATGTCCAGCAACATGTGACGCCCGTGTCAATTTCTGTTTCAGTCTTTTCAAAATAAACTTTGTGTTCACAGGAAACAACTTGGTTAGGTTTAGGCAACAAAACTACTTAGTTAGGTTTCGGAAAAGTTTGTGGTTCGGGTTAAAATAACGCTGGAAGTGGCGTAACTTAAGTACGGAAGTTACGTGTCAAAAACTACTTAGTTAGGTTACGGTAAAGATCGTGGTTTGGGTTAAAATGACACCGGAAGTAGCGTAAATTAAGTACGGAAGTTACGTGATGAAAACTACTTAGGTTTAGGAAAAGATCATGGTTTGGGTTAAAATGACACCGGAAGTAGCGTAAATTAAGTACGGAAGTTACGTGACAAAAACTACTTAGGTTTAGGTAAAGATCGTGGTTTGGGTTAAAATGACACCGGAAGTAGCGTAAATTAAGTACGGAAGTTACGTGACAAAAACTACTTAGGTCATGGAAAAGTTCATGGTTTGGGTTAAAATAACTCTGGGAGTGGAGTAACTTAAGTACGAAAGTTCTGTGACAAAAGCTACTTAGTTAGGTTTAGGAAAAGATCGTGGTTTGGGTTAAAATAACACCGGAAGTGGCATAACTTAAGTACGGAAGTTACATGACAAAAACTACTTATTTAGCTTTAGGAAAAGATCATGGTTTGTATTGAAATAATACTGGAAGTGGTGTAACTTATGTACGGAAGTTACGTGACAAAATGACTTAGTTAGGTTTAGGAAAAGATTTTGGTTTGTATTAAAGTAACACCGGAAGTGGCGTAACTTAAGTATGGAAGTTACGTGACAAATAAATCAACATTTACTTCTGGTTTGACCCACCCATCCACCCTGACGTCCTCCCTATGTGTCGTGCTTTACATTTCGTAGGTATAGCTACGAATGGTATATGAGAACAGCCTGGGCTAGTAGTTACCAAGTGTCACTTTCTTTAACATGTTTTCACATGATAACCTCATATATAGTACCTTCCCAAACTACATATAGTCAAACTTATGAATTCGAAATCTCCGCCAGCAAATAGCCTGAATGTACCTGCTGTTTTTTTGATAGCATCATTAGGTGTGCCCAGCCTTTCAAACACATCCCGGAACAAGGATAGTGTCAGTCGTCTCAAGCATGGCAGCAATCAGGCCAACGGATCAAACACAGTCACACACTCACACGGTCGCGGCATCAATCAGCTGGTCATGATGGTGTGTCCATATTCTCTCCCCAGCATTCAGCGTGTGTCGAGGAAGCACTCATTACTCTGCGCACTCTCAGGGCCAGACCTCTGTTAATGCATTTTCTCCCCTTACTCTCTTTTTCTTTCCCCCTCTGCTCCCCTCTGCGTGCTTTTCAGCTGACTCTGGGCTTTGCCAATCTTATTTGCCTTTCAATCCAGATCAATCTCCATCTTATCTACAGCTCCTCCTGAATCATAAACATTTCTCAACCTTGACACTGACAGACATGAGGTGGTGGAGGTTTTGGTTTAAAGTGCCCATGGAGGCTAGTTGATGGCTGGTCTTCGCTCAGTCTGAAGAAAGCGTTAGGAATATCGCCCTGCCGAACTCCGCCGTACGCTACAGCACTCACCCCCCATCCTGCACAGCTGCCGAACCGTCTCAGCAAGAGACGCACACGCTGTTGCATGCGCTCACATGCACATATATATAAAGTATGTGTCTGGTTTTGTATGCGTGTGATGTATTATTCATAAGAAGAAGAAGCATTCATCTCAGTGAGACACCTCAAACAATTTGGAGACGTGGTGTGCTTAACGGCTTAATGTAGTTGCTGCAATTTGGCTCTCCTCTGGCTGATTAACACCGGCACTCCAGTCCTCACTGTGCTTTGCCTCACGAAGGATTAGGTGTTATAAGAAACATGGCTTCCAAGGGAGTTGATGAATATTTCCCCAAATTTACCTGTCATTTTTCTGATTTGAACATCTTTTTCGGAATACGCACTTATTCAATTTCCGCCTTGCTATCGGAGGGAGCTCGGAAAGAGGTGAACTCTTTCTAGGCAAAACAAGAGTGACCTTGGGTTGCTGTGTATAAAAACTGACCCACTGTGCTTCCATGTGTTTGAATGGAGGACTTTCCTTTTTCTCATTTCCCTTTGTCTCTACTTCTCCCTTTTTGTCCCCACCTACATTTTTGCAAAAACAGCAGGTCAAACTTTTACTGTGTGTGTGTGTGTGTGTGTGTGTATGTGTGAGTGCTGCCAACAGCGGAGCAGTCAGCAAAGCGCCACCTCAGCACCTGCGCTTTAATGATTAATACCATATTGATGGTCTCAATTAATTTCCTATTACACCACCAGAAGGCTGCGGTCGCTCTGTCTCTGTCATGGCCCTGCGCTTGTTTTTGGGAAGCCTCTTTGTGGCAGCTGCTGGATGGAGATAGTAATGCTTCTCACTACCTCACACACACACACACACATTTTTTACATACAGATGTACCAAACATGCACACACACAATGACACACACGTTAGTATCTTATAGAAACACACACGCACGCTATTACACGCCGCTCCGCTCCTCGCATTTCGCATGCTCGCATACAGATAAACAACTTTTTGTTGTATCTCTTTTTAAAGGGGACTTTTGCTGTGTTTTAGTTACAATGTTCTGCAATGATCAGAGATTCTGCTACGCCTCTTTGTACTGCAGCAATTTTACAAACCACTACTCTCACCTACCTGATCATGTGTGCCTTTGGTATATAGCACAACGCTGCCCCGTGTTTTGCATTTTGAACCTGGTGCGATATGCAGTGCTGCGTTTTCGTCCGTTTTCCCAAAGCCTATGCTTTGCTTCTTGCATAATCCCCTCCCCTGCAGCGCTGCTACATATTTTGTAACAGTGTGTAAGATACTGATTTATTCCCATGATGATCCCTCTCTCTCTCTGAGCTGTGATTTGATTCCCAGCCATGACCTTAACTGTCTGCGGACCTGCTCCGCGGATCAACTCGCAGTCAACACTGCCCCCGCGGAGAGGCCGGGGAAATGCTTGTTGTGCCTGCCAATCAGATTGGCACTCTTCTGATGGCGCCTTTTTCTCTTTCTCTCTTCATTACCTTTTTCATATCCCCATTCGCAACTTCTTATCTCTGACCACTCTGCACTTCACCCCATAAACCCCTCTATCTCTCCCTAATACGCACTGTTAATCTCAACCTCGTTCTTTTCATTCTGTCTCACTAAAACACACACTGTCTTTATTTCTAATTTTTCATGTGGAGCCAATACACACCATCGGTTGCTAGGAAACCATTTGAGCATTTTTTTTTTTCCCCAGGGGCAGACGTTTGATTATCCATTTGTATGGTGTGTGTGCACGTGTGTGTATGTGTGTATAGAGGCCAGTGTGTGTGTGTCTCCAGAGAGAGGTCTTGCCAAGCTGAGCTCTGGGGCTGCTCCAGTATCCAGCCCAGTAATAATAATGAGCCCCTCACCATGCTTGACAGAGCACACAGGCTCAGCAGTCCTGTGGCCGTTGCTGTTGTCACTGTGTGTAAGTCTCTTGACGCATGTGTGGTGTAGTACATATCTACATATATGTGCATTTATGCTCTGCTAGTTTGTGCTCGACCGGGTTTGTTTTCTGTCGCAACCTCAACAGTTGTTGTCGATGCTGACAACCAGCGGCGGCGTTATCTATTGTTGTTCAGCGGGCCATTGCAGGAGCAGATAGTGGCCAGGTTTGGACTGTCTTGCTGCTGGACACACATTAGTCCTCCCGGTGACTCCCTGTTTAGAAATGCACCAGCACATCTCCCCCTGGCTGCTCCTGTGAAGTCCCGATTCGCTCACACACGGGCAGAGGCACATAAATAGCACGCCTTGTCGACTGACACGGGGGGCGCGGGGGGGTTTGGGAGACGACGCACACAAACAAATCAGACTCGGCGCTGATATGAAAGGGAGCGAGAGCAGAAGAGAGAGAGATGGCATTAGCTGTGTTTTCCTCCTCCAAATGAATTGCGCCGTGCCCCTAGGAGGAAATGATGAAAATGAGAGACTCAGAGGAAGACAGAGAGGTTATTTTGAGGTGGGGGACAAAAGGAAAGTGAGTGGTTAAATCCTCCCTGTGTGTCTGAGCTCAGTAACTTCCTTTACCTCCTTTTATTCCAGTGTGACTTGTGTCACCTGGATGGCCGCTGAATATTAGGATCAGCGCCACAGGCTCAGCCGAGGCCATTATGGCAGCAGGATGGGATCCTGATGGCCCTTTCTCAGCTTGCCCCTGGGCGGCGTGGCCTCTCACTTGGGACCACCACAACTAATGGAGAGGGTAGTGTGCTCTGAAAAGGGCCTTAGGAAGAATAAGTAGGCTGTAAACTGTGAGTTGAGTTGTGGCAGCTAAAGGGGCTTCAATGCCTCAGTGCCCGGCTTACCGCCTGACTTACTGCCTGCCTGCCTGCTTTGGCATCCAGTACGCTCCTCCATATTCAGCCTCTGAATTCTGGCCTTTTGCACTTTTATTGTAATGCATGCAGATGCTTGGCACAGCAACAAACACACTCCACCTTTTTTTTTACCTGGTGCACTGCACAAATAAAATATTTCAAAGCGGGGAGGAGCCCCACTCGCAAAAATAGAGGAGCACTCTCTTGCGTACTCCCCTCTCAGACATGTGGAAATGCACTCACATATCTGCACAATTACACACACAGGCGCACAAACACGTGCACGCATACAGTACACACAGACTCGCGTTCCCCCACCCAGAGTGAAGCAGTTCTGCCCCTCTAAGCTGAGTTATTTAAAGCCCCGCTCTCAACTCCATCGGAGTGATTATGTGCTCCTGAATTAAACATCACAGGCCTCAGCCCCTGGCTTCCTCTAAAACACGCTCAAACATGCTGGCCTCTTCCTGTTCCTCAAAAGTTTCGAGTTCTGCCTTTCATATCTCCCAGTCAGGTAGTGGAGGTAAAGAGGTGGAGTGTGAATCTTCCCCCTAAATCAGGATCCCCTGCTGGGCTGTGCTCTGTCATCCCCTCTCACAGACCTTGGACGAAGGCAATTCGTATTAAGAAACCCTCTGTAAACTGGCTCTTACCCCTGGATTGGTACCCACCCCCGGGCATCGTTTTAGTCTGGCACTCAGGCAGCGTTGTAGTTGGTGGAGAGCCGGGTGCATTAGAGGGTGAACTGTAGCAGTTAAGTTGAGCGTTGACTCCAGACACCCCTATTAGGGTGTCTGTATTCTAAACTGGGAACATTTAAACAACGAGTTTGTCATGGAGGACCCAGAGAGAGAGAGAGCGAGAGGAGAGGAAAGCAGGTTCACATGGGGAATTGCTCCGCTACCTAGACAGGAGCTTCGGGCTGTTTGCTGCCTTTTTTGGGAGAGTTTGACGTGGGGTTTTGTTTACCTCGGTGTGTGTGTGTGTGTGTGTGTGTGTTCATGTACTGCACCGTGTGTGTCTGTGCTTTCTGCACGAGGCAAGGCACCAGCCAGCCCACCCCCACATTCCAAAACACGCCCATCGGCAGTGAGCCATAAAGGTTTCCAAACAAAAAAGCAAGAAGTCGTGTGCCTCGTGGAGGTGAACTCGCAGCACCACAGAGGCAGTTGACCTTGAAATGAGCAGCGGTGTTTGGGGACAGGCGGGGGAGGTCGGTGTTTAAGAGTGCAACCTCGGTGCCAGAGGCCAGGAGGCTGCCTAATGACTGGCACCCCATGCCATCCATCACTATGCCACCGCCAGGGCAACTGCCCCCGCATAGCCGAGAGGGCACAGCCTTAATAACCCTGCGCGCCCGCTCGGTGGACCGCAGCACGCGACATGAAACACACATATAGTACACAGGCAATTCTGTAGCTATGTTCACGAAGTTACACAGACATATGCGGAGATGCACACCATATTCTAAAACGCATTGTGAGCACAGACAGCATGAATATGCAGTCAAAATATAGCAGATCCACTCAGACTCACAGCTCATTGCACTGCTCATTCCGCATGCATACTGATGTACGTACGCCAACCGACGTACAGAACAGAAATATGCCTCTAGACACACATTCACACACTATTTATAATTTAATGTAGGCAGACGCAAATACATAAAGGCACGGATACATCCACAAATACACCACCACACGCACCTCCCCTCTGTATTTATGCCTTGATGCTGAATGTTTGTGACAAAACAATTGACTGTTCCTGCTTTCATGATGTTTTGTATTGAAACGGATATCCCCGTAGCCCGCTAGTTCAATTCTCCCATGAAGGACTGTCTCATTCCTTTCCTCCTTTTGCTTATTTTCCCCTTCCTCGGAGTAAAAGTCCCATACCTGAGTCCCTGCTCTTTCCTTCAGTGTGACAGTAGGCTTTGAAGCCCCCAGTTCCTGGGTGTGGGTTATTTTATCAGAGAGGAACAAGGTTTCCTCCCGCACTCCGCGGCTCATCCGCGTCGCACGGAGCATCCCCTCTCAATTAAGATCCTTTCATGTTAATGGTGTTCTTATCGCTCCTGTGCACGGGGTTGTGAAAGCGAGGCCTACTATAGTAGAGTACAACCGCGGAGCAGAGCCGCCTGCCTGGCTATGTAAGAGCCGTTGCTCTCATCCTTCTCTGTCTTTCCATGTATCTCTTTGTCGAGCTCGGCCTCTTCCCCTCGCTCTCCGTCTCCTAATGAGCTATGGCGGGCTGCTGGAGTAGCGGCTAGATGGAGGTGTTCCAAGAGAGCGGCGGAGGGTCACGGGGACTTAACGAGACAGCGGACACATTACTTGACCACTCGTACCGGACTCCACCAATAGATGTGCTGCTTTGTACTCAAGTCTCAGTTAGTTATATCTCAGCATTCACTACCTCACATTCAGCACAAAGTAGAAGGTCATTGTATCCGTCTCCGCCGACATCCAGCTCCGTCTCTGTGTCTTCAGCTCCATTAGCGACTCTCTCTCTCTCTCTCTCATCCTCTCCCTCCTCGTGTTTTGGAGTAGAACAGGGTGTATGACTTCAGGACGAGGTAGGCAGTCACTGAGAGATCGTAGGAGCACTGGCTGCCTCGGAGTGCGTGGGTGCCAGAGAAACCTGTTGCCTGGCTACAACAGCACCTTTATCCTCCGGTTGCGATGGCGATGTCCTGCGTATGCGTGTATGCGTGTGCGTACGATTTTGGCACACCAACTTTTTCATGCGTGGCTCGTGAACGCGTGTGCACGACTAGTGTGTTCTTTTCTATGTGCATGCATGCCTTTGTATGCTGATGTGTTTGTGCGAGAGAGAGAGAGAGAGAGAGAGAGAGAGAGAGAGCGGTGGAAGGAGGGGTATGAAGGCGCTCCGCCACCCACTCAGCAGGCCTTCCGCCCCCATGGCTGACTCCCCAAGACTCTGCTAGTAATTAGCTCAACATCTATCCATCTGTTCTAGGGAGGCGCAGTAAACATTAACACAACACAGCAACATCAAAATGCTGGCTGGAGACACGCTACGTTTTACGTATGCATGATACGCTTTAAGAGGCTTTAACGTGGGGATGGTTGGCACACATGCTGACATGTATGTATTTATAGGCTTGAGCTCATGGTATCATACAAACAGAGCGTCCTCACCCACATGCACACCACAGGCTCATGCAACAGTATCCCAGTCTTCCACTTCCACTGTGGAAGCGAGGCTGGAAAGCCGCCCCGAGACCGGAGTGGGAAACCGGAGTGGAAACACAACCAAAAGACTACATTACACAATTAATCAATAAGTTAATGAGATCTCGTTTTCTCCTGGAAAATAGTATCCTGGCACAAAAAAAAAGTTCCCCCCTCAGCCGTCCCCCCTCCTCTCCCCCCTTTACTCCCAACTCCTGATATTACACTGTGGAGAAAAAAAAAAAGAAAGCCAGCCAGCAGGAAACTAAATTAAATTACCATCCTGATAGATTTATGTGATGCTTTACATTTTCATTGTGTTGTTTTTCCCTCTCAGAGTGGAAGTGTGGGCCCGGGTTGGGGGAGAGAGAAGTGTTGTAAAGTTAGAAAGAGAGAAAGAAGCAAAACAAGATTGGGGAGGAAAAGAGAAGCAAAGGTTCCAGACAGACAGACAGATAGCAGATTATTGATAGTAAAAGCACAGAGACACAGATTACTTGTGTTTGGGGGAGCTCTAAGGCGGCCACATGGTGTCTTTCTTTGTGTGTGTGTGCGTGCATATATGTGTGAATAGGTAGGAAACAGCTGGAAATGTGGGCGCTGGAAGGAGGAGATGTTCGTAATCAACGTGTATGATTGTGTGTCTTGTGAGGATATATGTGTCTGTTACAGTATGCTAATGAGTTTGTCCTTGCTTAGTCTGTTTGTGTGTCTGTGCACATTCCCTCCCGCGTGCACTCCCATGCATCCACATACAGTACGTTTACGCGTGATCATAATTGAATGAAGCCGTCTCCATTTGGCGCTCTCGTTCCAAGCGAAGATTGAGGGCATCTCTTAGCTATTGACACAGCTGGTGATGCCATCTGGGAGCATCATCACACGCCGCCCCGTGCCATCTCCATCCAAACAGGGCAGCAGTCGTCGCCTAGTGTCCATACCAATGACAGGGGACAAGGAAAGCAGCGAGGTAACATACTGCGGTGTCCAGCTCCAGCTTCTGGCGGAAGCGTTGAAGGGGGGAGGTCATCTGTGTCCTCTCTGCTTTACATCCGCTTTGTTCCTGTTCCACTACGGGAGATAGATGTGGCTGCTATAAACACATTGAGATGCTAGTGTAGTTGTTGTTGGTATGGTTTCCAAAAGAAGTGATTGTTTCTTTGGATGTGTTTTGCCCCCAACCACACCCCTGTCTGATGAAAGGGGAGAAGGAGAGAGGGAGGGAGACGGGGGTGGGGGGGCTGTAGTCGTAGATTAATGGTACACACTGAGAGGGAGCACAGACCTACAGTAGCAGCGCCCTGATTTATTTGCCACTTAGTACTGATGAAGCTTCAAACTGCAGTCACACACACGTGTTGTCACGGCATTTTTCTCCATCAAGGTCTTTGTTGGTTCGTCGATTCTTTGCGTCTTGTTTAGCTGCGAGTGCATGCGTGTGAGTTTTCAGACATCTGATGACAATTTTTCTTCCATATACTGTATACCTGCTTATATCTGTGCTGCCTACAGGTCAGTTATAATCGGTGCAGCTTTTACTTGTATCCCATGTGTAACGGAGGGATATTGTCATATATTTGTGTGTGAAGTGGTCGGGTCTAGAAGGTAACCCGCAAACTGCGAAATCTGATCTGAGATCTGAGAAAACTCCTGCGAGACTCACTGCCCAACGACCTATCCTAACCTTAACAATTCAACATCAATGCCTTACCTTAACTATTCAACATCAATGCCATACCTTAACAATTCAACATCAATGCCATACCTTAACTATTCAACATCAATGCCATACCTTAACAATTCAACATCAATGCCTTACCTTAACTATTCAACATCAATGCCTTACCTTAACTATTCAACATCAATGACTTACCTTAACAATTCAACATCAATGCCTTACCTTAACTATTCAACATCAATGCCTTACCTTAACTATTCAACATCAATGCCTTACCTTAACTATTCAACAACAATGCCTTCCTTAACTATTCAAGATCAATGTCTAACTTTAACTATTTGAGATCAATGCCTAACCTTAACTATTCAACATCAATGCCTTACCTTAACTATTTGAGAGCAATGCCTTACCTTAACTATTCAAGGTCAATGCCTAACCTTAACTATTCAAGGTCAATGCCTAACCTTAACTATTCAAGACTAATGCCTTACCTTAACTATTCAAGGTCAATGCCTAACCTTAACTATTCAAGACTAATGCCTTACCTTAACTATTCAACATCAATGCCTTACCTTTACAATTCAAGATCAATGCCTTACCTTAACTATTCAACATCAATGCCTAACTTGAACTATTCAAGGTCAATGCCTTACCTTAACCATCCTGCGAGAGTTTCCCCAACTTGCGGGTTTCCTTCTACACACTGCCGTGTTAAGTTTGTGTGGGCTTCGTGGCACCCGGATGTTTGTAATAAATTGGAAGCAATAAGGACTGAAACGGGGAGCATTCCTCATGTGAGCCCTCTTCGTGCTCAGTAATCAAAGCTTTTCATTATTACAGAAGCGAATTGATGTTTATTCACACCAGCACCAGCATTCCTTTAAACGCCACCTATTATTCATAAGCTGTCAATTTAGGGAATTTGCCGAGGTAACCCGGTAACAATTTGCGGGCGGCAAATTGTTGAGTTTTGACTTGGTAAATACAGGCGGAGTTAATTGAGGGCATCAGCTCACCATGTGGGAGGACTTGACAAAATGCCATAAGTGTGTTACACGAGCACACGTTGTAATTATCGCACATATGTATACACATCCAAGCACACACACACATTTGGCGATACAGTTCTGTCACATAATGAGTGAGATTATTGCAGATCTCTGCAGATTTTTTTTTTCTGCTCCCTGGTTGTTCATTTACTCCTCTGTTCTTAGGCTCTGTTGTGTGAATGGGAGGGTTACCATCCAGTGTTCAGCGACATTTTGCTTCTCACCAACCAGCTGTCATGTTCCACACAAAAGCCCTCACAGCTGAGCCCCAGTATCTATGTGTCACTACCACTCATTTACAGTATATCTTCAAGAAACCACGCTCTTATCCCTGAAGTCATCTCGTCTAACCTCCCCCATCCCTCTCTCTCTCTCTCTCTCTCTCTCTCTCTCTCTGCGTCCCCCACAGAACCCTGATATCGTGCTCGTCCATTATTTGAATGTTCCAGCCATCGAGGATTGCGGTAAACCATGTGGTCCGATCCTGTGCTCCATCAACACAGACAAGAAGGAGTGGGCCAAGTGGACGAAGGAGGAGCTGATCGGCCAGCTCAAGCCCATGTGTGAGTATTCAGAACTCTGCGTTCATCAGTCTCCACTTTGATTCACAACCTTTAATATAAACAGTCGCTGTCTCCCTTCTAAAAAGGCCTTAATGGTCTTTATATGTCTACATGCATGGGGAGGCTAAACATAGTGCTTGTTGTTTTCGTCTGAGGATGTAATGTCGGGTCCTATTTGCTGACGGCTGGCACACTAAGTGCCTTCAGCACCTCAGTCAGAGAGCATCTTCGGCCACACTGTTACATGAGTGTGTGTGCCTCTTCCTGGAGCCGTCTGCTAGTGAGGGGTCAAAGTTCAGCTCTTCCCCGAGACCTCTGGCACCACTCTGTCCGGGTTGAGAGCGTGCCTCCTCTCTGGCCCAGGAAGGAAGTCAAGGCAGAGGTGGGCAACAAGCTGGTTATTGATTCATGTTAGTGCGTGGGAGCAAGAATGTCTGACTCACCAGTAATTCCCCCCCTCCACCCTTTCTCTCTCTTTCTTTCTGCCCCTTCAATGGATTGATCCCTCCCTGTTGTTATCAGCTTTACTAATGCTCTGCGAGGTGCACTATGTGTTTTTTTACGAGTCTCCAGACCTGCCCAAAGATTGAGGTAATGTTTTGGAAAAAGTCAGGGTTTGTCTGATGATGATAATAGCCAAATGGGGACCTTGTGGGAGCATTGAAAATCTTTCAGACAGCTGTTAAGATACCTTTTAACAACCACGCTGTGATACGGGGTGTGTGCCTGGCAGGGGCCAGCAAGCAGGGCTGTGACTGATATTCCGATGGCCAATTATTGGAGATGTGGCCAGGTAAAGAGGAACGTGTCAGCAGCTTTACAAGCACACACACGCGTGCTGGCTGCATACTGACAAGGCAGACCATCATCACTGAGGTCTTCTTGGCTATATTGTTATCCTCCTCGCTGCTCTGCTCACCATCACTTTCAGGACATATTTAAACATAAAGCCTTACCTCAGGACAGTCACTGAACAACTATAGTATTCATTAGATCTGTGGCTTAATGTAAAAAAAAAAAAAAAAAACACCATTTGCAGTAATGCGTAAAGTCATTAACTTTGGGAGTTGTTGGGACAAAGAGGGTGAGAGTGTGAGATGCCTCCTAGCTGTCAGGCTACATGAGGGGGCTACATAAAGAGAGAAAAAAACTCTCCTGCTTTCTGTCTTTTTGCTTTCTATCTTTCTTCTACCCTCTATTCTTTCTCTCTTTCTCCTGGAGCTGCACGCATGTCAACACAAGCTCAGCGATGGAGCAACATTGCCACCTAGTGGTCGTGTGAGATAGCAGCACCCCATCCCATAGTAGGGAGCGATGAAGCCATGCTGTATTATCCATGCATTATTTAATTGTAAATTATACATTAGCTCTTAATATACAGTGCATCTATTCCCAGACTGACCTATATCTTAGAAAACTTGCATCTCTTACAGGTATGTTTTTTTGCATTGCACAGGAATGTTATCATGTGTGCAGTGCAATGGATTTTTTTTTTTTTTGCAACAGCAGAACTTCCTCAGAGGTTGTATAGATAAACTATCAGGACATATTTCCATTTCTCCTTTATCGGGAATGTGCAAAAGCATCAAACTTTGTAGTTTGAGTACAGAATGCAAGATTGCAGGAGTGTGCAGCACACTCTGTTTGACACTGGGTCATGTGCGGTAGGTATGTGTGGCTGTATGTTAGGAGATTGTTCTTATAGATATATGTAATGATGATGGTTGCTATTTCACAAGCAGATTTTTCGTCAGCGCGCAAACCCTTTAGTTTAATGTCAAATAGTTATTTTTCCAGAGAATTGGCAACTTTTGCGATATAATTGCCCTCTTCCGTCTTCCCTTTTGTTATTCTCCTCACGATATTTCAGCGTGCAAACCGTTTGACACCTCTAATGATACGGAAAAAAAACAACAAAGGAAAAATGTGGATTTCATGGATCAGTTGAGCTTATTCTGTCTCTCCCCACGACAAAAACACACACACACTCGTGCTCTCAGTGGCAAAAACTTTCACGTGCACGGACGCTCGCAGTTAAAATATAAGCCCTGTGAAACGTGGCCTTGTCTGACCTCGTGCTCCTTAACGCCCCGCGGTGTTTGATGAGAAAGCGAGGGAGTGAAGACGGGGGGGTAAGGGAGTGGCATCACTACTCAGTCACGCTACACTTCCATAGACAAGGCAGCCAGCTTGATTCACTCTTTTGGTCTAATGCTATAAGCGCGCGGCACTCTCCCCGGCTATGCCCCCAGCCTGCTGACAGATAGCGCATGAGCGGCTTTAACAAACACTCAGACAGACAGAGGGCCTGTCTCCAGGCTAGACAGATAGAGCCAGAGCCAGACAGGGCTGGCCATCATGTAAACTATTGTACCCCACTGTCCCATATAGCGCCCGATGGTGCAGGCAGAGGCAACCAGATGGGATGTGCGTGTGTCCTACAGATCAACTGTGTTTGTCATTACGGCTGCGTGATGCCGCTCCGTGACAGGACGCAGTCATCGGGATGATGATGTGACTGGGTTGCCGTTTGGTGTCTCTGCTTGTTGGTGCCACTGGGATTAAACCCAGTGGCGCTGCTCCTGTCATGTCTACTTTGGAACATAACCCTCAGTGAGAAGAGAGAGCAGACAAGGCAGGCAACTGTACGTCAACAACCCCAGAGCCTCCGGGGGTGACGCCCCGTCTCCATGAAGAGGGCTGAGGCACGGAGGGATCAGGGCGGAGGGGGAGACGAGATTGTTTGGACAAATAGGGATGGTACTGCATGGTGGATGTAAGCTGTTGCGTTAGGCTCTCGCTCTTTTGCTCTGTCACCGGTTTCTGAGTCAGATCAGCAGAACGGATGCTCTTCTGTTCTGTCCTGCAGCCTCCCTACTGGCTCTGTCACAGAAGGGGATTCATGGCAGCGTTTTTAGTATTCCTGTGGCCCCTATCATCTCTGTGTCAGTATTACTAGCATCATCTAATTTACACTGTTTGCATCACACACCATCAGGAGGTGAAACGGTGACTCGAGCCACGCTCTCTAATGGGATCTCCAGACAGACACAATTATTTGCGCGGTAATTACATCAGATGAAATGTCACATTTGGAGTCTTTTTTTTTCTTCGGCTCACTCACTCTTAACGCAGCAGTGGGTAGAAATGGAGCAAATGTGATTTGAAATAGTTATTTTTATAAAACCGTCACTATATCCTGACAGTAGTGCATGAGACAGGTAATCTGAAAAAAATCATGTGCCTCTGTGTCATTCAGTGTCCTCACAGACCGGAGGGAAACAACTAATCAGAGCCGAGCTGGAATCTGCTGTCTCTGAGCAGTTGTCAATCACTTGCAAACTCCGATCAAACGGTCAAACTAGGCAGCGCTGATCAAATATGAATCATCTTGTAGAAACATCTTGTAGTGTACTGTTTAGCTGTAAAATGAGAACATTTGTGACCCTGCAGCCATGTTGAGATCAGGTGAGGAAATACCAAGCACCGCCCACCAGCCGGAGCAAACTTTCTCATTTTACAGTTAAACGGTGCACTACAAGATGTTTCTGAAAACATTTGAGGCGAGAAATAGGCATTACAGTGACAGAATATTGATTCATATTTGATTAGCGCTGCCTAGTTTGACCATTTCATCGGAGTTCGGGAGTCATTGACAGCTGCCTTTGTTGAATGAACAGCCAATAGGAACTCTCTCTCTCTCTGAAATGACCTGTGATTGTCCAAAGTCTCCCGTCACAAGCTAGATTTTTTTAAAGCCTGAAAACAGCCATGAGGAGGTACAGAAGTCTATTTTTCTCACAGAACACTTGAATTACAATATGCTGAAAGGTTATTTTTATTTTTGCCCAATGATGCCAAAAACATTCTGCCTACTGCCGCTTTAACAGCTGAACAAATCGGACTTCATAACAGATCAAAAATGAAAACTGTTTGAGTTTCCATAACCTGCCACAGTGAGTTGTCTGTGTGAGCGTCTGATCTCGGCGTGATCACAGCGGTTCTGCTGACATCTGCTGGTGACCGGCCTCTAATCTGCCACAAGATCTTAAAGCTTTCAAGTTAGATCCCTATCACAGTCATCCAATCATGTTTCCCAGCTTTTTTCTCCACTTCGCCTCGACTAGCTCTGTCTTTAATCTGCATTACCCTCGCCCTCTTGCGCTGTTTTCATCTCCTTTTATCTCATACGCAAACAGACACGCACTAAGCAAATTCTCGCTGTTTTCTAAACCTGACTCTCTTTATCTCTCTCTCTCTCCTCTCTCTCTCTCTCTCTGTTGCATATTTAACCAAAGGAGGTACTGAAGTGAATGGAACTTGAATTAAAGCAGGCTTGATTTTGTTTGATAGTCTAAATATGCGCCGCTTCTCAAATATTACCTTTTTTCCCCGGTTGAGAGCCCCGAGCGTAGCAGCACTCAGCGGCGTCTCCCACCACCTTTCAGCCACTAAAACCACTATCTGTCTCATCAGAAAGTGGCGGCTGGTTAGCAAGTGGAGCGATGAAAAGTATTAGGAGTTGCTAGCGAGGTGTGACTGAAGCAGGGAGTGGAGCTTTACAGAAGAAAGCCTCTCCTTTTTTTTCTCCTTGGTGCAGATCTAGCAGCAGCAGCAGCTAGGTGACGTTCCTCCCTAGAGGCTTTCCCTGTCAGAACAGAGTCATAGGTCGGGGTAAGAGTGGTGGGTGGAAGGATTGGGCTTGCTGTAACCTTCATCAGCACTCACAGAGGGGAGGCCACCGAGTGGCAACAGACACTGACACATGGGAGGCACAATAGAGAATGAGCAGTGCAGTACAGAGGGCACACAGTGTGGAGAGACTAGAGAAAAGCAGCTGCTCAATTCTAGAATAAGGAAACAGGACACACAGAAAAGATATTGGAACTATTATATACAGTATAGTTATATTGCAATTAGGGCTGTCATATTAAATATTTAATCGTATTGATAGCATTTAATACTCTTATCAGCATGGGAGTGGGCAAATATGCTTGCTTTATGCAAATGTATGTATATATTTATTATTAGAAATCAATTTTACAACATAGAACAATGAAAAATATTGTCCAGAAACCCTCACCGGTACTGCAGTTAGCAAAAAAAATATATATAAGATGAGAAGACCCACACCTATCCGACATCCAACATACATAACATGGCAAATTCAAGTCCAACAGGCAACAACAGCTGTCAGTGTGTCAGTGTGCTGACTTGACTATGACTTGCCCCAAATCTGTATGTGATTATTATAAAGTGGGCATGTCTGTAAAGGGGAGACTCGTGGTTACCCATAGAACCCATTTTCATTCACATATCTTGAGGTCAGAGGTCAAGGGACCCCTTTGAGAGTGGTCATTGCAGTTTTTCCTCGCCCAATCTGGAGCGTTATTTATCCTCCTTGGCAAAAAGCTACTATGACATGGTTGGTACCAATGGAATCCTTATGTTTTCTAGTTTCATATGATGTCGATATCTTCGCTAGCTTCAAAACTGAGCCCTCTACAACCTAAAAATCACAAGTTGCGTTAATGCGTTATTATCGAGTTAACTTTGACAGCCCTGATTTCAATATGAATGGGAAGACATGATAGAGAGCGTGGTACGTAAACATAATCAGAACCAAAGGTAGTGCCACTCTTCTACTAATGAAACTACTATATCATTTTACCGAGGCCGGTCATTGGTTTGTTTGTTTTGCTTCAGGAAAAAACAAAAATATGAATTTCTCTCTTGTACCATGGTTACTTTGACATGTTAGCGAGGTGACCGGTGAGCAGCATGATGTATCCTGGCAGACAGGGAGGGAGGGCAGAGGGTGGGGCGGGGGGCTGGCGTGGCTGGTGGTCTGTTGGGCTGGCTGACGTCTCTGTCTCCTCCTCTCTCCCGGCAGTTCATGGCATCAAGTGGACTTGCAGCAACGGGAACAGCAGCTCTGGCTTCTCAGTGGAGCAGCTAGTGCAACAGATTCTGGACAGCCACCAAACTAAGCCACCTCCCCGGACTCACAACTGCCTCTGCACGGGCACCCTGGGTAAGGGCTAGTGGGTGGGAGGGAGGGGAAAATTCAGCGAGGGAAACAAAAAAGGCCATAAAGATTTCTGTTTGTTATACGGCAGATCAGAGAAGGTGGTTGAGAGCTTTTATTGGTATGCGATTTATAGTGAAATTGAGTTTCAGGGTTATTGGCTTATTATTTTTGTTTAGTGATAACTGTGTCGGGGGCCGTATCTGAAAGAGCCCAGCTGTTCCTGAATGTTATGCTAATCAATCAAATGTTTTCAGCTGTGTAATTTCACTATAAGCTGTCGCTCAGGAAAATAATGTAGAGCACTAATTTCTAAAACAAATTACACCCAGTTGCGGCAAAACTTCCCATACGTTTTACTCACTGTGTACTAAAAGAAAGGCTAGTTTTATCATCCCAGGAGAAAATCGTCTCACAAATACGAAAACAAACAGATCATCCATCTTCAAGTATATGGAAAGCATTGTCTTTTCTTTTTCCCACTTTCCCATCCAAATCCCCAACCTCTTTTTCTCTATTTGTCCTCCTATAGGTGCAGGGAGCAGCGTGCACCACAAATGCAACAGCGCCAAACACCGCATCATCTCCCCCAAGGTAGACCCCCGCTCGGGTGGCTACAGCAGCGCTCACTCTGAGGTGCAAAACAACGACGTGTCGGAGGGAAAGACCGAGCACAGCGCACATGGCGGAGGCAAAAGCTCCGGGGGAGGAGGCGGCGGGGGCAGCGCCAGGGAGAAACGCAACGGCAAAGTCCACAAGCCCGTCCTGCTGCACCAGAACAGCACGGAGGTGTCTTCCACCAACCAGGTCGAGGTCCCCGACACCACGCAGAACTCCCCCGTGTCCATCAGCAGCGGCCTCAACAGTGACCCGGACATGGCCGACAGTCCTGTGGTGACGGGGATGAGCCACGTGGCCTCCGTCATGTCTGGCCTGTCCCAGAGTGTCTTTATGTCTGAGGTCACCGGAGACCCCGTTTACAGCATGTCTCCCACCGGGGGTCCCAACGCTCACCTGATGGGTGCGGATGCCACCTCACAGGGCATGGTGCTGTCTGTGGCCTCTGATCGTCACAAATTTGCCTTCCCCGGCGGAGGAGTAGGGGAGCCTGGGACTACCGTGGCAGGAGACAGCCTGTCCATGCTGTCTTCAGCGGGGGTGTCTGAGGAACTGGTGCTCTCCAGCAGTCTGGACGCTGGGAGTCTCAAGATCCCAGAGACCAATATGAACTTTGACCCCGACTGCTTCCTGAACAACCCCAAACAGGGCCAGACCTACGGAGGCAGTGCAATGAAGACAGAGGGCAACTCCTCCTCGACCTCATCTTCCTCCGGCGGCAGTGGCTGCACCAACGGCAACATGCAGCGCTCCCCCACCATGACAGATAACGGCTACACCTTCAACTCAGCTTTGATAAAGAACATCAAGATAGAAGACACGTCCTTTGAGCAGCAGCTGGCTAAGGAGAGCGGCTACCAGGTGGGGCCGGTAGTAAACTGTGCCAGCGGGGTGTCTGTGTCATCTGGTGCTGGTTCAGGCCCGGGCAACCTTACTCTGACCGCAGCAGGCGCCCTGCTTCCATCTGGTGGGGGTCTGAGTCCCAGCACCACCCTGGAGCAGATGGATTTCAGTGCTATTGATGCCAAGCAGGACTATACTTCCAACGCCACCGCAGTGAGCTACGGTCAGGCCATGTCCAGTCCTCACATGCAACACCAGAGTCGTTCGCCCAGCTTCTTCCTCCAGGATTCTTCTCAGAGCGGCCAGGCTCAGCAGGGGAGGCCCGGCATGGGCCAGAAAACACATATGATGGAGCACAACTCACACGACTCTGGAGCTTATATGGGGCTGCAAGTGGTGAAGACGGACTCCCCCGGCAGCAACGGCCACCTCCACCATCACCACCAGGCCCACCAGAACCAGCACAGGGCCAACTGCAATGGAGGCTCGCCCACAGAGGGGCCCGGCCAGGCTGGCTCGCTCCAGCTGCTACAGTACCAGGGGGGCTTTCCCGGGATGGGTGCAGAGCACGAGGAGGTGGTGGGTCTAGAGCAACCGGGCAACGTGAATTCAGCTCAGGGTGGAGCCACTGAGAATGGAGCCGAGAATCTACTCAAGCCAGGAGACCACATTCAGGCGTGTGGGGCGGGAAACGGAGAGGGCGCCGAGCACTACCTGCAGCAGGCCTCGGATGGTGGCGGAGGAGGGGCTGGAGGCGCGGGAGAAGGAGTAGCAATTCATAACGGCAACAACAACAGTGATGGCAGCAACCGCTCCCAGCAGCAACAGCAGCTGCAGCCTCTCCTCCAGGGCACGAGTATGGTCCAGGGGCTCTACAACGCCGTCGGGGCCCACCAAGGCCTCGGTGGAGCGGCAAGTAACGGAGGAGCAGGAGGGAACGGCATGGAGATCAGTCTGGATCACTTTGACATCTCTTTTGGTAACCAGTTCTCCGACCTCATCAATGACTTCATCTCAGTGGACGGCAGTGGAACCGCCATGTCAGCCGGAGGGGCAATGTATGCTCACCAGCTAGTCACATCCCACAGCTCCGATAGTCAAAACACAGCCGGCGGGGCCCCCCAGCAAGGCCAGGAAGACGGAGGGGCCAGGGGGTCTGGCTACAGCCCCTCAGAGCTCTGCCTTCAACCCTGCTGCAGCCCCCAGTCTCTGAGTGGAGGGGCCGTAGCAGGGGGGAACACGGGAGAGCCAGGCTCACTGTCCTACATGAATGTAGCAGAGGTGGTTTCTGCAGCTGTAGCCCAGGGGGCTCTGGGGATGCTTCAGGCCACAGGTCGGCTCTTCATGGTCACCGACTACTCACCTGAGTGGTCCTATCCTGAGGTGAGTGACAGGGCTCTTTTATTTTGTTTGGTTTTTGGGGGGGATCACCACAACTCCACTCAACAGATTTTAAGAGTCAATTCCGCCTTTCGAACTAGAAACCGTGTTTTAAATAGGTTAAAGGGTAACTTCAGTATTTTTCAACCCTGGGCCCTATTTCCCCATGTTTTTGTTTCTAAGTGACTAATGGGGACGACAATTTTTGAAGTTGGTCCAGTATTGAGGGAGAGCGCTGCAGCAGGCGCCGTTAGACTGCACTATTAAGTGCTTGTTTTTGCCACTGACAGGCTCAGATTGTTATTATGTGTATTATACATAGACTGCATATAAGAAGTGAACGTAGTCACTGTCACGCCACCCATTGCTTTGTGGACTGCCGTTTTGAAGCCTTGAGTTCTGCATTTTGGCCGTCGCCATCTTGGTATTTGCCATCTTGTTTTTTTACAACCAGAAATGACACAAGAGGTTGGAGCTAAGTACAACCGAACGCTGAATAAGACATCTTCAGGCTACCAAAAAGGTTATAATTAACTTTCATGAGCTGAAAACACACTGTGAAAGGGTTAAAGTTGTAAGATGAAAACACGGACATCTCCCAGACCGGATATCAACGCGGTAGCGACCTGTCAATCACAAGGTAGCCACGACCTAAAGCAAACCCTGCTTTGTGGTCTGTTTGACTCTAAATGTCACCATAATTTACTAAATGAACATCATGCTGTATTGAAGAAGACTTGAAACTAGCAATTCAGACCATAAACTCATATTTATAATGTTTACTGAGCTAATAAATCAAGTGAGAAGTAGGTTCATTTTCTCATAGACTTCTATACAATCAGACTTCTTTTTGCAACCAGAGGAGTCGCCCCCTGCTGGCTATTAGAAAGAATGCAAGTTTAAGGCACTTCAGCATTGGCTTCACTTTTCAGACTCTGGAGTTTCCCACTGGTATTACAGTATACGTATTAAGTGTCTGACAACATTATGGAAAGGACCCTACAGAGAAATGAAACATTTTTCTTACCTTTCCCTTGATCCAATCTGTTTGTTATTGTGTGTCTCGCTCTGAGAAGTCTTGCACTGAAATCTTGCGTCGCATCCACATTGTCGAAATCAGCTAAGTCACTTAGACACCAGGTTGAAAAATACTGAAGTTATTCTTTAAGTTTAGCCCAATTATGTAAACCTCTTATTTAAAAACAAAAACAAAGGTGAATGTATAACTAAACTGCTCTTGTAAATGTCCATTAGATTCTCAAGACTTTTCAGTGATTTTAATGGACAGTTCAGGGACCTTCTCCGTTTTTTTATGTGTGTATAGTCAGTCCTTTTGGATGCGTGGGGACATTAAATACTGATGGAAATCATTTTTAATTGTTCTATTTGTCTGTATGAAGTGAAAATGATTGGCCTTATTTAAGGGTGATTCATGCATAAACAGTTTATTTTCAACAATTTGAGAAACATTTTGTTTTAGTTTCCCCAAATTAGGAAATTGAACTCTTACAAGAAAAATTTTAATTTATCACAGAGAAAGGTGACAAGGCAGGTGGCAAACTGAAGTGTTAGCTCAAATATATACACACTAGTCAAAAAACTATTTACAAGCTTCATTGATGAAAAGGCCTAAAAACAAGAACTTGAGAACAACTGACCTTGCTGCTGCATACTTGGATTAATCAATCTTCTGATCATTTGATTCTCAAACACTCACCCCTGCTTCAAAGCTGGCTGTAAATAGTTTGTTCTTTGCCTATGAAACAACTGCAGCTATGTTCAGCTTGAATTCATGTCATTTATACTAGGGCATACAGTAATTTCCTCTGGGGATAGAGGGACATGTCCCCCTTACTTTTCAAAAGCTATTTTCAGACAGTCTGTCCTGGAAGGCATTCAAAATGTTGCACTGATACTAAAAGTGCCACAAATAGTTGCGTAACGAAGGATAACAGAGAAGTAGAGAGAGAAGTTCCAGGCTAAAGAGAACTGAATATTAACCAGATTAGGCAGAAAAGAACAGTGAGCTTTTTAGTAAAGATGCAAATACAACATTATCTATCATAGAATGTCAGATCTCTATCAATGAAACCAAATGTGATTTAGGGTTGGTGCATTAATAACACATAACTTTACACAGCCTTTTTTGTTGATCATAATATTTAATTTGCCATTGCATAAATGAACATAAATTCAGGAGATAGCATTCACATAGTTTTTTCTTCACTCTGTGTTTCAATAGCAAGTATTCCCAGAGGCTAAAAACATACCAAAAGAGGTCCCTTGACCTTTGACCTCAAGATGTGAAGAAAATGGGTTCTATAGGTACCCACGAGTCTCCTCTTTACAGACATGCCCACTTTATGATAATCACATGCAGTTTGGGGGGGGGGGGAAACATGCAAGTTTTTGAGAAGCAGTATAAATGTGTTATTTTGGCCTATTCTAAAAAAAAAAAAAGAAGGTGTATTTGAATATTTCTGCATACTGGGGTCCCTAAACAGTTGCATAAATTGGGTATGACTGGAAAGCTGAGACTTTTGTGGATCCAATGAGCCCAATTGTATTCATGTGTGATGATGTCAGTCCCCATAGTAGCTATTTCATTCTAGTGAGACCATTTTTTTTAAACTTGACATCACTGTATAAAATGACCTGTGGTGACCTCTAGGATAATCACAGCCTCATGAAACTTCATAGCCACAAACTACAGACCTAGAGCATTCAGAGGATGAATGGCTTTCCTAGCTATATTGCCAATTAAGGGGGTTTCTGAGCAGTTTCCAGAACAGAAGTGCTCGCCATCCAATCACCGAAAAGTGCAATTCTTGCAGAAATCTCTAAATGTCAAAAGTTTTTGATACCAAATCACAGCATGGCTTTTTTCTATGGTGTTCCTCAAGGTCTTGGTGTCTTAATGTTGTATTTTGGAGGGATTATTGCTAATTTTGATCAATTCTTAAATTTAGCATCAAATCTGTGTAACAAATGGTATCAACCCAAGAAATTGCGACATTGAGACATAATAGAGCATGCAAGCCATCATATACTTTCATCATAATGTTCTAAGCCCTTATAGATTTTCACAATTTATTTTAATTAATTAAGTTAATTAATTAATTGAGCTGCATCTCAAATTAATCTTCAGGTTTCCAGCTGTCAGATGATGTACATCACTTCTATGTGACATATACTGTTGACCTGCTATCTCCCCCTGAAGACCCCCAGTTCCCCCCTTAGAAAATACAAAAAAAATGGGTCTAAGTGGGTCTCTTATTTTGTGCATCAAATTCCCCTTTTCCATCACTCAATGATTATGTAATGCACAATCTTGTCAGTATTATGTTGTCAGCAGTAATACCCTCCTCAAACCTCTGGAGGGCAGCACAATATTTTAGTGTCAGTTGAGTCCTTTAGAAAAAAACGGTGTAGTCAAATGACGTTGGTTGTCCACATGATGGCAGCAGAGATCAGTGTCAGAGTTATTTTCTGTTCCTCACTGTCATTCTTATCTTTGCACGCTAGATGGCAGGGTAACAACAAATAATGGAAGTAGGGAAACCTGACCTGGCAGTTGTGTTATGACTTTGTTTAATCCATGTGTCCTGTTTGTTTCAGGGTGGAGTTAAGGTGCTGATCACTGGGCCCTGGCAGGAGGCCAGCTCCAACTACAGCTGCTTGTTTGACCAGATCTCAGTCCCAGCCTCGCTCATCCAACCAGGGGTGTTGCGCTGCTACTGCCCAGGTAAGACACATCAAAGAAGAAAAAGGGATGTTTATGAGGAGGTTATTAATGAACCATAAGAGGAGCCGACTTTACTACTACTGGTTTTTCAGCAGTAAGCCAATTTCTATCATCAAAATAAACTTTACATTCCTTTTATGATTTCTATGTTGTTGTTTTCAGGTCTATGGGTTTGGAGGGTTGTGGTGCTTAGTTTAAACAAGATATTTTATTAATCACATATTTATATTAGTGTTATTATGGTAAGGATGGCCTCTGAGTGAGGAGAACAGCGTTACCATGGTTTTGCACTCAGAGGCTCACGTTACTGCAGTCTTGGAAAGGGAGGAGTGAGTGGAGGGGTACTCAAATTGGTTGCAATCTGCAACCACACCACTAGATGCCGCCAAATCCGACACACTGGCCTTTTAAAATCCTGTATCAAAAGCTACTGTATGTCTATCAAACAGTCAAAAAAGCATCCAAACAAATAAATGAAATATGTAGCAGGTTAAGCCACCTGATGTGGCAGCATGTGAGTTGCTGTAATAATGTTATAGTATTATAATAAAGCCATGTGATTTAAGCCCTAAATTATTTTATTTTTTTTGTTTACGCTGACTGTACTCGTGCATGGAAAGCTGAGCCAGTCAAATCTGACTGCGTAATAGTAACATTGTGTAGACACTTCATATGTACCGACTTCTGATCATCCTCTCCCTCTCCAGCTCATGACACAGGTCTGGTGACGCTGCAGGTGGCCGTCAGTAACCAGATCATCTCCAACTCGGTGGTGTTTGAGTACAAAGCCCGCGCTCTTCCTTCACTGCCATCATCTCAGCACGACTGGCTCTCGCTGGATGGTAGGTCTCTGCTCAGATTTACGTTCGCTTCGGTCCCTTGCCCTGACTCTTCCTATCTGTCCTCCCTCATTTTTTCCTCTCTGATTCTTCTATCAGGCTCTCCAAATCTCCCTTATTGATTTTGTTAATTTTGATTAATGACCTGCCGGACCATCATGCATTATAAATCCTCTCTCTAGCTCTGCTTTAAACCAATTTGTCACAGCTTACTCCTTCACATGCATTAGCTTTCCCTGGAGACAGACAAGTCTGCAGGATATTGTTAAATGCTTAGGAAATGCCAAAAAAATAAATTGTGACATTAAATTTTTTTTATCCACGTACGTAGTAAAGGCATGCGATACATACACATTGTATGTTTGTTGTTGTTGCTAAATGCTGCAGATATTCAGCTGGGGTTGAGTTTTGGTCGGGATTAATGTTGCTACATCTCATATCAGACAGGGGCACGAAGCTAGAACGATAAAAAGGAGATAATGAGTTGAATATAAAATCTTGTGTTTCTAATAATAAAACAAGCTGGTTCTTTGGTCCTCGGCCAAACATGATAAAGGACATGAAAAAAATCCTTGAGTTGGCTTCTGTTACACCGTATGTGTAGAGATTGTGTAGGAATCTTGTTATCAGAGTTGTGCGAGGGCACCTTTTGTTGGTAATAGGGCTGGACAATAGTTTGTTGTATTGGAATTGTATTGTTATAATATAAAATTCTGCTGTCCAAATTAATGAATTGGAGAAAACTGCATTTAAAGCTGCAGTCGGTAATAAAAATAGTGTTTTGTTATATTTGCTCAAACTGGCAAACTGGTACTATATTCTGACAGTAGTGACTGAGACAGATAATCTGTGGAAAAAATCAGGTTCCTCTACCTCCTCCTAATTATCCTAATGGCATTTGCAAGATTCCACCGCGCCCAAACCAAAACAACCAATCAGAGCCGAGGAGTCTCTAAAGCAGGTGTCAATCACCGCTCGCGAAGCTCATGAACTCCGATCAAACTGTCAAACTAGGCAGCGCCGATTAAAAATGATTCAATATTCTGTTACTGTAATGCATATCTCAAATGTTTTCGGAAACATCTTGTAATGTACTGTTTAGCTGTAAAATGAAAAAGTTTGTGACCCGGCAGCCATGTTGAAAAAAGTCGAGCCAAAACCAAGCAGCGCCCACCGGCCGGAGCAAACATTCTCATTTTACAGCTAAACATTTGAGGCGAGAAATATCGGTACAAGAAACATATATGTGGGTCATTAGGGGCCTACTACGCTAGAACTACTACTTCTTTAAGTTTAGGCAACAAAAATAATTACATATCAAATGTTAAAGTGAAACTTAACGCTTGTGAACACCTGTGTTTGGTGTCCCAACCCATATGGAGTTTCATGCTGTCTATTCTACAGCGCCTGACTTCCGCTTCTGCTCCAGTAATAATTGATAAGGTCGCTAGAGGTCGCTGTCGTGTTCTTTTATACCACCTTTCAGTGATCTACCATGTGAATAGACGATCAAACCTAATATTGGGTGTACTAGGCCCCTAATGACTCACATCTAGTTCACGAGCTTCGCGAGCAGCGATAGATTGCTCTTATAGGTTGTTTTTCTTCGGCCGTGGTGGACTATTGCAAATGCCTTTAGGAGCTCTAAAAGGAGGCAGAGGAACAGGATTTTTTCACAGGTTATCTGTATCATGCCGTACTGTCAGGATATAGTGACAGTTTCAGCAAATATTACAAAATGTTATTTTCTGCAACTGTAGCTTTGAAGACTATATTAATAAAAATGTATTTGAGAGTTGTTCCTGATGTAATGCAGTGGAACAGTCCATTATAATGAATGAATCATTTGGATATATTATTATTAGACTGTCACAGATGTGACTTTGCGTGATATTGCTGTACTATTAAGTATGTTAATTTCTGAAAAAGATTCTTGTGTTGTTGATTTTAACCATACCGTCCATCCCCACTTGGTATTACCCAAGAGCAATGGTTCTCAGTTAACTTTGTTGTTGTGTCGTGTTAATGTGTGTTGAATGAGATGTTTTTTCGCAGTCTGTTGTTCTGAGATGTGCAAGTTAAATACCACAAATCATATTTAAAGTGTAATTTTAAGGTCAGTGCCGTGAGAACGCCTCGTTGTCTCATCTTGCCTTTACAATCAGCCAATAGGAAAGCTATAAGAGTTATAAGAGACAAATTTGGACATTGTTTTTTTATGAGTCTTTGCAAATAGTTTTGTTTGATCCTCTTTCAGTAAAACAGCTTTAGTAGATCAGCATTGTAGATGTCTTCTACATACAACAACAACAGATGCTGCAGGGTTGGCAAATTTCCATTCTGTTTAAATTCAAATGAAGTCTGTGATTCAGAAGACCTACGCACGTTCACCAGAATCTAATGAGTATGTTGCCTGTTTCTATATGCGTGTGTGTGTGTGTGTGTGTGTGTGTGTGTGTGTGTGTGTGTGTGTGTGTGTGTGTGTGTGTGTGTGTGTGTGTGTGTGTGTGTGTGTGTGTGTGTGTGTGTGTGTGTGTGTGTGTGTGTGTGTGCGCGTGTGTTTGTGTGAATGTGTGTGTGCTGCTGGGGGAAGCATTGCTGCAGTGCTCGAGCATTGACAGGATAAAGTAGGGCACGGCGAAGCACCGGCTCACAGGACAGCTGCATTGCAGACGGCCCTTGAGGGAGTGGGAGTGAGTAATGGAGAGCTGGCGGCTCCCATACACGGCAGCACCAGTGGATCCCTCCGCCATTCATACCCTACTGCCTCACTGGCCCATTCACAGAACCAGTTAAGGAGGAGCTGACTGTCTCAGGGAAAAACACAGCCCACCCTATTACCTTACTTATATTAACCCCTTGCCTGCCATCGCTCACTATTTTTGTTGTTGTGTGCCGATCTGTGGTCTCCTGTTCGAGGATGAAGATGGCATGGCAGTGAACCACAAAAGATTGTTGGGATTTTCATTTGTAAGGTTTTGTGGCATTTCAGCTGAATTTTTCTCTTTTGCGTCCAAATATCCAGCCATTTGTCCCTAAAATTGTTAGAGAAAGATGGTTCATGTAGAAAAGGGCATTTGCAGTAGCGTCAAAACAGCACAAAATAAGTTGAAAACCACTGAGATTGTGTGATACTTCAACAGACATATACATACACATGTGTGTGCATTGTTCCACACCTGTGTCTACAAGTTATGTAACATTATGTCAAGCTGATGTGGCACCCCATGTGAGTTCCTGTGTGTACCTGCTGTGTGATAGAGAGAGGAGAGTGTTAGTAAAAGCAAAATGGAAGGATTGTTTCTGTGTGCCAATCACACACATGATGGATTGTTACTACAAGAAATGAGTTCTCCTCCGGGGTCCATCATGGTATAAAGCAAGAGGTGACCAGCAGCTTCAGCACTAGCACACTGTTGACAGCGACACTGGCGCAGAGCGCATGTTAAACTCTGCACTGGTTGTCTTTTTTTCTCGGGAAAGGAAAATGCCATGATGGTAAATGGATTTGCATTATATAGCGCTTTTCTAGTCTTCTGACCACTCAAAGCGCTTTACACTACATGTCAGCATTCACACACTGATGGCAGAGGCTGTTAAGCTGCCAACTCTGCCCAGCAGAGGCTATGCCTTCAGGAGCAATTTGGGGTTAAGTGTCTTGCTCAAGGACACATCAAGATGTGATCTGGAGCAGCTGGGGATCGAACCACCGACCTTCCGATTGGTGGACGACCTGCTCTAAGTGATGTGTTTACCCCTTGCAATCACAGAGAAATTCAATTTCCACTGTCATATCTAGACCATTTATAACTTATTTCAGAAGTAGGGCAGGATGTAATCACTTGGCCACGTGCATCATCATCACATCGATAAATGTCTTGAAGCACAACAGGAGAAGCTCTTCTCATCTGGCCATCTCCCTACTTTCAAAATGTGACCACATTCTTGTCACCTATAGTGTGACTGTGTACAGACACTTCTAACTTAACCCTTACGAACCAGTCACCTGATTAACTATAGGCTGCTGACATTACGCGCCATTACGCGCAATATGTTTGTGAGCTGCACAGCTTTTGCGAGTTTAGTTCTCCCACGGAAGCCTCACTGTGCTATGATGTGCTAATGGCACAGCTGCCTGCCTGCCTGCCTTGATTTGTCATAATGCAGAGTGGGGGAAGGGGCGCTTTTTCCTCTGCAGCACTGCAGGTATACGGAGCCATGGGCAGGACACAAACGCTGTCGGAGCTGCAGAGCGCTCCTCGTCCGCCACAATAAGTCCCTCATAAGCCTCAGTCAGATCCCCATGGCACGGCACGGCACGGCACGGCACGACACGACCCGAGCCGGTTGGTAAGGTTCGCTGGGAGCTGCCCAGAAATCACAGCCCCGCATAGCCGCATATATAGTGACTGTTAGTGTTCAGAGAGGAGCGTATTGACAGTGAGCCTCACTACACCGGCGTGACAAACAATGCAGGAGCGGAGGAGTGGGCGTGTTTGGGTAAACATGGTAAACTACCGCAAAACAGAAAAAAGATTTAGTTTCAGACGGGCGAAAAAAAAATCCAGTCGTGTTTTTGTTGTGAAACGACTTTCTCCGGTGATGGAGAGAGACTCCGTGAAGAGGCGCCCACAGGGAACCGAATTACGCGTCGAGCAGATTTGACAATTCTTATTCTTATTCTACTGGCCGAATAAGTAATGATAATAAGATAAGGGGTTAGCTTTTAGGAGCAGGACCACGGCTCGAGGAGGAGGAGGAGGAGGAGGAGGAGGAGGCAGATTAGGGCGTCTGTTTACCGGCGGCACGTGCGCGTAAAACGTCTCCAAAGCAGCGGTATTTGGTCGTTTTTACTGCAGGCAGCGACTACTAGAAACACAAGGAAAGTGTGTATGTGTGTGAGGTGAAACAAGTGAAGAGGAGGAGGAGGAGGAGGAGGGGGCTAATAGAGGAAGAACAGTAGTGAGCGCTCTTTCTCTCTCTCTCTCTCCATCTCTCTCTCTCTCTCTCTCTCTCTCTCTCTCTCTCTCTCCTCACGTCGCTCTCTTCCCTCACTTTGTTCTATTGTTGACGAGTGCTCTGTTGAGATTGAGATACACCAAAAGGATATTTCTTTTTTTTCTTCTTATTGTTGCTTTCTCCGTGTTAACACCATGCGGTTGGTCCGACCGCCAGGCTGTGTGTGTGTTGGGGGGCAATTTGAGTGAAATCATGCAGCTTTTGGTTTTGGACTTCTCTGGGTCTCAGGATGCCCGTGAATGACACCTGCTTTTCCTAAAACAAAAAGACAAAAGAAGCTGTTTTTTTTTTTGCTTTGGGGTGGACTCTACCAATGGAAAATAAGATAGAAGGTTAGAAGTGTTAAGTTCAAACCTATATGGCTGTATAGTGCTGTGCTGTGTTTTGCTTGTGTTGTTTTCATTATTCTGTGCCTCTCTCGTGTAAGAAGAAGTTGACGTTTACACGTTTTTCCTCGAATATTGAGCATGCAAGCAAGCAAGTTCTTATTTCATAGTTCTGTGCGGAGTTTTAAAGAAGTAGTCTGGTTTTAGCCACATGCTTTTCTTCAAGTGTTTCATGTGACTCTGCCTCATTGCAGAGCACCGGAGAGTTGACGTTGATAGTATAGCCAACTCCTGACTCACGACTAGTGCCTGCATGGGCATATTAAAGACTCCTCAAGACACCGTCATCGTCAAAGACAGAAAAAAACAGTAGGATATTTGCTTTCTTGGCACATTTTGAAGAAGTTTGTGCACATGTTTTTTTGTTTTTGTTTTCGAAGTCTGGTACTTTTTGGCAAAAACCTGCCTCTTACATTTGCACGGTCTTGCCAGTTTTTAGTGTGTTTTGGTCTGTTGGAGCTATCACATCGTGTCTCAGTCTGGTTGTCCTTATAAAGCACCAGCTGCTACTAGAGCTGCTTCACGTGTTCAAAGTGTGCTAGTTGCTCTAGCGCATTTGAGGCTTGTCGCATCCCTGTGAGTGCTGCTCAGGTTAACGGGGCCATGCAGCGAGTCGTCGGTGAGATGCTGTTGTTTCAGGAGTTCAGATCACATCCGAGGCTGATGTTATCATTAACAACAGCACGGAGTGATTAAAGAGATAAAATAGGGCGAGATAAAAAAAAAAAAAAATGAAAAAAAACTCCACGTTGCTCCAGTACAGTATCCATCGTGCCTCTGAGCGTTTCAGCACCACACATCTGTGGACAGCGACTTCACTTTAACCCCCTTTTATTAGTCCTCAAACTTTCCAACTTTCCTTTTTACTATTCAAAGTGAGACATATACATTGAGATATACATTTATCTACCTGTTGCTCGTCTGTGAAGTCTTCCTATATTCAATGCACATGGCACAAGATGCATAGCACCACATTGTAGTAAAAGAACTGAAAGACACAATACAACAGAACCGAAGTTGCAAAGTCTTGTGGAATATGTTTTACATAGGTCTAATGCATATGAATTCATTGTAGTAATACCAAGTATGCAAAGTATAATTTGCAGCAGTCGGAACAGTTTATATCTTGGTCCTACTAGTAGCACTATTAGTTGTGTGCTTGTTGCAGAAGCATGAGTAGCAATATTAATATTGACAATATCACTTTGGCAGGAGTTTTGCCCCCCTTTGCCATAACCCCACATAAAATAAACCAATAAAATACTGTAAAGATATGTGTGGGTGTGTGGATATGTGTATGCAAGTATACGTTTCTAGGGACATGAATGTAGACGTGTGTGTATATATGACGTTATGTGAACTGTATGCATTTTTCATGGGGGCATGAACATGTGTAGGCTGTAAAAATGGATTTCCTCCCTCGGGACATTAAAGACTGACTATCTATCTTCCTGCCTAAAGATATCTTATAATATCAAATATAACAGCAGGATTCATGTCATTTTAGTAAATATGTTACTGCTACTGTGTATAGCTCTTGTAGTAATAACAGAAGCAATAGTAGTAGTAGTAACAGCAGCAGTGACTGCTCACATCGAAAGGTGTTGGATCACCCCAGACAGGAGGTTTTAAAGAGGTATGTTTAAAGAGAGAGCGCATCATTTCTTACAGTGATGCTACTTTATTTATTTATTTATTTAACCTTATAGTTCATCCATCCATTTAAGTAGGGCTGGGTGATATAACCACACATAACCACCATGGTAAAGCTTATTTTTTTTATAAATTAAATACTCAACAAATGAAAAGTATTGAGTATTTTCTCAATTAATTAATAACAATAGTGCAAAAAATGAACATAAACAGTTTCAAGTGAAATTATAGAGAAAAAACAAATGAATATTTCCATATATACACCGTTTGTTAATCGATTGAAGTCTTCAAATGATATTCCCTCAAAACATTTCACATCAGTATGTGCTTATTATCAATTTAGACGATGTAATTGTGTATAATGATATCTCGATATATGATTTCATCATGATACGATTCCATTAAAAGACAATATATTATCCTATTGAATTATCGCCTAGCCCTAAATTTAAGTCTAGTAGGCATAAAGACAGTAACACCTTGTCTATGTAATGCAATTATTCATTAATTTTGCCATCATGAAGCTTATAGTATCACGTGTTGTTTGTGGTGTGACTGTCAAATAGATGTCAAGTCAAGCTAAGTTGGTAAGTTTTAAATCTATAGCTTGTGGTTTGCATTGGGTTACATTATATTATGCATCCAAATCTGTCTTCGCTGTGATTTGAAATATGCATGATATTGTCCACCTCTGTGCTAACAGGCTCCTGTCTGCTTATATAGCACAAGGGGATCATTTATTGTTCTGGATTCTTAGCTAACTGTACAGTATATTAATAACTATAATCTAGGGGAAAGTGCTTCTTTACGTTATGTTGTAAGTTTTGTTTTTCTGTAGTGGGACAGTCTGCTAATGCACTTATTAAACTCAGGTTCACTCCCTGTTCATGCTGTGCAGTTGTATCCCTCTGAGTTGTCATAAAACCAAATTAGAACAGAGGGGGTAATAATAATGGTCTCAAACCAAGCATGCATTATATCACATTCAAGATAAAATGGCTCATAGTCTCAGGTATATAGCTCTGTTCGGTCTACTGTCTGCCTTCACTAGAATACACCCTAGATAGGATTCCAGTATGTGACAAAAGAAAGAAGTACAATGTACAAAAAGATTTGGAGTAAAATGGAGGATAGGCTGAGAGATCATTTAGCCTAACTGTGTTGTCTTACTATTAATGGAAAGCTTTGGAGACGTCCTGTCCCTTGGGTTGTGGTGTTCTTATATCAGATTGATTCATCTTTGAAATGATTTCTCCACTCATCGTCTCTCATTTGCACTCCTGCCTGCAGTGGATGTGTCAAGCAGTATATAGTTGTTTATGCAAATTGGGAAGCTAATGATATGTACTTGTTACTGCATCAATCTATAAAAAATCAAACTACTACTACTTTCCAAGACAAAAAGCCAATACGGTGTTACTCTATTAGTGGGATAGTGGATGACAGTAAATCCCCGCGGCGTGCACTCTTGGCATTTTACCTTCAATATGACACAATGTATCTATTCAGCGTTCAGACTATCATATTGACCTATATAGCTGGACAAATGCCAGTAGGTTAAGAGCTGCTTCACCTTTATGGCGGAACAGAAAAGTATCATTCAAGCGTTGTGACCTTTGTTTGCGGTCATTAAGCTGCTGTATATGGTTGAGAATAAATCCTCTGTTGAAAGAGGGGTGAGACAGAATAGTCTGACAGGACGTAATGCCTCAGAATATTGCATTTTTTTCCACCTTTTGCTGTTGTAATTTGGCGCTACACAGTAAGAGAATAATTCCAGGCGTCTTGCTGACTTAACTTGTGTTTTTAGGCGTTAAATCTAAATGTTGATTGACCGGTATGTGAAGGACTTCTGCTATTGCGTGCAGGTTGCACATTGTTGTATGCGAGATAGGGCTGTTTGTTGGCAAGAATCTGGCGATACAATACGTATCATGATACAGGGGTTACCATTCAATATATTGCAATATTTTATATTGCAATACTTTAAGCAAGGTGATACATCTTGATTTTTTATTTTTTTTTAATTTTAGGAAAAACTGTCATAGTATTAATGGTGCCTTCAAATGAAACTCGTGAGCTTGTGGTTACATGGGAAGTCGTGTACACAATATGCTTGGCATTCAGCTGGTTAAGTCGTGAGAACACCGCTGCTAAGCAACAGCAATAATAACGTTACTGTCAGCGTCTAGAAGCCACAGAGGCTAACAATTTAGTAAGCAAGCAAGTGGGTAACATAATGCAGGAAATGCAAAGGCATAATGACAGAGGATAAAGATTAGGCAGTTGGGAATATCAACATTGTCCTCAGACCTATTATAAAATTCTGAAGAAAAATAATATACGACTAAAATTACAATATATTAACTTATTATGTATCGAAAATTAACTTCCATGGCCTCCGCCATTTCTGACGTCAACAAACACGTCACAACTCGTGAACTCGGAGCTTTCAGAAACTTTCCACTTACAAGGTTTTGAATACCACATCAGAGTTCATATGAATGCCCGTTCATATGGACTCTTCTCTTGAAGACGGTAAACACGACCCCATTTGAAGGCACATAAAAACCACACCACCATATGCATAAAATCTGAGTAAAAAAGTCAACTGTTTTATGCAATCAGAACAGTGGGATCTGTATTTGCATTTATGACAGACCCACAATCCAATATCATAGCACTACTTGTTGTGCAATCTGAGCCACTGTCTGCCACAAATCTTTGCATGTAAACTATTCAAGACCAGTAAAGCCATAAGAACATTTGCCCATGTGACAACTGATGGCTTGAGGGACAGGGCATACAAAACATGGACGATCACCTAACAGAGAGGGGCGGCTGTGGCTCAGGTTTGTCCGCCAATCAGAAGGTCGGCGGTTCAATCCCCGGCTCCTCCAGTCCACATGTCGAAGTGTCCTTGGGCAAGATACTTAACCCCAAATTGCTCCCGAAAGGCTGTGCCACTGGTGTGTGAATGTGTATCTAGATTAGATCCTGATGGGCAGGTTGGCACCTTGCATGGCAGCCTCCGCCATCAGTGTCTGAACGTGTGAGTGTGAATGGGTGAATGCTGACATGTAGTGTAAATGTGCCTTGAGTGGTCAGAAGACTAGAAAGGCGCTATATAAATGCAAGTCCATTTACCATTTAGAAAACAGCAAACATGTTTAAAGGCAAAAAGCACAACTAAATCTGTATGAATCTTTAGTAGTCATTTTATTTGCTTTTATGGAGTCTATATGGTCCTCCAGGGGATCCAGTTTCCTACAACACACCAAAGCCATACAGGTTAGGTGAATTTAGGGTTGGACGATATGGAGAAAAGCAAATATCGCAATATTTTTGATCAAATATCTCTATTGATATTGCGACAATATTGTAGGGTTGACTATTGGTGCTTTCTCTGAATATTTACACAGTGACATTTTTGATAAATAATCATCAGTAATGTGGATGTAATGACTAAATGGCAAATAATAGAACAGCTAGAACAGTCTGGTAAGTTCAGAAAATCACATCACTTTACTGTAATGCAGCCTTTAAAACAAGGAAAAGACAACACGTATACACCATATTATGATATTACAATATTCAAAATCCAAGATATCTAATCTCACATCACGATATCGATAAAATATCAATACATTGCCCAGCCCTAGGTGAACTGGAAAGTCAAAATGATGTCTAGGTGTGGATGTGAATGAATGTATCTGTTTATGTGTGGATGGATTGACGACCTGTCCATGCTGGACCTTTCCTCTCACCGCGACCCTGAACAGGTTAAGCCATATAAAGCAGACTGATGGATGGATTGATTTGATGCCACAGCAACAGATTGTACAAAAGAAAGATGTCTCTATCGCAAACAATGAACAAATTAAATCCTTTGTTATCACTCTGCTAACGAGAATAAAACAAAAGAAAAACCACAACCACTCGTTCCACTATGTGAAAGTAAAGTCAGCCTATGATCAACAGACAGCCATGTGTTCCAGCTGCGAGGGGCTGTTGCCAGATGGCCCGGCCCCTTCCCCTGCACGGTCACAAATACCAGCCCCTGTCAGTCAGCTCACACAGAGAGCCAGAGGGAGGCTGGCCTCCGGTCTTCCTGCCGGCTTACATGTGAGGAGTTGACTGGCTGCGGGGCGATAATGAGGTCCAGCGTTAAACTTGATTGGCGTGAACACAAGCAGAGGTTTAGAAGGGAGGATTAAAGATGTCCTCCCACACTCTGTCAGAAGTTCACTATATGAATAACCCTACTCCTGTCTTCTCATCTCACTTCGCCCTTGTACTTTCTTTAACTGTAATCTCTCCTGCTGTCTTCTTCTTCCTCCTTCTTTCAGCCTGTTCTCACTCCCACTGTGCTCCTCAATGAACAGCCCCATCCTTCCTTCCACCCCATCTGTCTGTATGTCAACCTGTCTCACGAGGAGCTGCTGCCACGTCCCAGAGATGAGACAGATGACATGGGGCAGGGTCCTCCTCTCTCTGCTTCTCTCAGAGGACATGAGTGTCCTCTGAGAGAAGCTAATGAGAAGCATCCGCAGATCCACAGAGATCAGGCGCAGAAATTATACTTATGCTATAGATTTTATGCAGAACCAGATGCAGGACTTTCCCCTCATGTTTGTAGCCTATAGCATCTTAATCTGTATGATGGGACCGGGTCACGGGCCAGTGTCTGGTCGGTCTCATGATGACAACACTGGTAATTTATTATAATGAGCATCGCTCCCAAGGCAAGCGATAAAATTACTCATTTGGGTTATCGGTCATGAAAGTTCAAGACCTCTTGTCACAGAGTATTACGTGGGTGTTTTTTCACACTCCAACGTTCCCTTTTTTAGCCGAGGCAAGTGTCGCTCTATTAAAAGACCCGAAGTGTGGAGTTTTCCCGTCCTCTCCAGGCTTTCGTCCCAGAGGTGAGAGGTTTTCCTCTCGCTTCGAAGGGGGAGACAAGTCAGGTCATTATTTAGCAGCACTGTAATTTCAAAACACACACTTTAATTGTTATGTAACAGACTGTACAGAAAAAAATACCTCATTCTCTTAGCTCTTGTCATTAACTCTCACTTGATAACACTTACCGTAACACTCCACGGTATAACAGATAGGAGTTCAGGCAGATAGGAGTGTGAGAGAATTGATGGAGCATGAAAGTCAGTGTGATTTAGGATGAGTTCTCTCGCCTTTTCTATTTTTCATATCTAATTTGGATGGGGAAAGTTAGCAATGGTCCAAGTCCTGCAGGGGAATGCATCACCAAAAGCAAGGGGAAGATGAAGAAGAAGAATCTCCACAAGCGAGTGAACTCATTTGCAGAAACTTTGCTTTGCTTTGGAAGGCATATGTGTGTCATGACAGCTGTAAGTTTACACCTCAGCTGACGAATATTCAAGTGTTAAGAGAGCGGTTGTCTGCCTCGTTTTTGCGCCCAACTGCTTTTTTAAAATAGCGTGTCACAGTCTGCCCCAAATGTGCGAGAGTGACCACGTCTGCCGCCACACGCCGTCACAAGGGAGTAAACCGGAGAGTGGGAGGGCGTCGACGACGTCACGGTGTTGTTCCAGTTCTGTGTGGCTGCTCGCCTTCCGCGTCTCCTCCCTCTCCCACCCTCCCACTCGTCTCAGCCCCCATCCTCCCTCTGCAGTGGACGTGCATCGCATTTGGAGCAGCAGGCAGCAGGTGGAGATGACATCATCTGCACTGCAGCACACTGCAGCACTGGGTCTGAACAAAGACATGTCAGCCTACCGCTAACTATCCCCTCTCTCTCTCTCTCTCTCTCTCTCCATCTCTCTCTCTCCCTCTCCATCTCTCCGTCTACGTCCCCCCCACCCCCTCTCCATGTCAGCCAGAGGGAGAGGGAGTGCATAGCCTTGTACCAAGTCAGGTTGTAGTGCTGTGACCTATCTCAACCCTCTGACTCCCCTCCTGACATCAACACTCAGTCTTGAACAGGCTCTCAAATCTTCACCTGTTTCCACAAGTCACCATGTGGATAGGTGAAGATGGATCCCACACAGGAAGAAGCACTTCGAGCGTTTTTCCTGCTTGATAAGACAGTGATCGACTCACGTAGACGATGTACAGCACACACACACATACACACAGAGACCTCAGGGTTGTCCTCCAAGTGCATTATTCACAGTGCAGCATGTTGTCACCAAGAGCACTAATTTACCAGCCAGTGACATTATGTTTTTCTGTCCAATGATAGCAGTTACTTGACCTCTTTTACGCCGGCTTATAGGAGGTCTGACTGTGACATTAGCTCCCCACGGAGCCCTGAGCCGTGACTGCCAAGATACCGTAAAGCGCAAATGTCACCAGGTCGTGCTGCGCGGGCTCCCCCACTTAGAGTCATTAGGTCCCTACCTACGGCGTCTACACGGAGAAAAGAGAGTAGGCCAGGTACACAAAAGCACAGCAAAGAAGATTTATAGACTCTATTTTTTTCATTGTTTGCCTTTCTCTCTCCATTTTTTTTTTTTTTTTTTTTTGCCTGAGTCCTTCCCCTCCCCTTCATCAATAAGCCAATAGCACGCAGGCAGACCATACACACACAGCCATGTTCCTGTCGCCTAGTTACCGCTCGGCAGCAGGTTGCCACAGAAACGGCCTCATAGTGGCTAAATGGGGAATGCTAATGCAGTCTTCTATACTCCCTGCTGCAGTGGGCTCTCTGTGCCCATCCCATTCCACTGTCTGTACACAGCATACTTTGTGTGTGTGTGTGTGTGTGCGTGTGCGTGTGTGTGTTTGTTGTTTATTTGTGTGTGTAGGTGAGTGTTTATGGAGTGGTTTCCTAAATGTCTCAGTGAACTTTGTGTCTTGTAATCCTACATAAATGTATTGCAACAGGTTTAAATTGTAGTGTTTACTTAAACGTGCAGTAGGCAGAATGTTTTTGGCATCATTTGGAAAAAATTCCATAATAACCTTTCAGCATATTGTAATTCAAGTGTTCTGAGAGAAAAACTAGACTTCTGCACCTCCTCATGGCTCTGTTTTCAGGCTTTGAAAAATCTAGAGAGAGAGAGGCTGTTGGCTGTTCATTCAACAGAGGCAGCTGTCAATCACTCGCAAACTCCGATCAAAAGGTCAAACTATGCAGCGCTGATCAAATATGAATCAATATTCTGTTACTGTAATGCCTATTTCTCACTTCATATGTTTTCAGAAACATCTTGTATTGTACTGTTTAGCTGTAAAATGAGAAAGTTTGCTTCGGCTGGTGGGCGGTGCTTGGTATTTCCTCAACTTATCTCAACATTGCTCTGATTGGTTGTTTTTCTCCTCTGTATGAAATCTTGCAGATAGCATTAGGAGCACCGGAGGACACATGATTTTTTTTTCAGACCACCTGTCTCATGCACTACTGTCAGGATATAGTGACCATTTTATTAATATAACTTTTTTTAATCATATTCGCTCCAATTCTACCCACTGCTGCTTTAAGTGTGTGGATTTTTTACTATCAGTAAAATGCATTTTGTGTAGTGATCAAAACAGCAGTCACAGTCTGCTTCATTTTTCAGTTACACCCTGTTTTTTTGTGTCTGTTTCACTAATTAAAATACATGTTAGTCTTTAAAAGTCACTTGCCCTGCCCTCTCCTCTCCTCACTTACGTATTGAATTATGCAGTGTGTTCTATATTTCTGACAAGGCTGTAAACCTGAGCAGAGACAACCCGCAAAACTACACTGACTGACACAGGTTGCAAAGCAGTAGTTGCCTCCTAAGAAGCATACGAACACTCTGAAGTCTTATACTATACACTTCCATCCGTCTCGACGTATGGAAAGGCTGGATTGATTCTGTACTGTCGGCATCTTGGTCCCCCTACCATCCATGCTCATGGAACGGGGGCCAAAATAGGGTGTACTTAATCAGCTGGAGAGGGCCTTCAGCTGTACACTCCCCCCTCCAGAGCGTGTCTGAAGCCCTTTGTGAAAAGGTGGACACATTCAACATGCCCCCGCTCATTGGCCAATCGTTCAACCTGTATTACTCTGCCGGGGCTCCTGCGTTTGAGTGGCGCAGAAGAGATGGCGGCAGGAGTTTAGTGACGGCATCCATTAGCGGATGATTGATGGGCTTTAAAGGTTATTTTAGTAAAGCCAATGTTTTGATGAAGTTGATGATTGATGCTATTGTTTTCACTCACACTCTGGGGAGATTAATAATGATTATAAGGTTTTTTTTATGTTACAGCTGAAAGTAGGATATTAACTTCATCAGCTTTGCAGTATCTCAGAAATAGGCTAATGCATTTGATTGTGTGCCTCATGATGTTAAGCCCCAAGAAGTCACTGCGACAGTCTGCTCAGAGCAACATATTTGGTGCAGCTTGTGGTGCATACTGTGTGATCATTTGTCTTGTCAGGACACACGGGGTTGTTTGTGCTGGTAATAGCAAAAGACAGCCATTTTTTTCTTCTTTTTTTGCACACTGGATGCTCCTAGTGTGCTGACGTGTTTCTTCTTCTTGTGTCCCACTGCTCACCTAGATAACCAGTTCAGAATGTCTATCCTGGAGCGCTTGGAGCAGATGGAGAGGAGGATGGCGGAGATGGCCAGCCACCAGCAGTCGAGCAGTGCAGGGAGTGGCGGAGCTGGGGGAGGAACAGGGGGAGGGGGAGGAGGAGGAGGAGGGGGAGGAGGCGGAGGAGGAGGTGGAGGCAACAACAGCCAGTCACAGGTAAAAATGCCACGTTACGCCACTCATGTGTTGTGCGTAAAGACGTACGTGTGACAGGACACAGCAAGCACATTTTGTATAGACAACAACCAATAATGATGCGCCCTTTTGTGTATGTAAGTGTTTATCTGGTCAGACGCAGGCCAGCAGCTCCTTCGAGAGTCGTGTCGTCGTGGTCTGTGAGAAGATGATGAGCAGAGCTTGCTGGGCCAAGTCCAAACATTTAATCCACTCCAAGACCTTCAGAGGCATGACACTCCTTCACCTGGCTGCAGGCCAGGGCTACGCCACCCTCATCCAGACACTCATCAAGTGGCGGTGAGAACAAAATCCTCTGTAAAATACTGTGGCGCTTTTGGTTTGTAACTGGTGTGCATCGCACTGAATAGCAGCGAGATACTAATTGTTTCCTCTCTTCCGTCCAGCACCAAACACGCTGATAGTATTGATTTGGAGTTAGAAGTGGACCCTCTCAATGTAGATCACTTCTCCTGCACGCCTCTGGTAAGAGAGCTGAAGTCATTTAGAACAGTGTGAGCAAGAAAATCTGAGTTTGTGTGATGTGTCCTGAGTAGGGCTGTCAATCAATTAAAATATTTAATCGCATGATTGTCCATAGTTAATTGCGATTAATCGCAAATTAATCGCACGTTTTCTATCTGTTCAAAATGTACCTTAAAGGGGGCGCCTGGGTTAGCTCAGTTGGTAGAGCGGGCGTCCATGTATTAAGGCTTGGTCCTGACCGCGGTGGCCCGGGTTCAAATCCGGCCTGTGGCCCTTTCCGCATCCACTCTCTCTCTCTCCCCCCTTTCAAGACTCTATCCACTGTCCTGTCATAAAAATGGAAAAATGCCCCCAAAAAAATAACTTTTAAAAAAAAAAATTTACCTTAAAGGGAGATTTGTCAAGTATTTAATACTCTTGTCAACATGGGAGTGGGCAAATATGCTTGCTTTATGCAAATGTATGTATATATTTATTATTGGAAATCAATTAACAACACAAAAGTACCTCTCAGGTACTGCATTCAACATAAAAAATATGCTCAAATCATAACATGACAAACTGCAGCCCAACAGGCAACAACAGCTGTCAGTGTGTCAGTGTGCTGACTTGACTCTGACTTGCCCCAAACTGCATCTGATTATCATAAAGTGGGCATGTCTGTAAAGGGGAGACTCGTGGGTACCCATAGAACCCATTTTCATTCACACATCTTGAAGTCAGAGGTCAACGGACCAATTTGAAAATGGCCATTAATTTAGCATAAGTCTGGAGCGTTATTTAGCCTCCTCTGCGACAAGCTAGTATGACATGGTTGGTACCAACGGATTACTTAGGTTTTACAGTTTCATATGATATCTGTATCTTCACTTCTTTTAGCTTTAAAACTAAGCCTGCTACAACCTCCAAAAGATTGATTGCGTTACTGCGTTGAAGAAATTAGTGGCATTAAAAGGAATTTGAATTAGCGCGTTATTATTGTCTTAACTTTGACAGCCCTAGTCCTGACAGAAGCCTGTAGTTGGTGTAGATTGATGCTTTTATTTAAACAGTCTGGTGTAATGAAGCCCATTAACTCTGTTTCCCTTTGCTACATTTTCTACACCTTTCATTTTCCCATCCAGATGTGGGCTTGTGCGCTGGGTCACCTGGAAGCAGCAGTGGTCCTGTATAAGTGGGACAGACGTGCCCTAGCTATCCCGGACTCTCTGGGTCGCTTACCCCTCTCCATCGCCCGATCTCGTGGTCATACCAAATTGGCTGAATGTCTGGAGCAGCTACAAAGGGAAGAGCAGCAGTCACCAGCACCTCTACCGCCCGCAACTCGCATGTCTTTCTCCCCGGCCCCCGACACCCCCACCACAGACAGCTGGATGGTCAGCTGGGCGAACAACAGCGGAGTAGCACCCGGCAGCAAGAAAGGGGGTCCTGCCACCACGACAACCACATCCTGCACCACGAGCCTCAATCCAGGCCAGTACAGTTCTCTTACTGTACACTAGTTAAGCTCACTCTCTCTTTTAATGTATTATGCAACTAATTGTTATATGTTTTTTGCAGACTTGAGAAGGCCCAGGTCGGAGCCCTCCAACTACTACAGCAGCGAGGGCCAACGAGACCTCCCGCTAGCTAAAAAACACAAACCCAACCCAGAACTGTTCCAGACTCGGCCTGACAAGGCCATGTCTGTTCCTCTGAGCCTGGAGCAGCAACAGCTCCACAAGCTGTCCTCTAGCCCCAAGAGCCTGTCCTCGGAGGGCCTGAGCTCAGACAAGGGCCTGTCTACGGGAGGCAGCACGGGGACCACCAGATGGACCTCCAGAGAGGGTTTCTCCAGCAGCGGCATGGGGAGGAAGTCGCTGGGGGTCAGTGGAAGCAGCAGCCTGGGGAAGGAGAAGCTGGTCAGCCGGTTGCGTCAGCGGGAACAGCTCGGCATGCTGGTGATGGCTGACAGAGAAATGGCTGACGCAGAACTGTTATCCTATCGGGAAGATCTGGAGAACCAGGACTGTCTGACGCAGATGGATGACCTGCAGGTGAGAATAAACAGCTGTGTACTCGGTCAGCTGAATGTGTGGAAAATGCACTAGTACAGATGAAAGGTTCAAAAATAATTCGGACAAAGGACATTTTGCTGTTCATTTAAATGCCTGTATCACAGAAATAGCATAGCATATATAGCATAATATGTTTTTAGGCCAACCCGGAAGTCAGAATCGCACAGGTTCCCCTCAACAAAAAGCCGATGGGATTTTACCATTGGATTTTCGATTATTGCAGAAATTAAACTCTGTGGCAAACAAACGTTTATGATACTTTCACATTTTGTTCAGCAAGATAATCTCCACGAATGAACACCACTTTTATGATTTTTTAAGCGTGAATGCAATCGTCAGAAGTAAAAAGCTAACGTTAGGCTATAAACAAACTACACCAAGGTCGCACGACTTCACTTCAACACCACTAAGCTAACGGCGGACTAGTGTTCAGTGTGATGATGTTTAGCAGTCTCTTTTAGCCATTTGTTAGCAACCACCTTTTTGAAGACAAGGCTTCAAAAAGAGTGGGATATTTTCTGGCGTATTTTATATTGTTGAACAAAACGCTAAAACGTTAAGCTTGTGTTAACCACAGACCTTATTTCAAGCATCTAACCAAAAACCCATTCATTTCCAGATGGGGGAACCAGAAGTGCTAAAATGCTAACTCATTTCAGGGTTTTAGGACTAATTCCTGCACCACTCATCATGAGCGTTCTAGGTCTTCTAGGTCTTATATTACATACACTGTACTATCAGAGGGAGCTTGCAGTATGGATATTTAATGGTGCTTTCGCAAGCCAACATTTATTCAGTCTTAATCGAACTCTAGTGCAGACCAAAACAACCAGTCCGAGACGCTATCGAGAGGTGGTCTCGGACCGGTTGTGTTGGTCGTTTGTTGATATGGACACAGGTAAATGGCAGGTAAACATGAGTGGGAGAGGACTGACCTGGACTGCAGAAGTTTGCTTGACATCTGGGCCGAAGAGAACGTACAGAATATGCTAAATAAAGTCTACAAAAACAATGACGTTTATAAAGTGATTTGATATCAACTGGAGGAGAAGGGATTCGTGAGCACAGTGCGAAGTCAAAGTGAAAACACTGCTTTGTGCACTGTGAAACTGAACCAGACTAAATAGAAAACAAAAGTATCAATGTGACTCTGATTCGGACTAGCCAAACAGACCATGGCTTGTGAAAGAGCCCTTAATTGGACCACTTTGGAAAGTGGCATTCACATGAATTACATTGCCACCAGTGAAGAGAGCATGGCGAGATGAGATTTAAATTGGACACAACCGCACCGTGCCACCTCTTTTATGTCCGCCTTCTGCATTGGGTAGGCGGCATGCGGCAGGCCAACCTGGCACTCTGTCGATGACCATCACTGCATAATAAACTCTCTATTGATCCACTTCCATAGCCAAGGGATTCTTCCAGCCATCCATCTCAGTCTAACTACTCCTCCAACAGATGAAGTGCTGGATTAGGAATTCCAGCCTCTAACAGTATCGCTCTCCTCTTTATTCCACTCTATTGGCATTAAAGATTATGTACAGTTCACTAAAAAAGGTTGACACTCGACTATATGTAGTGATAAACATCGACAAGGTGGATCCTCCCCTCAGTCATCTCTGTTTGTCCCAACAAAACAGGCCAATATGATGACTCTGGCAGAGCACATCATTGAAGCAACGCCAGAGAGAATCAAAAGGGAGAACTTCACGGCAGCGGACTCGGTGCCCTTAGACACGTCAGGGGTCAGCAACACCATGAACTGGCTCGCCAACTACCTAGGAGACGTGGAACAGCTGCCAAGCATCATACACCTACGGTAAGGAGCGCCGTGGGGCAGGGAGTAGCAGATATGCATATTGCATTACCAGTGTGTGGGTGTGTGTGCAGAATGTGTGTCCTCCCCACTGCATTCATCTTTTTTTCTATGCTTTGTTACACCCTGCTATTGTCCAGAAAGGTTACTACTTTGTGGGAGTAAAATGGGTGGACAGTAACAAAGAACACGTTTATAAATGCAGCACATACTGTACATTATATTGCCAATTTAAAGTCAGAGTGAAACTGCATTTTGGTGTACAGTATATCCTGTTGAAACAGGGTATTTGTATTAAGCATAATGCCACAATGGCTCGTTCAAAAGTATAAACACATGAGATGTCTATTTGAAAAGAGAGGCCGTTTTATTTGTTGGAGGGGGCAGTGGCTCGGAATTGCTTATTATCTGTGTCGACTTTTTTGGAAGTTTAATTTACACCCACTAGAGTTTTGATGAAGTTTGTAGGCAGTCAAAGAAATAAACTAAAAATAAACTATTTATATTATCAGCTGTTAAATTGCTTTACGTGGCATGGAAAGATAAGCATTTTTAATTTGTTGTGACTTTGATTCCTACATCCGCCACTACTGTACTAAAGAACAAAACAGTATAAGTTAGATGTACAAGTTGATCATAAGTGGAAGTCTTAGATAGCCTGCTTCATTCTTACACTAAGGTTGCGTCCGAAATTCCACACTAACATGCTATTTAGTACGCTAAAACAGAAACGATTTTTTCCGTATATCAGAAACCTTAGTATGAAACCAATAGTGCGCGTAATTGCATACTATTTCCCGATGAAATTTTACAGTATGCAAACACCGGACACAATGTGATAGTGACGACAATGTTCATAACAGACGGACAGCTCTGTAACGTCAATAACATGACAAATTTAACTGTAAGTGTAAGATTTCACTTTGCTAGGGTTAATATATGTTTTAAATTAATTCAGACTTTGATTCTCACAAATCATTGCTTGGGTCACATGAGGTTGGCACAGGTTGCCATGGTTACACCAACTGGCAACGAGGCTCACAGGAAGCAACGACATAAATTACTGCTCAGTGCTTGTTGACTTCCTGTCAGTTGATGTCATTCACATACACTGCAACAGGAAATACACCGGTACACATTTGGAACTGTGAAATGGTCTATAAGAAAAAAAAAGAGGTCTGAAATAAAGTGAAAATGTAATTTTCTTTCCTCAGATCTCTGTATAATGAACCCCTGACCCCGTCGTCCAACCCCAGCCTCAGTCCTGGGGGGTCTCCGCTGAGAGAGGGGCCCCTGGAGAGGTCTACCCTCCCGTCCCCGGCTGACTGGAGTGAGTTCATCAACGCCTCCAACAGCAAGGTGGAGCGAGACCTGGCCCAGCTGACTCTGTCAGACCCAGAGCAGAGAGAGTTGTACGAGGCCGCCCGCCTAGTCCAAACTGCCTTCCGCAAGTACAAGGTACAGGCCCGGCGCTCTGATGCCATATGCTGTGTGTACTGCAGCCCGCAGTGACAGGGCTCTACTGTTAGGACTGGTATTTGTTAGATGGTTTTGGAGAGATGTTGAAGGGTTCACTTTTATTTGGTTCCAAGCTCTGATTTTTGTATACGGTTCATTAGTATCTTTCATCTGGGGATATACTGTTTCTAATCATGCTTAATATTATTCACATTTTTCTATCTCTACCTCTGTCTCATTCTCTGTTCCTCTGCTCATATACACACGACAACATAAACAGAAATATATCCAAAATATGTCCCTGTGGTTTCAGCATGGGAAGGTGCCTTGAGCAGAGCATGGCCTTGCTTAGAGGAACGACTGCACTGTCCCCCGTACCCCTGCTCCAGTTAGACACAATTAAGCTTATGTTCCCCTCCTCTCTCTCACTCTTTCTCTTTCTCTCTCTCTTAGTTAGGTGTATGGAGCCTGCTACTGCCTGTTTTTTAACTAGCTTTCCACACACCAGTCCTTTCCCCCCCTGCCCGATCCCATTCTTCTACTCGCTACCCTGCCCCCCAGCTACTTTTAATGAGTTTTCATATGACAAACTGTTCGCTGTCGTTTACAGTCATCTTTTATGCCCGTCTACCAGCTGATACTGAGGTGGACCTGTCACTCAACAGTTCACCTCCTCCTCCTCCTCCTCATGCCAGGATGGCATTCACATGCCGGCCACCAGGAGACCTCAGCGAGACTTGACAGAGTACACAATATCCTTTGTGGCAAAATGCATGTTCAACTGTGACCTCTGACCTATCCCACTTTACTCTCCAACAGGGGCGGCCGCTCAGAGAGCAACAGGAAGTAGCTGCTGCTGTTATTCAACGTTGTTACAAGAAATACAAACAGGTAGGCACCACCGAAGCATTGACGTCTTCCTGATACGGTCGCATCTAATAAGAGCTTTTGTTTACAGGTTCCACTGTAATTAGTGTACATCGTAGTCTTTTGGAAGATGGATATCTACATGAGTTAACTATCTAAATACTTTTAAATACATTTTTTATCTCAACAGAGTTTTTGAGAATAGAGTATGTTAGTGCATCATTTACGACATTTCCCTTTTTTCTGTTTGCAAGCTAACATGGATAGCCTTGAAGGTAAAACATTTACACTACCAGCAGCTGAATTCATTGCCAAACTTCAGCTTGTGTTCCTCGACTGCAGCGTGAACCCATACAGTAGCACTATTGCAGCATTCACACACAGCCAAGCGTGACATGTCGTTTTGTTCTCGTTGGCAGTATGCACTTTATAAGAAGATGACGCAGGCCGCCATCCTTATCCAGAGTAAATTCCGCAGCTACCACGAGCAGAAGAAGTTTCAGCAGAGCAGGAGGGCTGCTGTGCTCATTCAGCAATACTACCGCAGCTACAAGGAGTTTGGCAGGCTGAAGCCCCACCACCGCGGGGCTGCTGCTGCCCTGGTGCAGCACAAACTGAGGTAGACACTCAGCCACATACTGTAGGCCGAATAATGGAATATATACTAATGCTGCTAAATCCAGCAGGATAATGAAGACACCACTGTGTCATAATTCAAAATGATGTGCAATAGTTAGGAGTTGTTGAAGGATAACTAGAATCCATAAGTCATTAATGGACAGGCACATGCTTTATGACAATAATCATAAACCATTATAAAACAATTTATAATGACTTATAAGGTCAAGTAAGTTTGCAAGGATCAGCAAGGAGGGATTTATGATTCTCATAGTTGTAATGCATTATAATCTTTTTATAATGCATTATAATCACTGTTGTAAATAAGGGATATTTTACAGTGAGCCGCATGGACGCGGCGGAGGACACGCTAGCTGTATGTTATCCCGCTTACTACACGGCTACTTACTTAAGAAATCAATGATTTGACACAAAAAGCCAGAGTCCGACATCAGAACTGTGCAAAAGTACCGGTCTGTTATACATAGCAACGGTCTGTTATACATAGCAACGGTCTGCTATAAAGAAATAACAGACCCGGGGTGCCCTAGTAGCTCATCTGGTAAAGTGGGCGACCCATGTATTAAGGCTCAGTCTTTACTGCAGTGGCCCAGGGTTTGAATCTGACCCGCGGCCCTTTGCTGCATGTCATCCCCTCTCTCTCTCCCCCTTGCAGAACTATCAATGTCATTGTCAATTAAAGGCAAAAAGCCCCCCAAAATATGAATCTTTAACCGACCGTAGAACGCCGTGATTGACCAATCAGAGTCGAGTATTCAACAAATCTGTGTCATAACACATTATAATGTGATTATAAGTAACTATAAGTGGTCATTGTTTGCTATAAGTAAAATAAAAGTTAATTTGACAACACATTGTGTGTTCTTGAAAAGATTTAATGATATTTTTTTCCACTTTACTTAAAGCACACAATGACCGCTTTGAGTAACTTATAATAATATTATAATGCATTATCATACAAATATTATAATGTATTACAACTATGGGAAGTATAATACAGTATGATCCTTGAAAAAGCAATGTCAGTGAATGACCAACAATTATGAAGAATTATGATACATGACCTTATAAGTTGTTATAAAATGCTTTATAATGTGTTATGATTATTGTTAAAGAGCATTATGAATATTTATGAGTGCTTATTACTATAATTATACAGTGCTATAAGCAGATTATGAGTAAGTTTATAATGCATTATAGACATGGGCATCATAGAAAGTGTTACCATGAAGGGTAAAGTTTTTTGCTCAGTAATTCTATTATGTTTTATGAATAGAACTCTGCACATTTTCACTGAAAGTTGACTCAAAGTCATATTACCAGATTAATGTATGCCAGCGTTCAGCTGTTGCTCTACAAACAGTGACACTCTATTCTCTCTCTGGTGTTTCACAGAGGTAGTCTGCTCACAAAGAGGCAGGATCAGGCTGCCAGGAAGATCATGAGGTTCCTACGTCGCTGCCGCCACAGGTAGACCCCCGACACTTACACTCACACACATACTAACTCATTTATAGAGATACAGCTTCACATTCAGATTAACTGCACGGGTTTGGTTCGTGGTCTAAAAGAATAAAATCCCATTGAGCTAATCAGTAAGACACAGTAGTTTCACAATCTTCATAATCTCTCAACTATTATTTTTACTTGGTGTTATGTGTATTTTTTTGTCAGACAAATTGGGTGGTTAGAAAATGTCTCCAACACCTAAGCTCCACCCCCCCCCCCGCCCCCCCTCACTGTATTTGGCCCCCACCTGTCCTCGCCCCCTCCCTCCCTCACAGTGCCTACTGTGTGCTAATAGCTGTCTGGTATTGTTTTGCTGTTTATGCCAAGCCCCTTGATGGACCATAGACTGTTCAAGCGGGTGAGTGCAGCCTCAGCAACTCAGTTCGTGCCTCTCTCTCTCTCTCTTTCTCCCTCTTATCTCCCTCTCTGTCTCTCACTCTGTAATAATACAGTTATCTCCTCCTGAGGTCTCTGCCTTTGCATTCTCTCCCTCCTTCCCTCACTCTCATTTTCTCTTTTTTGCTCTCTCTCTCATCCCTCCACCCACCCTACCTCCTTCTCCATCACTGTTGCTTGATGCCTGCTTGCATGAAGGCTGCCGACTGGAGCCACAGGTGGACTGAGAAGCTCAGATTTAGAGCAGAAAACTTGAACTAACAAAAATGCTTATGAATGACAATATCACTGCAACACTTAACAGGCACTCCTCTGACTCTCTTTATCTCTGTCTTTCTCTCCTTGGGAATTACTTTTTGTTCATATTTCTTTTTATTTATTTTAGCTTTGTGTGGTTATGCGGATAGCCGGTTTGAGAGAACGGGGAGCTTTTTTTCGATCATGTTTTATTCTGCTGCATGTCGAGTGGTGACAACTTTGAGCCTTGCTCTTCTACCTTTAGGCATGCTATGGGCCTGCTGTTTCTCGAGTAGCTGTCTGTCTGTTCTGACTGGCTGTGTGTCCTGTTTCTAGCCACTTCGACAGACTGAGAGGGCGACGTAACCCCTCTGATTTCCATTCACTCAAACTGTGTCAAACTGTTGAATGTATTATCCCCACTGGTTCATCAAAAACATTATATTTAAAGGTACAGTGTGTAGGATTTGGCGGCATCTAGTGGTGTGGTTGCAGATTGCAACCAACTGAGTACCCTTCTGTTCACTCCTCCCTTTCTAAAGCTGGGGACACACCAACCCGACATCAGAGAACTAGCGGCGACAAAGGCCGCCTGTTGCGTCGCCTTTGTTTTGGTCGGCAGGTTGCACCCGAACACACTGCAAAGACTACGGCTGATGGCCAGTTAGCACGGACGTTCTGCGCCTGCCTGAGATGAAAAAACTCTCCACACCAGCAGGTCGCGGTAGTCTGTATTCGTCATTCAAAAAGGGAATCCGGAAGACCGAGGACTGCGGATATACAAGCCGTTGTTATGATACGTACATGAAACAAAGCAGCGTTTGCCGACCATTTTCACACCACTCTCACTCACCACTTAGCTTAGTTCCTGAAAATATCCGTGTATTGGAATAATCAGATGAGATGAAGATGAGAAATGAGAAGAGCCTTCTGTGTGTGCACTCTCGACTTTACTCATTGGCTTGCTTTCCTCACTTCTGTTTCTTGCACTGATTTGTTTTAGCTGAACAGCCAATCAGAGTGATTTCTCTCACCAACGGGCGCCGCCGCCGATTCAACATGCTGAATCAGCCGAAAAAACTCCAACACGGGCAGACTAGAGCTGACGGTGCGGGAACTGTCCGACGGCCGACCATCGGCTTGGTGTGTCAGGGCCTTAAGTCTGCGGTAAAGTGAGCCGCCGACTGCGAAACCGTGGTAACGCCGTTTGCCTCGCTCAGAGGCCATCCTTATCATAATAACACAACTTTAGCAGCAACAGAAGTCAGACGGCAGCTGGCGGTACCACGGTTTTGCAATCTGTGGCTCACGTTACCTCTCTTTTGGGCCAGTATTTGGTTTGTCCGTTCTGGGCTACTGTAGGAACATGGCGAAGCAACATGGTGGACTCCGTGAAGAGGACCCCCCTCCTATGTAGATATGAAGGTCTCATTCTAAGCTAACAAAAACACGATTCTTAGTTTCAGGTGATATATATATATGTATATATATATATATTCCATTTCTACTAATAGATTCCCCAAAGTGTTACACACTGTTCCTTTGAAAAACATACAGTACAAAAAGATACACCTGAAAAGGAAAAAGCACAGAACGTCATATATACAGTAGTAAATGTAGAAGTTTGATTCTTTTCACAAACCTTTAACCTCCTTGCTGTTGACATTCATGTTTTTACTCTTTACCATATCTGCTGTCCTAAAATAGGGCGCCATGCTTTTAGAGCAGGTGAGATTGTTGATGTAACCGCCTCTTATGGCAGGTTTGTCTGCTATACTGTGATATAGGTTATGGGAGCCGGATAGCATATAGGTCACAGAATGAAAACAAACAATGGGTTCCTCCACCCTTTGGGACTAAAACAGTAATGGATTCATACCTCCAGGGAGCAGTCCAGCTCAGCCTGAGAGGATGTAGCACACGCACACACACACACACACACACACACACACACACACTGCATCTAACCATGTATCTATCTAGTCTGTCAGTAGTTACTTTCTGCTGAGAAAAAGATTAGGGCTACATCCGTTACTTGATGTTGGTTGATGTGTTAAAATCAATTGTACCATGTAAAAGAATGCTGAGTACTTGACAGGCTGACCGCTTTTTGCTCATACACTTGAGACTCGTGTCTCTTCCATGAACCCATGCCAGCTTCTGGTGGTATCCTTCTGTGAACTGCCAGACAATGCATTTATGAAGATTTTAAATTTTAGTTTTTTTCCCCACTCAAATGGAGCATTTCTTCTCAGCTTTGACCAGTGTGATTAGAAATACGTCTTGTAGTCTTCTAAGTGACCTCGATCTATAGAGTGCTCCAGGGATGACGTATTTTTTTAAGCCAACCATGAAGTTAGTATCGCCCTGGGTTCCCTCGACAAAAAGCCAATGGGATTTTTCCATTGGCTTTTGGATTATTGCAGAAAATAAGCTCTGTGTCAAACACATGTTTATGATATTTGATACTTGTGTTAATGCAACTGCCAGAGGTTAACGCAACAAGGCTGTAACGGGAGACGAGTCGGCGTGATGATGTTTAATAGTCTCATTTAGCCACTTGTTAAGACACATAAAGGCTTAAAAATTCACAATTGGGTATTTATTGATGTATTTTATGTCGTAGAACAAAACATTAAAATCTCTTTAGCTTGTGTTAACCACTATTTCAGGCATCTAACTAAAAACCCATTCAAAAAACCCATTGACTTTGAGACGAGGGAACCGGAAGTGCTAAATGGCTAACTCATTTCTGGGTTTTAGGACTCATTCCTGTAGCTCTCTACAGACCATGAACATTTTTTGCGTAATGATTCACGCTTTTCATCACTGACTAAATAGATTTAAAGTGAAGGAGGACAGTTCTACATTACACTCTAATCTTTATTTGCAATAATCAAAGGAGTAGTCACCTCATGCTGTGAGGCACCAGTGCTGCATTTTGAGGAAAATAAGTGTTTCCGGGTGCCAAGTGTCACTTTGAAATGAGTAATATGAATATATTGTAATTATAGTAATTATGATATCATTACCATATTGTGTTGGGACACTTCAAAATGAAAGATTTCTTGTGTCACAAAAGTGCATTTTATCCCAAATGTAATAGATTAATATGGTAATGATTCTGTAATTGTGCTATAATTATCCTCTCTTGTTCGTTCCAAAGTTCAATTCAACCCTGACCAACGTTTCCTTTCACAGGCCGGCCGTATAGTTCCTGATGATCTGGGCTGACTTGATGTTGTGCTGTGGTAGTTGTGACTGAACAGTGTGATGCCGTCAGGCCCGTGCGTGTCTTGATGAGCTTGTTGCTACAGTAGAAACGTGAGTCGTGGATGTCGTACTCACGGACGCTTGTCTGTCTCTGTGTTCCAGGGTGAAAGAATTGAAAAGGGCCAGGGAACATGAGACCCCTCAGAAGAGCCCCCTCGCGATGTGACATCACTCCCCTGACTCCTCTTTTTTCTTTTTTCGTTTGTACCCGAGACATTTTACAAGAGAAATGGGAAAAAAAAGAAAAAACATCAATGCAAGCACTGCGATTATTACTACTACTGCGGTGTTACCGGTTCGACTACTATTACATGTACGACAGCATTTTTTCACATATCTATTCTTTCCACTGACTTGATTTTTGGTCGAAGAGTGGCAACTTCTACTACGGGATTATAAACTAAAAAGGGTCGGGGCGGGGGGGTGCAGAACATTTGCTTCGTGGCATTTTTTGCACTTTTTCATGGATTGCTTTGTCTTTTTTGAATACGGCGAAAGGAAGCGAACGCGGGACATGCCTGAGGAGGTTCTGTCGAACGCGAGGACCTTGAGAGACGTGAATTGAGACTGCTGCAGGAGATCTCAGAGGATAGGGAGACCACGCAGAAACACTCTGGGCTCTTAATTGTGTTTCATAATTTTTTAAGTGACCAATCGATTCATTTGAAGAAGGATTTTTTATTTTTAACCAAATATATTGGTCACCCACACGCCCACTTCTGTCCACTGCTGTAGATGATGTTCAATTTAGCTCAACAACTCCAGCTGTCCCACTGTGCTCTACCCCACCAGTCAGAGCTACAAATGAATGTAGTCCGGGGTTTAACCATGCAGAAGCAGATGGGGGGATAAAATATTTCCGTTTTTGCCATTTCTTAAAAAAAAAACTATGCTTTATCGTATATATTGTCACTTTATTACTTGAATTTGTTCCATACTGTCCAATGTATTTGTTCCATCATGTCCGATGTATTGGTGATCTGTATCTTCAGACTCTATGTTGTTGAATCCTACCAAGAAAAAGATGCATGACTTCTTGGCAAGAAAAGTCTTTGCTTGTGTGCTTACGGTCTAGTCTTTCAGCCTATCCTCTGGTTTTTCTTTTTGTTTCCATCTTCTCCCCCATTAAGTTCTGTCATCTCGGTAATGAAGCTATCCCCGTATTGTCCGGTTTCCTTTTTCATTTTGCTTTGTTGATCCTCTGAAACCTAACACGTGAAAAGAACTTGCCTATTTTGTGTTGTAATGGTTCTGGTCATGCAGGTTATTACTGTTCTTTTTAAACGAACTTCATAGCCTGTGAAGGCTCTTGAGGGGAAGATCACATACATTGCCTTGACGTCTTAGAGATTCTTTGAGGGGTCCCTAAGCTTGTCCCAAAATAGGGGTTTGACAAATCCATATTTTTGACAATTGAGCGATTTCTGTATATAAAGAAGGCTGAAAGTACGTAGGAAAAAAAAAACATTTACCCAAAAGGGGATTGTATTTTAGAAATATATTATTTTATTCATTAAAAATGGGTCAAAAACAGGTACGAGACAAAAACAGAATATTTGTATAGTTTTGTTTGAATGCCTAAGAAGTATGGTTGTATTGTTTGTAAATAGTGTAAATACCTGGGATAAAAATGAGCTATGTGCATGAAAAGTATGAACAGAGTCAAAAAGGGAAAAAAAAAAACAAAAGCAGTAGTGGCTATGCTCTGTAAAATGAAAACTATTTCACTATTAGAGTATTTTATTTTATTTTGATTGTTCTTGAGAAGAACATTTTGCTAAAGCATGATATTATTGCAATATAAAAATTTTAAAAAAAATACTGTATTTAGAGTTAGGAGAAGTCTGCAAAATTATCTTAAAACAAGTATGTTTACTTTTTTTAATTTGTTTTGTTTTGGGCTACCAAGAATCTTTTGCCAATGGTGCCAAGGTATGTGAATGCTATATAGCTTAAGAAGAGAATTAAGTTAATTTTTGCAGAACAGATAATCATACAGTGAAATACACACTAGCACTGAAGACCATGAGATCACAAGTGGTCGAGGATCACTGGAACAATAAGGTACACAGTTTGCAGACGGAGTCGTATTTAAGCAGGAAGCATTAAAGTCTCTCATGTCTCCACCGTCCCCACAGAAGCATTTGACCATCACTGAATAGCAGAGTTTGCATTTTATTTTTGTTGTCATTGCTAATGGAATGTGTTACTGAGGTATCTCACCTGATCTTAAAGACTGGCAGCCTTGCCCATGGTGTTCCTATAAAGCGATCCGTGTAATTACTCTCTGTCACCGAGGGAGATTTAATTCACCTCTTTAAATTAACACTACGCTGCAGCGAGCATTGATTTATCAATTCTTGGCTGATCCCTGTAATAAACTGGTGACAGGATTTTCCTAGTACAATGTGTTTTAATAAAAGAAAAAGACACTGTGATCAAGGCTGCCAGGGTCTAAATAGCAGTGTTGTAGTGAAGACCACCTAAACCGAGACCAAGTCATGACCAAGACCAGAGTGTATTGACACCAAGACCAAGACTTTGAGGGGTTGAGACCAAATCAAGACCAAAACAATGGAAGGGCGAGACCGAGTCAAGACCAAGGCAGGGCGAGACCGAATCAAGACAAGACAGGGCAAAACCAAGTCAAGACCAAGACCGAGGCAGGGCAAGACAGAGTCAAGACCAAAACCAAGGCAGGGCAAGACCGAGTGAAGACCGAGGCAGGGCGAGACATAGTCAAGACAAGACAGGGCAAAACCGAGTCAAGACCAAGACCGAGGCAGGGCGAGACAGAGTCAAGACCAAGACCGAGGCAGGGTGAAACCGAGTCAACACCAAGACCGAGGCAGGGCAAAACCGGGTCATGACCAAGACCAAGGCAGGGCGAGACCAAGTCAAGACCAAGACCAAGGCAGGGCAAAACCGAGTCAAGACCAAGACCAGACCAGTGCAAGTCCCATCGGTCTGACCACAAATAAGCCTCTGGGGTCATGGGTCTCTGAGTGAAGATAACTCTTCATTCATCTCTTTTATTGCCATAGATATATAACAATTTAGTGATATGCCCGCAATTGTGGCCTTGACCGGTCTTGAAATAAAATCCTGAGTCCACTTTGTCCGAGACAAAACCGAGTAAAAATGCGGTCGACTCCGAGACGAGACCTTCAAGACCGATCTTGAGTACTACAACACTGCTAAATAGACCTTCTATTCCATGTCCAAAAAGAACAAAGATGTCTGGTTGAAAAACATGTGTAGCACTCTGTACATGACTGGATTTCTTTGTCAAGCAGCTGAAAACTAAACAAACTGTTCCAACAGTCAAAGGTGCTAAACCGATCCTATCCGAAAGTTGTCGCTTGCCTCGATGCGGGGTCAATGAGCCAAAATGACTGTAGTAACTAATGTGTAAAACAGTGCACTGGTGCCATTATAATTATGAGGCATACGATGTGTCTTATACAATGGATAATATATCCGAATATATATGATTTGATTGGGCTGTAGGAACAATCTGAGAGAGAACTGCTGGTTTTAGAGGTGCCTGTTGGTTGCTGCCTAATTTATGTAATATATTCCTACCAGAACTACCAGAAAGTGTATTCTGTATCAAAGTGATGACATTTGATTATTCAGCCAAGTGCCACTGAAAAACTAAGTTTTTGTTTTATTGAAAGTGTTGTCATGTTTGTTTAAAGCAGTATTAGGCTATATTTCTCCCATTTATTTCTGTTGTTTTTTTTTGTTGTTGTTTTCCACACGCCCGATATGTAAACTTGATTTTCCGAGTGTTTATGTAGAAAGTGCCTATTCATATCCCGATCACACAAACCCAGTGTGTGAATGCATACGGTGTACCTGAGGAATGTGAGAAACCATGGTCGCCCCACAGACAGTGCTATCCTCTACATGATCACCATCACCTTACACTCACCAAAGCCACAATATGATAATTCACACAGCGCTCCAGCTTGTCGACATGCTAAGCTTTATTTATTTTATTTGTACGCCTTCTTTTCTGTTTTCTAATGGGACAGCTTTGTTAAAATCACACTTAGAAAACGCCACTACTGGGGTTTGTTGCCTTGCATTCATCCTCCCGGTCCGTGGTTCGAATGCATAGCCGATGCAAATGTTCGTGGCAAAAAGGGAGAAGGATTTATTATGCTTGCATGGGTAAAATAGTTAACTGGGTGACCGAACTGCACCTAAAGCATGCTTATTTTCCTAGAATCTGTAGTCAGGTAGACTTGTTAAAAAGACTTACTGTTCTGTAAAACGATGACCGTTTGGTTTGACGCGTCACAGAACTCAGAAAGACAGAGGGCATGTGACCGGAGGGCTGACGGGAAAACCTACAAACGAGCCAGCGATCAAAAGCATGAGGACGGGATTGTTTTTTAAGACCAAGCTCAAAACTTTTTAGACTTTTTCCTTTTCGTTTTTTTTTTTATTCTTTTAGATTTAATCAGTGTGCTCCCAACTTCAAATAGAACAAATGGTTGGAGACCATTGTGACAGTATGTATAGCAAGTATTAACTATAAGTGACACACGGTACACTCAAAACACATGCACAAGACACAGCACAGCAGCACACATGGAAGGTGTCAGTTTCATTTGAGCGTCATTGCTCTTCTCCAGGCTGAGGGACTGGTTCACCTCCCTTCTGTATTTTACTCAGGGTGCCAAAAAATGGGGAGGAGGAAGCAGAGCGGGACACGTGATTCACGGCAGAAGAAGCTGAAATTGAAAAACCTTTTAGAAGTCTTTAAAATGAATGAATATCAAATATAATCCATTTTACTGCAGAAGCCGTCGGAGCCCTGGAATAAAGTCCTGTTATATATAGCTCATTAAGATAAATGATTTGACTTTCTGTCATAGAAGCCTGTCAAGTCATAGCATTATTCCGGCCGGTTCTTTAGGCCTTTAATTTATCTAAGTGACAAAGTGTAGAGGGTGTTTAAGATTAAGAGTGTAGTTATGTGAAAGGTTCACCTGCAAATCTTGTTTTTACTGCCATTTATGAATGGGATGACAGGTTAGCTGATAGGCACTCTTCACATACAGTATTATTATCAATCTCAAGACGTTCTGTGAATTGACCTGGGAATCTGCCTTTCCTCCTCTTCTTTTTCCCCAAAGCACCCAAACCAGAGAAAGGTAGGCACATCAGGACAACAGAACAGAAAAACAGTTTTACAACATATTTCCACTTGTGGACACAGAGCAATAAAGAACTATTTTGTGGAGACCTATAGACCTAGTGAAGTTTAAAATGATTGGACACATGTAGTCGACTTACTCTTATGCAAATGCCAGTATTGCAAGACAAAGCATTCAGTAGTTTATGGACAGCAATTATATGGCACCCTTTACCGAACTGCACGTTTTCATCAATTCCAAACCGAGAAGAAAAAAAAAGGCCCTGCTTTGATAGAAAGTCACGGGTCCTCGACACTTTGCATGTGAACTAGTGTTAGATCTATTTTCCTCTCCTCTATAGCTGTCTTTCTCTCTGTCTTTCCCTGTTATGTGACCCAATTTTTCTCTCCGCTCCCGACCCCTACCTATCCCTTAAAAGTTTCATCTCCTCTTGGTTCTCCTACTGTGTTTTTGCTTTCCCTCCTTTTTCTTCCCTTCTCTCGTTTGTAAGTTTTATTTTTGTAATTGTGCATGTACAAGCGTCACTGACTCGATGGATATGTTTAAAAATAAAAAAAGAGATTTCAGCTGCTGAAGCCATGCAAAACGTTTTGAATTGCCCTTAAAATATGGAAGATGTTTTTCTGAATGCTTTATATTCTTTCTGCTGTAAAATAATAAAAAAAGGAAAAAATGAAGAAAACTCGAGAACAAAGTTTGCTCCGTTTTTTTGTTTCTCCTTTTAGTTTTAAAGGTGCAGTGTGTCGGATTTGGCGCCATCTAGTGGCATGGTTGCAGATTGAAACCAACTGAGTACCCCTCCGCTCATTCCTCCCTTTCCAAGACTGGTAACATGAGCCGCCAAGAGCAAAACCATGAAGCAAAGGAAGACGCCGGCTGGCGGTACCGCCGTTTTGCACTCTGCGGCTCACGTTACCGCAGTTTCACAAGCGTGTCGGAGAACTACGGTGGCCTTCAGGTAACGGTTTGTCCACTCTGGGCTACTGTAGAAACATGGCGGACTCTGTGAAGAGGACCAGCTCCCTAGATATGAAGGGCTCATTCTAAGCTAACGAAAACACGATTCTTAGTTTCAGGTGATTATACACTAAAGAAAACATAGTTATGAATATTATATTCCATTTCTGCTAATAGATCCCCCAAAATGCTACACACTGTACCTTTAAGAAAGGGATACTGGTTTCTTCTGCTGCCTGTTTGTTTCACCTTTTATCAAGAAAAGACAATTAGCAGAGACAGAATATAGTTTTTATTTCTATTCAACATACAGTACTGTATAACCTTTGACTTTCACATTTAAAAGACGTTTGGTCATACATCAGACAACCAAGGACTTTTAACAAATGTTCACACATAAATACAGTTTCACACAACATACAAGTAATTTAAATAAATCATCTTAAAGTCCCCAATCAACTTATCTCAATCATACCCATTGTTCTTTTTGTGAACAAATACTGTGAGTGTGTATGTGTGTGTACACACATGTATACAGTACATGCATGCACGATGTTTCTTAGTTTGTCTGCATGTACTTATGTGAGTTCAAGATAGGGATTTTTGTTTTAGTGCAAGCCCTGTCTCTTGTGTGTAGCATCGACGCCTGTCGACAGTTTTTAGACACAGTATTTCCAGAAACACTCAGAATTCCCCGCTCTCTTCCTGTACTGCTTCTGGATGCCCAGCATGTGGCTGAAAGGATTTAGGAGACTTTGTTTCTCCAGTAGTACCTGAAAGACAGGATAAAGTAGTAGTGGTAAACATTTTATTTACAGCTTTACTTTTCTTTGCCGTTTTAAGCGTAACATTTGTAAGAAAACCCACCTCTCTTTTCATCCCCCTGGGAAGCAGGCCTGTTCTGACACCTGAGAGAAAATAAAACATGAGATTATTCTGGTATTCGAGATAACTCATGTCAACTAGGGGTGTAGGAAAATATTGAGTATTGCAATAGTATGTTTTGTGATACTGAATCAATTCTAAAAAAAACACTTGATTTTTAATAAATCATTTACATGCAAAGATTAACTCAGTACTTCATTTAATTTGCAAATATATGTGCCATCTCAAAGTAGTGCTGTTGGATGTTACAGGGACTGTGATAAATGCAAATGCAGATCCCACTGTTCTGAATGCATGAAAATTATTTTACTCAGATTTTATGCATATGGTGGTGTGTTCTTTATACTATGACTGTTTTCCTAAAATTAGATTTGAATGAAAATCGCAATATATGGCCTTGCTTACTGTATCGCAATATATTGAATCGTAAACCCCTGAATCATGATACGTATCCTATCACCAGATTCTTGCCCATACACAGCCCTAATGTCAGCTTCTTGCATTAGCCATGTTTCTGTGCATGTCAGGCTTTTTGGTCCTTGCAGAGTAAAGCACCTCCATCAACAACTACACACTACCCGGTCTTGATCAACACCTCCAACTGCCCGGCTCTCCAGTGGTGTTGCTTGGTATCCAACCATAGAAAAATGATGGTTGCACTGGTATAATTGTATGTATTAATTCAAATTTCATGCACAATGTTTCTGCAAAAAGAAAGTGGATGATTTTCCCTGGATAAAGTATCTGTCTGCAGTGAGTATGAGCACTTTGTCATAAGATGAGCTGTGTGTTTCTTACCATCTCTGTTAAAATCCCCAGATATCAGAGTGGTATATCTGAGACCAGCACCGTCCTGAGGAGGGAAGGTTTGCTCAGCGAGAGACAGATCATCCAGAGCGCCGACTCCTCGGTCCTCCGCTGATACTGAGGATAACCACACAAAGTTGGTACAACACAATTGACAGGTATGGATTCACACAGGGTACATTTTTCTAGGCATTTATTTTTGATTCATTGTGTAGTTTATGCCAAATATTTTCACATTCACATATTCTACAGCAAATAAGGGTGACTTTTTTAAGTATTTCAGCTACTGCCATCGGGGCAAAGGTACAGAGTCTCCTGTGCAAAGAAAAACATATACTGTATATAAAAAATGATTTGTCCCTGTTGCCACAAAGTAGTATTTTAATGTAGCTTCTATTGGTGTATTGTGTTTTTATGTGAATGTGTTTTTTAATATGTGTTTTAATGTGTCTTGTCTGGATGTGATATGTTGTTTTAATGTGCCAGCAGTTTTTGCACATGTGAACCAAAGACAGGCTTCTGATTTTTGTACGCGAAAAGCAGGCAATAAAGCATTTTCTATTCTATTCTTGAACAGAAAACTGAATATATCCTCTGACAGCAGAGAAATCCTCCATCACAGTGTGTGAACTTTGGCAGAACAATCAGTGTTCAACACTACGACTATATGAATTACTTCAAGTCCTGAGGACATGACTTAACGTTTTATTCCTAAAAATGCTAATCAAGGTAGCGAATTAGTGAATTTCTGTCAATAACAGCCACAATGGAGATAGAACTTTCCACTCACCTGGTCCTGGATAGGGCATCTCCGCAGATTCTGTAATAGGGTGGGCCAGCAGTGGGCCAGAGGCCAGGAGCAGGAAAGCCCAGGATAGGAGATGGTTACTCTTCATCACTACAGGACGCTGTTGTTTGCACGGTGGTCCTCAGGTGGAAAGACTTGTACATGCTCTGTTGGACCCGACCGGGTTATATACTTCCAGCTGTAGCCTATCCCCCCTCCTGCATGTCACACAGCACACACGCGCACACTTTTGCTGGCCACAACAGCCATCAGCAATATCCCCAGTCCCATCCCTTCAAACTGTAATAAATCAACAGGCAGTCGCAGGTGAATTATAGCGCCGTGGCCCCGTGCTTCAAGGTCACACTCATGTTTTACCAGCTCTTCGGCCTGTTTGACTGTTTTACTGACTTTGTAAATGGGATCGTAGCAGGTGTTCCAGATGTCATTCTCAACAACATCCCGTAGGGGAGCAGGTGGAGAAACTGGGCAGCCAAATGACTAATGCTTTTATGCTACCAGCTCATTAAACTCTCGGGCCATTTGAATCCTCTTGACTCGAAGCCCACCGAGATAAAAAAAAACTCCACAATTGGAGCTGCATACAAAGCAGTGAGGATTCATAATAAAACTAAATAATTACTTGCACAGCGGGAATGCTAAAACGTCCGAGGCCTCGTGGCCTATAAGGCATCTGACATTTGAAGTCAATTTAAGACAGCTGAGAATTTTCCACGGGTCGCTGGGTCAGATTGATTCGTGCACAATGTTTAGTGTTAAATTTGTGCTTCCACTTCCTCTTGGTCGTGCAATAAAACTCAACTTTATTAGTATACGTCCAGCATTGATGGACAGAGTCAGAAAACCTTTCCCGAGGGACAGGCGGAGACAGCTACTTGCAGAGTCACATTTTGCACCTCTGAATGTAATCTGTATATTTATTAGAAGTGTGTGACGTCAACGTTTACTCTCTTGTATGATAATGAGGGTCGACGGAGCGACAGTGACATTTAATTTTATAGTCAGAAGGACAGACACTCCATTAGGTGCAAGCGGCCGAAATGGGTTTCCTCAGGAGGGTGGCTGGCGTCTCCCTTAGAGATAGGGTAAGAAGCTCAGTCATCCGTGAGGAACTCGGAGTAGAGTCCTTGCTCCTTTGCGTCGAAAGGAGCCAGTTGAGGTGGTTCGGGCATCTAGCACGGATGCCTCCTGGGCGCCTCCCTTGGGAGGTGTTCCAGGCACGACCAGCTGGGAGGAGACCACGGGGAAGACCCAGGACTAGGTGGAGAGATTATATCTCTACTCTGGCCTGGGAACGCCTCGGGATCCCCCAGTCAGAGCTGGTTAATGTGGCCCGGGAAAGGGAAGTTTGGGGTCCCCTGCTGGAGCTGTTGCCCCCGCGACCCGATCCCGGATAAGCGGTTGAAGATGGATGGATGGATGGATTTATATCATAAAAAGCTATTAGGATTTATATCCTGTATTAGTCAAGGCCCTGCTGCCAATCCCAGTTTATTCCAGCCTCTAAAATAAATGTTGTTTCCTCCCTATACTTGAGGTTTGAGGTTGACCCTGCTATATATGGGGTCCTCTTTACAATTGTAAGAGAAATCTAAAATGTCTTCAAGTTATACATACTGCACTTTCTTGAGATTCATACAATATAATGTGAACAGAATGGAATTAACAGTAAATAGATTAAGAGCAGCTGCAACAGATTAAAAAAACGTTATTGCGTTACATAGAGAGAATGGTTGTCGACATCTTAACCATTCACCACAGACAAAGATAAACTTATCTCTAACAACCATGTTCTTGTTAAGAATTCCTATGGAAACACTTGACATTTGAACCCTTTCCCTGAAGTAATACTTAAATGAATACCTTTACTAAGAGGAAGTCTTGGTATCGCTCGGTATACGTAGCAATATCTCAATGGAAAATATTACATTACAAATAAAGTCCTGCTTTCAAAATGTTAAATATGAATGTGAACAAGTATTTGCAGTAACATGTTTGCTGATGTTGCTGCTTTGACATCTGAATTTCCCTCCGGGGATTAATAATGGTTCATCTTATCTTATCTTATCTTATATACACTGAAATAGCAAAAGTATTGCAAAATGTGACAATATTCCTTTTAGAGTTTAGAGGTCAATTCAGAGGTTTCTCAGCCTTTTCCATGTCAAGGACCCCTAAATTGATACACAGGTCACGGATCCTCATTTGATGAGATTTCGCTTCAGGGACCTCCATCTGAAAATATTTTGGTTGTTAGATATGATTAAATAAGACCAGAATTCTATAGTTGTCGCCTAAAGTTGAGGAGATAACCATATAGGAAGTGAATCCAAAGATCAGAGTAGTCACTCGTATGACTCTTACTCACAATAGGCTCACTTCTATAGTGAATTAAATAGTGAAAGTAAACCATTTCACATTTTTCTGGGAATACCCTGGAACTCCCCCAAGGACCCCTGGTGGAGAACCACTGGTTTAGAGTACTGCTGCATTACGTCAAGTCAAGTCAATTTATTTGTACAGCCCTAAATCACAAATCACAAATTTGCCTCAGGGGGCTTTACAATCTGTACAGGATACGACACCATCTGTCCTTGATAGTAAGATCCTCTCATCGGATAAGGAAAAACTCCCCACAAAAAAACTTTTAACTGTGAAAAAAAGGAGGAAACCTGAGGAAGAGCAACAGAGGGGGAATCCTTCTTCCAGGACGGACAGACGTGCAATAGATGTTGTGTGTACACAACATAATGAAAATACAACATAGACAATCCATATGACAACAAATTATACGTATAATGTGAAAATATACGAAAAGATGGATCCAGGAGATGTCAAGCAGCTTCCAAGCGTCACCAATACAATACATTACTTAAGCATGTAAGCAGCATTGTTGTGTAGTTCTGGCCAAAGTGGTGCTTGGTCTGATTAGGTCTCACCTGGTGGGTGGTTTAAAACACCAATGTTTGCCAGAAAAAAATATACATAGGCCAAATTAACTACATCTTCATAATTTACTGAAGTAAAAACACAAATATCTTCCCTGGAATACATCTAGTAACAGCAAAAATGATGGTTCCATTAATAAATTATCATGTATTATCATTTGCTTCACCACTGAAATATCCCCCACAGGCACACCAGATATGATTCAGTATTTTATCAACGTTTGATTTTACACTAACATTGCCTGGCTGGAGATTATTACTGAAAATACCTGATATGTAGATAGTCTAAATCTGCTGAAGGATCAGGAAGCTACACGTCACACCAAAGCTATGTGACCTAGCAGGTTTGTATGACTTGTTGACATTATTCGACCTCGTGGATATCTGACTGACATATGTACAGCCAGCAGAGGGCAACATTACGTCTAGAAAACCCCATTAACTATGTAATATACCACTTTTGCACATTTTCCAGCAAATTAGCCTCTCAGATTGACAGAGTGCAAATTGAAAACCTGTAGCCTTCAAAACCTAAAATAGCCTATAAATCTTCATCATCATTGACATTTACAAGACACTTTTTAAAAGCAGCATGTCATCCTCCTCAGAAATGACAATTTTGATATTATATTTTTGACATAGTTCATCAGTTTTTTCAGAATATTTTCCTGCCTATCTGAAACCAGCAAGTTCCCGCTCCATGTTTTAGATGCACACTGGACGAAAAGTTGAAAATGGGAATTATTTTTCTTAAATTAAGTCGTCTTCAGTCTTTTCTTGCACCACAAGTCAACTGAAATGTTTTGCCACATTATGAGGATGTGCTTTAACACTTTTAGAGTTGCCAAAATGGTCCCTAAGCAGTTTTTCCCCAACAATATTTACACTTTTTTATCCATCTTTAATTAATCTAAATAATAAATACACAATATTTAACACACTTCTGCTCTGGAAACTCCATGACTGATTGGTTCAGTGTTGCCTTCATTAACTGTTGGAAATATTGTAACTCAGAGAGCACACACACGAAAGTGGGTGCGTGGGGCCTGTATGATATTCGAGTTGTAGGCGGTTGTAAGCCTATTATCGTGAGGGATGGGTGTCACTAACTTTAATGTGAAAGCCTATGGTTGTTGTTGTCTGATAGCATAAACATTATGCTCTCTCTTTAGGGCTACTTAACCTTTTGGCCTGAGTTGGCTGGTATTTTACCCAGATAATCAGCCTTACAAGTCTCTCTACATTGATCTGTCTCTGTTCCAAAAAGGGTTAGAATAAATGTTCCTTTTCCCATATTGAATAAAACTGCTAAGCAACAAAACACTCGTTTTATTGGCGAACATCGTGACTGGTAAGAGATAAATCTGAGTTTGAGGAAGCACCTGAAGGCAGCAGCTGCCGTTAACCGCCCCCAACTGCTGCCGAACAGGAGCTGTGAAGAATAGTGATGTGTCATCACGAACGAGCCGGTTCAAAGAGCCGGCTCTTTTAAGTGAACTATAATGGTACGTGTCTACAGGGGCGTTTTTTATCGCTAGTGGACGCGACGCTTCCCAGCACTAGACGCTTGGTGGGCTGTCACTAGACACCACCTGATTGGACGAACGCTAAACAGCGTAAACAGTATGGAGGCTCGTTTAGAAACGTTCTTCTCTTATTTCACGAAAATAGTTCACCGAAATGTATTTCTGAAAACATTTGAGTCGAAAAATAATCCATGCAGTTCTGAATCTGTCTTTATTTTGGATCAACAACGTTTATTTTAAAAGATTCTCGGGAGTTTTGAGAGGCGGCGAGTCGCGTCGGAGGCCCGTGATTTGCATAAAGTAAACTAGCCCTCAACTTTATGCAAATGAGGAGCGGCGTCGTGACACTCCGTTTCTCGAGTCGCGACGCTACGCTACCAGAATGCGTTGCGTGGCTGCTTACATAGACAATGAATGGGGAGTGTGGAAAGCACGGAGCCTGTGGACACGTATCATGACTGTGACTGAATGTTGTATTAATGACGTCCATGCGACCAGTCAGGTGATGACAGACAAGGATCATACCATCGAGCAGGGAGGGGCGGGTATGCGCGGCACACTGACAGTCTACAGGTAAACAGCAGGAGGGAGAGGAGGAGAGAAAGAGAGAGAGGGGTGCGGTGCGGTGCACAAATAGCAGACAAGATGAGTGACAGTCGGAAACGAAGCGCCTTATAAAATTACGTCATTCTGGAAATTATAAGGTTTAGTATAACTAAATTGAATAATTTAAGTGATATATGTGCACACATACTAATCATAGGCCAAAACAGCGCTAAATTTGGCTGAATTATAAAAAAGCAGAAGTGGTAAAATGTAGAACCGTTTGGTGAGCTGAGGCCAAATGATCCGGCTCACTAAAAAGAGACGAAATTCCCATCACCAGTGAAGAAGCAGCCTGAGAGCGACAGGCTGTTGTGGGTCTAAGTTTGTCCGCCCTCGCTTCCCATCAGGGGCTTTGTTTCATTCATGAACAACCACCGTCGGCTTCGTCTATAATTCACACCAACAAGTAGAAACGTTCGTGACATTTGTGGATAGTTTGTAGAGACACATAAGAGACGAGAGACACAGAGGGAGAGGGGAAAGTGCGACGGAGCGGACTAAAGTTGTCACTTGGCTGTCATGTCTGGTACTTGTTGAATCGGCGGTGTGTTCATGAACAACACTGGAGCCTGAGAGAGAGGACAGCGTGCTGGAGACAGGTAGGTTACAACAACTATCACTCTTTTGGTACATGTTTGTCTGGTTATTCTTTCACTTTGCTCGACAAACAAGTGGTCTGCTGCAATGCAGATACTGGTTTACCTGTCAGGCTCTAATAATAGTGAGCTGATGTGAACACACTAGCACTGTGGTAGTGTTAACTAGGTTGCTGTCAAACATGCTGCAGAGTTTGGTAGTAATTAACTTTTTGCATTAACCAAACTGAGATAAACCAGTAATCTGTTGTTAGTCTGTTTATTGTCAATACTGTATAAACTGCTCCTATTTTTATACTTCCTTCTATTATAATGGTTCATATTTTGTTACACTTTGTTTAGCTCTTTTTTACTGTGTTAGCTGATGCATCTTGTTTTTTGCACTATCCCCTTTGCTGCTGTACACTGCAAAATCCCCCACTTAATACACTAATGTTAATCCAAATGTCTCTCTTTGTGTAAGTTTGGAGGTTTAATTCCCTTCTGATCCATTTCTTTATATGTCATTTATCCAGATGTTAACTCTCCTTTTTCTGGCTGTCAGGCTCTTCCCTATCACCATGAGGCTGTGACAGGACAGGGACAATGATGGCAGAGCTGGAAATTGACCAGTCCAACCTTCCACGTGTCCAAGAAGGTAAGAAGAACATACTCCCACACTTTAGAAGAAGCATCTATAAAAAACTTTGAGGATGGAAAAGTGTGTGCACAATGTATGCAATGGTTCATGGTCTGTCCTGGAGAAAAGTTGTTTTGTTTCGCCCCCCCCATCGAGGAGGGCAGAGGTCAGGGTCAGCTACTGAACTGCAGACATGGAGCCAGAAGGGATAAAGTGTTTGATTCACTTCTTCAGCACAGCGAATACTAAGGACAGACTTGTCTAGCCGTCTGCTGCATGCTTTAGAGAGAATATGACAACTTCCTGTGGTCTCTTTTTTTTTTGCGTTATGAATAACTGGCCTTGGCACCAAATGGCAGCTTCTCTTCTCTCCTTGTGTGTGTCTGTGCTTTATTTCTGTGGCATCAATACTCCATCTCAGATAAGAAGCTGCTTGGCATATGTTTTTACTAAATGCAGCAGACACCGGTTCACTCAAACAGTAGATTTCATCATAGATAGGTCTGGTGTGCTGGGTGCAGATAAGAGCAAGGAATGAGATGAGTTTGGATATTTTATTTCTGGAGGAAGAAAGTGCACTATCGTGAACACAAGAGATGTTTAACTTTTTTAAGTTGACACATTCTGACTTGCAATACAAAGAGTGTCTTGTGCAGAATATACATTTCCAAACTTCCAAAAACATTATAAATTAAATAGAAATTTGATTTATAAGCCCAAACAGAGCAATCATAATTGATCACAATATGTTTGGTCTCTCTGGACTATAGACTACAAATATATGAATTGGCTGTTCAGCATATAGACATTCAAATACTGAGAAACAACAAGTTGGAGTGAGAATTATAGTGAAGTTTAGCATGTAAATGTAAATCAGCTTTTATTTTCACATATTGTTTTTGTACACAGCACACAGTGAAATTTACTCTCTGCATTTAACTCATCCTAGTATTAGGAGCAGTGGGCAGCTACTATAGAGTGCCCGGGGAGCAGGTTGGGGGTCCATTGCCCTGCTCAAGGGTCCGTGCGAGGATCCTCTGGTTCCCAAGCCGAGTCCCTACGGACTGAGCTCCTGCTGCCCCAAACAACAACATATAACATATTAGCATATAGTGAAAAAAAAATACAGCTGTTTAAATGTTTTGTTTTGTTTTTAAGGAAACATTCACATACACAACAACATAATTTGTCTTTGTCATAACTCTTATGAACTAACATAGTTGTCTCTGCTTGCATGTAAGTACGAAAACATTCACAGGTAAGGAATGTCTGAGCCTGGATGTAGAGCGGTGACTCAGTCTTTGGCATGTCCACACTAGTGAATGGGATAGAAATAGGTCTGCATGTCTTTTATCAAGGGAGATAATTCAGCACTGCGCTCTTGTTTCTGTACACAAAGGGCACACTGTGCAGCTTTGCATTTTTATGCTTTATCGAGCAGGGGCCAGTGCGCAAACAAAGCCAATAATAGCGGCAATAAACGGCTCACTGGGACAACAGCAGTGTGCAAATCAGATGTCTGGTCAGTGTAATCTTTTACGCTCATCACCTACTTTCACCAGACAGATCTGTCAAACTGTGCTGTTGTCCCCTCTCTGTGGCACTGAGGTCGTTTACTCAGTCTCCCGTTGAGGGTGTTTACGCTTCAATTTCCCTAAGAGCCGTAGTTCCCCGTGTCCCACTTCTCCTTCACTTTCCTCCCCATCCGCCAAGTCGACTTTCTTTGTTTTCACTGCCCCCCCTTATCAGTTCCTGTTTCGTCCCTCCTCCGGCTGCTCCTGATATAGCCTGATGTGCAGAGGGAATGCAGCTCCCAGAGGAATTCCCCCCACCTCCCCCCGTTCCTAATTTCACTCTCACCAACTGACCCAGAGTAGTCGCCCTCACCTCTTTGTTCAACCTGGTCCAGTTCATGAGCTGGCTGGCCCAGTTCACTTAGTTTATAACACCGCACACAGCGCTTTGGGACGAAACAGACAGTTCATGGTGAAATTTTGTTCAAAAAAGCAGCGAGCAGGAGAACAGAACAGCCCAGTGAGAAGGAGGAGAGCGAGAGCGAGAGAGGGAGACGGCGCGTGGGTGGTTGGTGGGGGATTTTGGCTGAAAATAGAACCCATGTCATTTTCTCCTTTCGCCGGTTTCTTTGTTTGGCAGGCACTGCACTTGCCACTGCTGCTATCCAAGTGGCTGCGAAGATGAAAGCGAAATATCTCTGTCAGCGTTTGATCCGCTGCTCCCTCGAGCTGGATGCCTGAGATAATCTGCTTAATATTATTTTAGATGATCGGCTGTCACTTCTCTAATGTTGGCTGACAATAAGACAAAGTGCACGCATACACCCATGATGGTACTTAGTTACATCAGCAAAAAGGAAGAAATTGTTATAATTTTTCTATTTTAAACCAGCAGTAATGTGGAATTCTTTTTAAGGGACAAGAGGCATTTGAATAGGAAATAAGTCACTTTGTTTTGACTGTTTTGGCTTTGAGGTCATGCAGGTCGGGGTTTCCTGCTTTATGATATCCTCTTCTCCCACAGTCTCACTGTAGAGACAGTCTGTCCACACTGTCGGGGAACATACTGGGCATTTCAGCGGGTGGCTGCTAATATTTTGAAATCTTATCTTCTTGTTGTTTTTCTGAGACAATCTTACTGCTCAGTGGATCTTAGCCTCTGGTGTTCAAACGCCACAGACAATTTCTGTTGTAGGATCTTTGATTTACTATCCTCTTAAACTGACACGGCCTAACAGGGTGCTCTGAGTGCCCTTATTAAGAAGCTTACAGTCTCTGTGCAATTTTGAAAACACACCCAACGTGGACTCACACTGAACGTGCGTCTTCGTGTGCACACCCTGTCTGTCAAAAAACCTGTTTAGCATAACAGTCATAATAACAACGTCTCCTTGTACCTCCCCTTGGAGGGTAATGCGACAGTAGTTTAGAGGAGTTTGGAAAAACAAGTTAACCCACAATGCAGACACACCCACACCCGCCTGCACACATATACAAGACTGTCATTTTTCCTCCATCTTTCCGTCCTTTCTCTTGTTCCGCTGTGCGTCGGGCTTAAAAGTAAACTCGTGTTTTGAACTGTCAATTTGTCGCGTCGGATTAAAACCAAGCCTTCGACTTAATCCCTCCTCACTGACAGACTGGACACATAAGGGCAGGTTGGAGATCCATTTAGCGGATAGTCTCTTAAGCTCCTCGACAGGTGTAAGTTGTAATGAATGTCTGTCCTGGTATGGGTTAACTCGCAGTGTAGACTTATGTGGTCATTTATGGTGTAAACTGACCCTTTCGATGGCTTAGTGCTGTCTGGGTGATTTCTATGAACTTTGACTGTCGGGCCCCTGTAGACTGAAACATACCCAGACACTGATTCTCAGCAAGAAGTTTTTTTTCCTTTCCATTTTTAGAAAGTAGAGTTTGACTAAATTTTACCACAAGAATGTTACAGAAGCCAGTCCTCACTTCCCTATTTACAGAACTGGACAAAAAGGGGACATCCCCAGTTGGACTTGTTATATCAACTCAGAAGCAGTTGTATAAATGTTGAAATTGAACATTGCATTGTTAGAGCAGGCTCTAGTAGTTCATGTAAGGTGCAGCAGTAGTTAAAGAGAAGAGGACTCTGTACATGTAGGTCAGTAGTAGAATGTAGTCTACGTGTCTTTGGAGAACTAAACATACCACGTTGTCTTTGAGAGTCCAAACTTGGCAAGAGAGTGAACACATAGAAGCAGTCTTAAAGTGTGGGATGGGTCGAATGCTTTATGTTTCATGTGTTTTCAATTAGCCACACAGGTGGTCACAACCGTATCATAGACTGTAGGCTCGATGTCACTCTTGCAATGAATCTTGAGGCCTCCCATTCACTCTTGTCTTCCATGACACCATCCAGCAAATCTTCAGCTAGTAAGTAAACTTCCAGAGTCTCTGCTTGTCTTCTGTTCATTCATTTCTTTGTTTTTAGATTTGTACTTATTCTGACAAATGGATCAAAAAAAGCACAATTGAAGCCTTGAGTAAACAAAGTGAGAATGAATGTCTTAGCTTTGACATCTCCCTTAGGCTGCATTCACACCAGATGAGGAGGTACAGCAAAAACACAAGTCCTCCCATTCATTTTGAAGGGGGGTAGTGCGTTGCGGCTGCAAGGGGGTGCTGAAAAAAACGCAGCGGCCTGCGACAGAAAAGTAGAAACTGGATCAACGAATCGGCAATCCAGAGCTGTACAACACAGCCATTACGGAACAAAAGACGTTAATTGTTGTGCATAATGGGCCATTAGGGTGACTCTCCAACGGTCGCCTCTAGAAGGTAACCCGCAAAGTGCAAAAACTTGCAAAAACTCTTGCGAGACAGAGCAACACGGCGAACTCCGGCTCATTCTAAGCTAACAAAAACACAATGATTGTTAGTTTCAGGTGATTATACACTAACGAAAACGAAAACAATAATTATGAATATTATATTCTATTTCTGCTAATGGATCCCCTGAAATGTTACACACTGTTCCTTTATTGCGAGAGTTTCACAATTTGCGTGTACCAGATACTGGATCATACAGTATTTACACCTCAACTGTTATAGGAGTATAAAATGTATCCCGTTTTTCTATAGCTGGGTTAAGAGCTTAAACCGGGTAATATAGACAACATTATGGCATTTATGTGCTTCAACTCAGCTCATAAACTAAATGCTCTGGTATCCTAAGCATTAAGCGGACGGATGTAAACGTAGCCGTTGTCTCCACAGAAGCGTCCCTGCCTGCTCTTATAGGCTCAGTGGAGGGATTAGTGGCAGGACAGGTGTTTTTAATTGGCCCTGCCTCTGGCTCAGGCTGGGGGCTTTTCCCTCTGCACCGAGCTAAGTCTCTTCTTAAACACCGTCTTCTGTCTTCCTGGCATTTGAAAGCACCATTGTAGAAATAGACCATTCTAGGGTCCCTGATGAAAATCAGTGAGATAGCAATAAAGCGATTTTTGTCTGTTCCCAGTGAGCTGCGTGTCTGCAAAGACGGAGGCAGCGGAGAAAACAGCTGGGCCTCAGTGCTGCTGCTGACTGTCTGTGTTTATTTTCTCCCGAGTAACTTTTTGAGTTTGTTTGACAGATTTTAAACACCCTTGGGCTTCGGCGAATAGAAGCTATCGAGACTCATTAAAGACTACTGTAAACACTTGGCATGGCTATAGATGAGAATAACAGTCCACAGATGTTGAAGCTATTAAAACCAATGCACAGACCAAAGAGCCGTGCAAAGCTGTGGGTACTCATAACCTTATTTTTGGAGTCCTAAAATGTATTTAGGTCAAAACAGAGCAGTTAGCCGTCTCTCTGGCTGACTATCCCTTTGTTTGACCAAATTTCGTTTGCATTGTGTCTACATTAAAGTCTCCATAAAGTCTTTTGTCAGCTTTCTGACAAAAACAGGACAAGGCTAGAGAACGTTAATGACATGAAACCGATATGTTTTATTACCGTATCCAGCAGCAGGTGGCCAGACTATAGGATCACGGGATACTAGGAAAGGCTCAGTTTGCCACGGAGTGGCTCGATACGGAGAACCAGCCAGATTTGGTGTACAGACTAGAGAGCTCTTGGCTAAAGCCTTGGGATTTACGACAACCTTACAGATTTCACTCAACATACTTCTGTACCATCTGCGCTGGCTTCCTAGAATAAATGGTTGCAGTTGGTAGTTCCTAAACTTTGCATATTCATTTGGTAGTCATAGTGAGCACATTGGTAAACAGAAGAACATGCATCTTCCTCCTTAAGATCTTTTCAACCACAAATTTAAAGATGAGATCTTTCGTCCACTGTGACACACACACACAAAAAGAGCAAGTCAAATTATTGCTTTTGTTAGAATGGGGTGGACCAGTTCCTCTGCTGCTGCTAAACACAGTAACTTTGGGAGGACAGCAATAATTGTGGCCACTTGGTGGGTGTTGCTCTGGAACACTGGCACCCTGTTATGATGGGGATTTTATGAGAGCCTTTTATATATTTAACACTAGGGAATTCATGCCAGAGTGGAGGATGGTTGCTGTTTTTTTTTATAAAGTTTTGAGGGACACTCTCCTCCTCCTTTTTGTCTGTCGATTAAACAGCCATCCTGAAACACACAGCACTCGTATCCTATTTCCCTTTAGACAAAGTGCTGAAGCAAAAGCTCCAATATATATTTTCTCTTTTCAAGCCATCCAAATGCTCAACGCTTATTCTTATACAAACGGAGCCATTCAAAATTGTTGTCATTTTTCTGTTGTTTTAGTAATCCTCAAGCTGAGAGAACTGCCCACTTTATAACACTTATATCCCCCCCCACCCCTCCATTCATGTTTGAACACTTTTCTATGATACTGAAGTGTTGCTGTCCTCTGTTGTTTCAGTGTGCCAATGTTTTGCTGTGCTGGAGGATGGAGTGTTGGCACACAACCTGCAGGAACAGGAGAGTAAGTGCAATGTCAAGCTGCCATGTGGCAGCAGCACAGCTGCACACTACAAAAATCTGTTGTAATTTGTATTATGTGGGCTTCTCTCAGTGAATCACTTTTTTCTGTGCTGTGGGGCTTCATCTTTATTATCCTGTTAAGGAATCTAGCTAATGATTACACTTAGCTGCTGTAAATTGTAAATGACTGATTTACAGTAAAACATATTTGAGTAAAATGCTGTAGGGCTTATCAAGGCTTCTGGGATGTTGAACTTCTTTTTGTCTACGTTATGTCTGTAACAGTCGTCTTGCTATGTCTTTGCAACTTTGCACAGTAAACAAAAGTAGCGTGTAATTTGCTGTCGGTTTGTAGGAAAGTACAATGAGGGTCTGGCATGCCACAAACCATGTTTCAAATAAACAACACAGTATAAATACTAAAAAATCAACAGATTAAGACTAGAAGTATTTAATTATTTATAATATATGATAGATCACATATGGTCCTTCATTGCCACACTGTCTTACCCTCTGCCTGTTTTTCTGTTTGCCCTCATAGTCGAGCAATACTATACCACCAACATCCAGAAGAACCAGCTGGTGCAGAACGACATCCGTGTAGCGAAAAAGATGCAGAATGAGGAGGAAGAGGAGCAAGCCCAGCAGAGCACACTCCACAGACAGGCCTCCAGACAACTGTAGGTGACCCCTGCTCACACTGCTGCACTATTCAGATATCAGTGTCCTCATGTCCTGCATGTACCCTGACCCTTCTGTGTGTAGATTTACTATGCAGATTTATATTCTTCTTCGTGATGTATTGGTAGTTTTGCCACATAAGTCACGAGTGTAAGAAGACGTTTTCATCCCTGACTGTTCTGTAGAGAGGAGGAAGACTTTGAGTACGCCCGTGTAATTCAGGAGGAGATCCAGCGTTGCGCTGAGGAGGCCCAGAGGAGGGAGCAGGAAGATGAGGTGAGCACAAACCGTTGATTTAATTCTGTCTGCATCTAGTTTATATTTCTCCAATGATTGTATTAAAGATCCAGCAATATTTTCAAAAGAAAACTTCACTTTCAGTTATGTGGACAGTCAGTCTGCGCTGGTGGTCATGTGGTCTGCAACTATACTTGTACATCAATTGCATTGATAGGAGTTAGTATTCACAGCCTTACCCACAGTGTATACATGCACCATTTAGATTCATGCAAAAGTTTTCAACTTTAAAAGCTTTGACCAGTATAAAGGTCAGTTCTGACGTCACATGAAATTGCACCTACTAGTCAATTATCCACTCGCCACCCACTTCATTATGATAAATCTTTTCAGTTTGGAGATCTGCACCCATCAGTGTCTGCATAAAACCATTATCTCTGTCAGTGGGCTGGTACACACCGGCTACTATCTGTTACTTTAGCTCTTTAAATGAATATACTTTGTACTTGGCACGCTGACAGTAGGCTTACTAAAACATTCCAGACAAAAATGAAGCCTCAGTGATGCATTAAGTCGTTTTTCTTTAATATAAAATGCTGCATTCAGTTTTACTCTCCTCTCTTCCTGAAATTACAAATCAACCTGTGCATAAATGCAACAAACCCAATATTCATTTCTTCCTCTTTTACAGTGCACAACAATCAAACAGTAGCTACTTTTTGTATGGACGAGACGGTGCAGGTGAAATGGCTAACATCCACTATAATAGCACGACATACTATCTACCATAAGAATTAGCCACATTTAACAGTCAAAACATTATCCAATCATCATTTAGGCCAACAAGAGGGGCTTGAATCTATACCAACATGCATTGCACCAAATGCAGAGAAACTCCTTGAAGAGGTCAACTTGCCCGACCATCAGAGTTAACACATAAGACAGAAAAGCAGGTCTATGGAAGGAAACTTGCACCAAGCAGTTTCCTCACTTCAGTTAATCATATATGATTGATGGAAAACAAATCTTTACTTCGGCCACAGCAATATAGAGAATATTGTGCCCCTCGGGTGACTGATATATTGAAAGGTTGAACGTCAGCGTTCCTTTACCAGTCACTCATTTTGTCACTTTTTAAATTAAAACTTATATGGTGTTAAGCTTAGCTCGAAACCCAAAGTTGTTCCAGCTAATAAGAAGACACAAACGTGACAGCGAAGTTTGTAAAGCGAAATATTTTGAGGGATTTGCTCCTGAAAGAGGAACAAATCCTTTTCCTGCGGGTGTCAAGTTGCTGTCAGCAACCGGAGCAGAGCGAGACTGTATGGACAAGTTCAACTTGGCACAATGCAGTGATAAAACAGAAACTTGGACAAAACAAAAAAGTAAGACTTAAAGTGAAACTCCAGCAGCAAATATATCTTTTGGGTATCAAACGCTCACCCACTGTTGCTGTGAAAGTTGGCTGTTAAAAGTTGGTAGTTTTCTTCTTCAGCTTGAATTCCTGTCGGTTACAATTAATTCCAGAGGGAAGACGTTTTGTCAAAGTGCCCGTTAAAAACTTCTCAAACCACTATCTAGTTTGAGCCACAATAGACTGTGTTAATGGTTAATGCTGTAATGGATTATCTGACTCATAGGAGGTGGAGCACAAAGCAGAACATTGCTGCATGAAGGTAGATTAATGATTCCTTGTATCTCAAACTACAGAACTGTGTGCAGACAGAACTCGGTCTAATCTAGAGGAGCAACTATGACAGTTTGCACAAACTTAAAATAGCACCATCATTATCCGTAAACTTCAGCACATTCAGCACAGGGACTAATAGACTTATATGGCACTCGGGACATACTTGTATATCACTTAATTATCTCCCTGTTACCAGCAGGTCAGGGAGTATCATATGGTTCACTTTGCTCCCTCTCAGGACTAACTGAATCCATAATGAATGGCGGTTGCGGCAAAGTGCTGCTCTGGGCCTCTGCTGTATCCACTGTGCCGTGTAAGAGGGCCGTATGAGCAAAGTCAGCTGTTAAACAGAGACGCAACCTGTCAGCTACCCATCTGGATGATGGCTCAAGCAATTTCTCTGGTGGTTGATTCCAGACATGGACCATCGACCTTTTCATACACTCATGTGTGCTCATTTAGCCTCACTGGATGTGCACACTGGACATGTGTAAAATCTTAACTGTGCAGGTTGAGGAAGAGGCAGGTTAAGTTAATACATTATCAAAGTGCAGTGTTTATTCAAGAGAGTAACTCAGCCTTCATTTGTTATCCATTAAATGATTTAACATTGTTACTGGGTTCCCAAACAGGTTTGTCTAAACGCTGGAATTCTGTTTTTAAAGTTAGTTTTTTCTTTCTTAGTTAAATGTCGTCCTAATTTGAAGTTTGATTAAAGGATAATTTTTTTACATTTATGGTTACAGCTAAGAAAGTATTCCATACATTGTTCTTAAGCTGGATTTATGCTTGTCGCCAAAGTGACGTCACGCCATCAGACACGTCACTTCACGGGGGTTCCGTGCAGCAGGTGTTCGCCCATCTGCGCATATCCAAATTGTTCTAACTACAAAGACGGGAATGGCCGGGCAAAATGGAGAACTTTGAGGAGCTTTGAGAATGTCTGTTTGTAGAAACCCGCATGGAGTATAAAAGATTCAAACGTTTCCCCGTCACGATTCCACGTCAGCTCATGTCCATGCGGAAAGTATAACCGAAGCTACAGTCTCAATATTTAATTTTTTTTTTTTACAAAATTCTCAAATCTCAGTGTTGTTCACACTTCTCATGTCTAAATAAATAAGTGTAACATCTAAAAATGTTACTTCTAAAATATCTGTCCCCGTGGCGCAGCTGTAATATCGGTAAGTCGGTCCATCATCTTTGGTCCAGACTGAAAAATCTCAACAAATATTGGATAGATAGCCAGAAATTTGGAACAGACATAAATGTCCCCCAACGGATAAAATGCAATAACATTGTTGATCCCATCACTTTCCATCTAGCACCATCATTAGGTCAAAAAAGTAATTTGTCCAATACTTTATGACCAAATATCTGCAAAATTATTCTTAAACACCACAACTGTACTTTGTTTTTACTGCTAATTAGCAAACGTTATCATGTTTAATTAAGATCATGAACATGGTAAAAGTTATACATTCTTAAAAATCTGCATTTTCAGTCATTGTGAGCATGTTAGCATGCTGACGCTCAGAGTACCACTAAGTAGCATGGCTATTAGTCTTGTTTTAGTGGTAGACAACATGAGTTTAATTTTTGACCATCTGATTTTGAATACAAATATAATATCTCGATGTTGTTGTGATGGTTGACATTTGTTTTCCATTTTCTCTCGTCCTAATTTGTGGTGCAGCGTTAGATCTCCAAAATTGTGTAAATACAAAAACGATTCATCTTGCAACCCAAACACGACGGGGCAACCAGATGGTTCCCATCAATCACCTCTCCCCTGTTGTTCCAGACAGTGTTCACACAGAAGCCCAGCCCCTCAAAAACATCTTTATGGCTATGTATTTTAACAGCAGGCATGTGCATTGGTTGTTTTACAAAAAAAAAAAAAAATCTGACTGCCCACCAATAGAAATGAAGAGTTGAGCTTTGTAAGAAAAAGAGCATTGTGGGGGGAAGAAAGCCAACTCTGCCACGAACCTCCCCAGCTGGTCCAGTGGAGGGATCTGCGTCACAAGGCCGCTCCAGCATAATATTTTCCTTTACCCTGCAGTTTCCTTTTTAGAGGAGGCTGCCTTGGACGGGCTTATAAAAGCTCCTTGTTTGGAGGATGTGAGGTCAGAGACTGTGGGGGTTCATTCATCATTATTAAAGGGTTTGGGTTTGAACTCTGTTGGGACCAACATGAGGTGTCTAAACTCCCAGTTAAATGGGCTTTTACCCACTGGGTTAAAAGTCATGCTCGGTTATGCAGAGAATACATCTATTCCTGTGTGGATGTAATCATTTCTTTTTACGAGTGTTGATGTTGGGACCAAATGATGAACACTCCCGTTATCTTACCTTCCTTAATGATCAGAGGTGTTGATTAAATATTGGCCTCCCTGTAGATTGTGTCTTTAATTAAGGAACAGAAGGCGCCAGGCTGTGCAGCTTTAAATGCCAGATCCCCGTGGCACTCCACGCCTAACCTGCCATGGCAAGCTGCTAATTGTCTGCTGATGCTGGCAAAGTGGCTGACACACATGCCCCGATTGCAAAACAAAAAGGAGCTGCGTTAGCTTTTAGTTATGATTTATGTTGCAAACGCGGCCTACAGAGAGAGATTTCATAGAATTCACTGGTAGGATTTGTTGATATTGAGAGAACATTATTACTTTCCAAAGTAAAGTAACAGAGAGGCATGGTTGGGAGGAGGGGGGGTTCTCCTTCAGAGAGCAGTCAAGTATAGCAGCTCTGGCATTCCCCAGTGACAAGGTGTTACTTCAAGTGAAACAGTTCTGTTGACCTGTTTCTGTTAAAGTGTTTCTGGTCCAGAGTTCAGCCTCAAGGAGATTAAAAGTTTGTGTGTCTCTCATGTGGTCTCCTCGTTTCCATCGAGTCAGCCACAGCCACGCCTGAAATAATTAGTTTGGCCACCTAGAGCTGAGATGTCAGATCAGCTCACAGTGGCTCTACGTCACCCAACATGCCTCTACATTTAGTGTACCCTCCTCTGTAGACACGCCAGATGTAGATGGATTAGATGTCAACTCAGCCAACTCCAAACGGGGTCGAGACTTTGGTCCATGTAATATTCGTGTTGTTACTTGAACACTTATATTATATAGATCACATCAATGGGAACTGAGAAGGTTTAAGGCAAAAAGTGGTGTGAGGGTAAACAGACAAGAGTGTTTGTTTTTTTTACATTGTGGAAAGAAGATAACATAAAAGCAAACATCAGACATTCAAAAGTTTCCTTTTAGATTTTCATTTGAGTCGGAAGGGGAAAACAGTTGTCACCTTGCTTCCTTTTTACACAGTCTATGTTATGCTGCCATCTGCTGGTTGAAAACAGCACAGTATAACTGATGTCAGAGAAAATTCTGCAGTCGAGCAGCAAAACTCACTGTTGCACACAAGTTAACCACAACCTGACTGTTCTCAGTGAGTGGGAGCTTGTCTTGATATTTTGTGATGCTTTTATCCAGCTCATTTCATTATAAGCTTTGCTTTATTTATGACCTTATTATTGTCAAATGATACAGGTTAGGATTAAAAGGTTGTAACAGAGTCACTGAAATCTAGTTGGAAATTATTCTCAAAGCCTAAAAAGGACTGAACAATTTGTATCTGTGTTTATTTGCTTATTTGACAGAACAGCTCAATTTATCTGTGATCCTCATTTAGCCTAAATTCCTAATGGGTTACTCATTATGGTTTATAATGCAAAGTAATATAATGCAAATTATGTCTGTGTCTCCACAGGAAATAGCTAAAAAAATGCAGGAAGAGGAGGAGCAGAGAATCACGAGGAGGAGCAGAGGGCAGGAGGGCCATCGTGAAGGTACAGTTTACGTTTTGCCATTTTGTTTAGTGTTTATTGGCTGTATTTATATGTGCATTAGTCAGAGCAAACCTATCATACTGCCAAATCATTTTAAAGAAAAAGATCATTTGTTTAAGTTTTCAGAATTTGGCATCTTGAACTAAATCTAAGTTATATGTGTATTTGCTGAGATTTTGTTACACTTGAAGTAGGACAAACCCCGGAGCTTGCTTAGCTTCTCTCTAACCATGCTGTGCTTATTATTGTTATATTTAAGTCATTCTCCACATATTACAACAGCACGGACATAACATACCCAACATGGCTATATGGTACTGTGAATGTCATTTTCTTACATTCAAAGCTTCTATTTAGGTTTTGGAATGAAGCTTTGAATGTCTGTCGTAATATTTTATGACTTCATCACCCTAAACAAAAAAGGAAAAATAATCCTTGAACAAAATCCTCAATTTGAATGAAATGATTAATTGGATTAAATGAGTTAGTTTTTTTTTATTAAATCATCTTTCTTTAATGAATATAACTGAAGTGCGGCAAGTGGATGAGAAACAGTTTTTGACCGCAGTGAAAAATCTTGTTTTTGAAAGGCTAAACGCCAATAAATGTGGATTGAAGCAGAATATTTCGTGAGATAAAAATATGTTGTAGTGTTGTCGCGATACTGGAATGTCCATCTTCGATACGATACCTTGAAAAACATTGATATTAGATACCATTATTGATACCACGGGCAATTTTAGATTTTTATTAAAAGATCAATATGTGTGTCAACTCGCTGTCTGAGAGAAGAGAGAGCAGAAAGCACAGCTGGTACCCGTGTATCCACACTGCAGAAAATTAGATATTGAATACTGAAATATTCAGTATAGATATGTATCAAATTTTGGAAATGATTACATCTACTTTTTTTCAATACATTTTATACTTTTGGACTTCACAACATTCTGGAGTTATTGGAAATGTGTGGATCACACGAGTTGTAAACAATCCTACGCGGCCACCACTGAAATCTAATTCTACAAATAGTTAACACGCATAGATATAAAACATCTGTATGTATCTGTATTGATAGAAAAATACGAAGATAAGCCTTTTTCACCATACAGTAGGTTCCAATTACATCAAGTTTAAAACTGGACCCAGGTTAGATGGACACCATATGGTTCCATCCTGAAATGGCAAGTCATTAGAACGCATCACAGCTACTGTTTTATATCTATGATAATACTATTCACTACCAAGCCTGTTTATAACCAGTACTGCCAATATTTTCTTCACTTCACCGGCCTCTTCTGCTCCACTCTGTGTGTGTCAGAAGAATGAATATAGGGGAAACACGGATTAGTGTAGCATGACCTTTATCTGCAAATGTGCAGAAATATCAGGTTTAAACAGAATGAATAGACATAAAGAAAATGTTTTTTTAAATGTTGATTTAGAATTCAAATGTCGACGTTATGAATGAAGCTTCTAACTATTCGGTACCGTCCTGTAGCTACCGCACCACAGTATATTATTATCTCCATAATATATTGTGTTCTGAATCAGTAACATGCATGTAACATTTTGTCTTTAATATTGTCATTTACGCATGAGTGTAATATCTGTATTTCGAATGCCTCAGTTGTGTTGAAAACATTTATATAAATTGTGTAACAACTACTCATGTGACATGCTATTTTTAGTGCATTGTGTTACCTCATAATTAACTGCACTTCTCTAATAGTACCCGCTAACAGCCTCACCCATCCTCCCTGCTTTTGTGTTTGCATGTTTGGCATTACTAAAGGCAGCGCCAGCGATCCTGCACTGCCATCCCCACACCAGCACACACTCAGCAGCCGTCACCAAGGCGAGGAGCAGTACTCGTCTACCGCCACCAGGTGGCAATATCCTACCTCTCACAACCATTCAGACTTAACTGGGCCTCAGGCTGACTCCCCCAGGGGGGTAGCAGCTCAGAAAAACACAACTTCATGGTCAAATCAAGGACACACAGATTCCATAAGGGAAACCAGGAGTGAATTGAGAGAGCGTTTGAGCGAGGATTCGGAGGACTCGGACACAGTTTTCCATGAACAGCTCTCTGTCTGGTCCCAGAGACTGAGTGAAAGATTCAACACGGCGCCTCCTCGAAGGCAGGCATCTTTACATCAGCCGCCTGAGAGAAACTACAGAAGTCTTTGCTCTCGCAGCATCACAGAGGAGGAGAGAGGAGAGTGGAATGAGGACCATTATGAAAATGGTGACCTAGAGGAGAGGAGGCCTAAGAATAGGGATCAGGAAAGGAACCATAGAGAGGAGTATGAGGGTTTACACCAGAGCAGAGATCAGGATAGAGACTGTAGGTTAGTCGAAGCAAGAGAAAGGCGATGCAGTCGCAGTGAATCTGTCAGACTACCTGACAGGAGTAAACACAGCAACAGAGACTTAGCGAGAACCTGGAGTTGTAAGGACAACCCTGACAAACATGTCCGTTTTCAGGACAACACCAGGAGCTCTCACAGGCGGCAGGATGAAACCGGAGTCTGGGAGATGCTGGGCCAGGTGCTCAGAGAGAGGGGCGTGCCTGTGAGGTTAGGCGGCAACGGGGCGCCACTACAAATAAGGCCTCAAAGCAGAGACAGCCAGGTGCTTCACGGGAGCGAGGTCTCCTGTGGCGACTCCCAACCACATCAGAGAGTCTTCCAGAGAGCTGCTGCCACCAGGCACAGTTTCCATGGAGATATCAGGGAGAGGAGGAGATCGTCATACCAAGAGAACAGCGGGAGAGATCACAGAGAAGACCGGCAGCGTAGAAATGTGGAGCATGACGGAAAGGTTCATGAGATTAGTAGTAGAGACTCCTATTTTGCTGAGAGAGAAAGGGGAGGCAGTACAAGGTGGAAAGAGCACCGATATAATAACGATGACGAGAGGGAGAGGAATGCAAACGATCGCAGGGTCAAGAGGACAACGAGCCAACGCAAGCATTGGCACAGGACCACGGAAGAAAGGTTAAGCTCAGAGGAGGAGCAGGAGCAGGAGGTGGAGAGGAGAGTAGAGCGGCCCCGTCGAAGACTCTCACAGCGTAGCCAAAGCCTCACCAGCAGCGGGGCTTCAACCAGCGATAGGTCGAGGAACGTGGCAGCAGGTAAAACCCAGAACTGCGGCCAACTCCAATCTGCAGAGGGAAAGCTTCCAAAGCTATCTCTCTGTGTACATCTGCTCCTCTCATCTTACCTCAATCATCGTCTAATCTGGACAAATTTGGGTTTTACTGGTGACTTTTGGGTCTCTTACTGAAGTTTTCCTGTTCGTATCTATAACTCCAGTAGTCCTGAACATCTTCAACGTGTGCTTTCATCTTCATCTTCATTCTTTGTTTTGATCTAGTGAGGCAACATGCCGCATCCTCTCATCTCTTGGTGTGATTCAAATGGCATCGGTCCTTGTGTCTTTCAGCCTCTGTTTCAGTACACTTGTATGATTCATCACTGATTTTCATATTATGTTTTTTTTACTACTTGCATGCTCGTTGCCATCGTAGTCACTTCAGTTCCTTTGAATTTGACACTGTCATACTTCACCCTTTTAGGAGAGTCACTGCAACCAGAGCGTGGCGAGGCAAGCCTGGACCTGGGGGAGCTGCGGCAGGTCCTACAGGATGAAGAACTGGCTCACAAGCTGCAGGATGAGGAAGAACAGCTGTTGAGGAGGGTGAGTGATTCACGAGTGTATCATGACAAGCTTGTGATTCAGGAGTCAAGGACACATGATCTGTTTCTCATTTCATTCCTTTTACGGTCTTGTTTTTTGCAGACTTCCCAGCCCTCTCCGCGTATTTCTTACCCAGAGGGAGACTTCAGAGTAGCACAAGTGGCACAGGATGAGGTACGATGAATTGACACACCTTCAGTACCCATGTATCTCATGATTAATACTCCCCAGTGAAATGATCTATTGTGTTTTGTTTTTTTTGTGCTAGGAAATTGCGCGCTTTATGCAGAAGCAGGAGGTGAAGTCAAAGCGAAGATCGCGTGAGCTAGAAGGGCCGGCGTCGTGGCGCGAGCACAGAGCGATGATCAGTCACCATGACAGACGGGCTGCGAGAGACAGACCGGTAAGTGTGTGGTAGATATTGAGAAACAGTTTCAGCATCCAAAGACGGTAAAATGTCATTGTCATGCATGTCTTTCGCTTTACAATTTGACGCTTCAATTCTTGCACTTGCCTTGCTACAATCTGGGTCAGACTCCTTTGTCCACTGCCTTAGGTCCAACGAGAGAGGCTTGACTCGGAGGGCCTTCCTTCCCCCACTGAGGACTGCTCCCCAGACAACCAGCCACCCAGCCCCTTCTCCACTATACCGTAATTGTCTCTACATGAATATAAACTGATGAATGTCTGTATTGTCATCTTCTTTACGTGCTGACTTATAACTGCTGCGTTCACAGACAAACCCAGCAGATCAGAAACATTGCAGAAGAGCTGGACCCGACCTTCCAGGCCAGGAGACAGGGTACAGAGAGTCTCAGAGTGGGACAAGCAGGTACCGTAAACGGGACAGTACACTCAAAGTGAAACCCTTAAAACAATGGGTGGACACTCATATCCTATTTCCTTCAATGCAGGGCCAGCCTGTCAGTCACTTCCCGTGCCACATTCTGGCTTACACGACTCACTCGAGGAGCCTACTTTCATCCCACCCACAAAACGGCAAACAGACAAATCAGGACGGACTAAACCCAAAGAGAAGAAAGAAAATTGCAAGCAGCAATAGTTTTCAACACATTGTGATGTTGGAGTGCATTTATATATACTGTATATATTTTATAACACTAAATATCAGCTGCAGAGCTCTCGTTACTTATTGTATTACTTTAAGGTTGAAGATTACAAGAATGAAGTTCTCTCTACCAGCCACCCCTACTAGCACTTTAGACCAGTGGAAGAATGAAGAGAGAGAATTGAGAGACATTTTGCAATATTTCTTGATTGAGTGAATAATGACATCACTTTGGACTGGTGCTTTTTTTTATAATTTTTAAAGGGAAAATGTAGGTTTATTGAAGTATTGCATGAATTCTTCAGTGTTAATGATACACTACCTTTTTTGTAAATTATATTTGTAACTTTTATTTGTTTTTATTTAGTTAAACAGTGAGCATCCATCCATTTTCTTTAACCGCTTTGTGTTGTCATGTTGTTTGGTGGGGGCACGGTGGTGCAGTGGTTAGACTGTTGCCTCACAGGCACAGAGGGTTCTGGGTTCGAACCCACCAGCCAGCTTGGGTTTTCTTCCTTAATTTGCAACCCTGATAGATTGATTTAGAGTCAGTTTAGAGGTGCCAATGAAGGGATAAATTCAAAGCTGGCTGTTGGGTTTCAACCCAGGATCTGTGGCGCCACCGAAGAACATCCAAAATGTCAAACGACAAAACAATAATTACTCTGATTACTATAATTACTAAGACTTCCTCTTTCGGAGTGTCTGCCAACTTTGTGTCACAGCAGCTTGGCAGGGCTCTAGCCATGTTTACAAGAGTACAATGACAATCAAAAGAACTTATTTAACCCTTATTAAATGGGAAAACCCGTTTTAAAGGACGCTAACAAAAAAAAACATGTTACAACAATCATCAAAGTATGTGTAGGGATGCACCGATCTGACTTCTTCAGTCCAGATACCGATACCTTGGCTTTGGGTATCGGCCGATACAGAGTACCGATCCGATACCAGTTTTTAATTAATAAGCTGTATGCCTCACTGTGTGGAAGAGACTGGGGTCATTTTTTTATGTGTAAGGCAACATCAGGCTTGACTTAAACATTGCTTTCCTGACTTTGTAAAACAAAATTTGACCAATAAATACATAGATATAAATTTATTTCATCGTTCTTTATATCAAAAGAATAAATGGTACACCAGAAACAGAAACTTTAACAGGAATTAAAATGAGTATATAATGTATATAATCATTGAATTGAATAGATCACCGATATCCGATCTAGCTATTTGAGTCGGTATCGGCCTGACATCCGATCGGTATCGGTGCATCCCTAAATATGTGAAACTATTTTGTAATATCCAGATGTTGCTATATCCTTTGGGGACAGTATCTGTAGCAAAGTAATCCAAGATCAAAGATCCATTGACTGTACTAGCTTTTTCAACTGCATCACACGGTCATTCACATCAGACACCATCCTTGAAGTGAGACTGGTTATACTTGTTATCACATGACTTTACACACATAGTTCACATGGGGACACCTGAGCAAGCATCTTTCGCTGAGTGAAGACAGATGCTGTTGAAAAGCTCCAAAAAAAACCTGTAAGTGGACCTTTTTAAGCTTAAATTACTTGGAACATATCCAACTCATGTTTTTGTATATTTTGCCAGGTGGGTTTTTATCAGTCCAGAGACAATTATGATGTCAGTTAACATTATTCATTATACAGAATACTCTCTAACAAAAGTTTGTATTTTTACGCACATATAACCAGTCATTGGTCTCAGTTTCTGTTTTGTTTGTTTTTGTATGTTCTTATTATTCCTACATTTAAAACACTCTTTTTTTTGTTGCATTTTGTTTGTTTTTTACAAATGAAAAATGACACTGCTTAGGTGGACCACTATGAATGCAATTGTTCTGTATGAAAGAGCAACAAATAAAATACAAATTCACATTTTTATTGGCTGTTTTTTTTTTAAAATATACAACAGACTGCACACTGCAGTGTAATGGACGGTTCTGACGACAGATATAAACAATTCTTGTAAAAAAATATATGATAAGGCAGAAAGATACAAATTCACATACCAAACATAGCAGAAGTGCGTGACATTAATCAGATAACAGTTGACAGATAAAGTGCTACAGCTCTTGTTACTGTATGACGTACATTAGACTGTACTGTGGTTGTCAAGGCAGCGCATGTGAACTTTGCGGTCTGTCAGCAGACATCACTACACTCAAGTTGTGGACTAACGTTTTAACCCTCAGCCCACATAGCACACTTCTCAAATGTTCCATTTCAGATAAAGATATACGCCTGCTACAGTTCAGAAAAGACACGCGTTTATGAAAAAAAAGTTCCACTTGGTCTGATCTAGCTGCCCACTCCATTGTGCAAGAAGGATAAGCAAAAGCAATGAGAAGTACAGCACTGACTGGGGGGGGGTTTCCACATGACCCTTGAGCTTCATTTTGACACCATGTATCCTTTATATATTAGCCAAGTATGTCCTGAGGATTTCCCACATGACGCACCTATTGGGAATTTCAAAGATCCACATGCAGCACATGACTAATCACATCTGACATTTAATCAGGGTAAATATTGTTGCCCAACACTTGCTCAAGGGGCATGCCTAAGCTTGCTCAGGAAGTGTTGTAACCAAATCTCTACCTCATATAAAAAAAAAAACATAAGATATTGTAGATATGCAAACTGTGTACTGTACTGTAGATCCCCCATAACATATTATAGGATTGCCTAACGACAAAAAGGGAAACTCCCTTCACTGGACTTTTTGTCACCAATGAAGTAGGAAAGTCCAAATAGTTCCAGGTAATGTTAAGTAGGCTGGAGGAGGCTTTATTATATCATCAACGCGATTGCTTTGTTTGACCTACAATAGTACGCTAAAGCTATCATCTTCTGTGTTCTATAGACATATTTAAATACGTTGTTGCTTTTTGTCTGTTTTTGGTTTATTACCGCGCGGTAATAAACCAAAAACAGACAAAAAGCAACAAACTATCCCCTGATATATCATAAATGTTTCACCACAGAAAACCCTGATAGACGTGGCCTTCTTCTAGCTTGGCTGCTGCAGCATAACCGGGGTTAGATAATTTACAAATTCAGCAGTAAACTGTAGGTAACTAGGTTGGCTACTGGAGCCTAACTCAAACAAAACACCTATTTTAGGAGGCACATGTTTGTTAAGCCTCAGGCGTGACTAAAACCTGTCTGCTGTCAGACTTTTACACCCACCTACACTGTACATTCACACAGAGCAACACTCAGCAGCTTTACCGCTCACACATGCAAATACCAGAGTAGCGAAACTCACGCACACTCATTGAAATGCTACAGTATTATACTTCATAATCCACTGGTCCAGTGACTTTATAAGGTATGCTGTTTTACCATTATCAGCTGCCAAACTCATTCCCATTATTCAAAACCTTTCACAGCTATTTTACGACTATGTTATCTTTCAAATGTAACTGAAAGGGAAAAACACACCCTCATTGTCTGCTACAGTTAACATGATGAATAGATGACTTGTAAGTCCACTTTGTTTTTTCCCCTCCCAGAATTCCCCTTCCTCCCCTGAGTATATATTTATTGTATTATCAAAAGATCACTGTACTTGTATCCTGGTGTCATGGTAGAGCGATAACCTGACCTTCAAATGTTCACAGTAGCTTCGGTTATTCTGGTAAAAGGAAAATAAATAAAAGGCAGCTGGGTAAACGAGACGGCCCCTTCAAACCTGTGGCTCAGTATTACAAAGAAGGGCCCCGTTCTTTTGAGGATATCCTGTTTCCTTTCACCAAATTCAGCAAAAACACAACCTTCAGTTTGGCGATCTGATCCCGGTTCCATTCATGCAATGAGCTGGTCTGAGGAGTCCTTGGAGTCAAGCGACTCTGAGCTGCTGCCCTGCTCTTGCTGGGCCTCGTGGAAGCTGCATTCAATTGCTATTAAAGTCCTTGGATCATCTTCATCTAAAGAAGAGAAACATTACAAATCAAATACTTTTTCACTGTATTTGTGATTGGCTTGATAAACATCCTGTTTAATATCATGCGTGTAGTATACGGTAGCCATTACCTGTAGGGGGTCTGATTATCGGTGTCTTTGTGGTTGGCTTTTGTCCTTCTTCTTCTTCGTCCTTTCTTTTCTGGGAGACTTTCTTGGTGATGATGATGATGATGATGATGCCGATGCCAAAGGCCATCAGCACTACTATACTGATGGCCGCAAATAAGGCGAATGGCGATGCCTGCTCTGTGGGATCTGACACAAAACAGCAAGAAATTATTGCTGGCTTTAAATAGAAACAAGAATTAATGCGCAAGTACACTCTAGGAATAGAATCAAGTCCTACCAGGTTTCTCTGGCTTGGTCACTGGGGCAGGTGAGGTATTAGCACACTTAATGTCAGTAAATGCATCTCCATTGTCCACAATATGTTGAGCTGGATTGGGACACCTTTGAGAAAGATAACATCAGTTGTCAGTACAACAACAAAACATGGCTACAGTGGCAGATGCTGTCTTTAGAGCAGGGTAATATCTCACTTGGTACTCCAGGGTTTACACATCTGGTGAATCTGGTCATTGAAGCGTCCATCTGGACACGTCCTGCATGAACCTGTGCAGACAAATCATTCAGTTGACTTGCCAGTCACATGTAAATCCAATGTGTATGTGCAAAAGCTCATTTTTACTTACGTTTCTCTGCGGGTTCTTGACCTTTGTCACACTTTTTAACGCAGAAGGTGCAGCGGTCATCACCACAGGTGAATCCTTCTTTACAGCCACACTGTGTGTCAGTTGAGGTTGTGCACCGTTTCACATACACTTGAGCACCTGCACATACAAAGATATGGAAAGGGAGTTGTAAAAATCTTGTATTTTAAAACATTTCAGCTTGTAGTACACTACTGAAGTTGCAGTTTTAGGATCGGCTTACATACCTACACACTGTGTACACGGGAAACACCTCTTGCTTTCAGGGTCCTCTAAAAATTGACCATCCTTACAAGGAGTACAAAGTTCTTTCGGGTTTGGGCCACATTCTGTAACCACACGGTGTCCTACAATACAAACAGGATTCAAGATTAATTTATTTGCCATTTTACAACACAGGGTTGCACAATGAAATGTAAGTTGTATCCCTTTCACGGTACATTACACACATAGAACATTTATATTATGTTATACACATATACAAGAGACACACATAAAAACAGTTACCAAAAGATATGCTGTAAACTTAATTAGCTGACATCAGTGTCAGTGAGATTTCAATAATGTAAAAGGTTTTCATACACAAGGTAATATGACTTTACCCCTCAAAGCTTTAAAAGTTGTAAAGCAGAGATAAAAATCTTGTAAAAAAAAACTTACTGTTAAAAACAGAAAAGTTTGGGGAAAACAGCTCCAGCAACCTACAGTTACCAAAACTATACTGTTTGGGAATTGCGATGAGATATTAAGTATATACTGTATTACCGCTCCAAATTATTTGATTTATCAGTTGCACCATCTACACTATTTCTCTTTGTTGTGGTATTAGCTGTAAAACCACTGAAACTATATTTGGTTACAACGAGCAACCACCACGGAAGAAGTCTGGAATATCATTTTTTTTTTTTACATCCACAGACAACATCACATACAACTCATACGGCTTTTTGCTTTTATTAGATACTACATGGAATAACTTGACCTCTTGAGGTCTGGGAAAGGATTAATTAACATATTTGTATAACAAAATGAGTTTATGTGGAAAAAGGGCATTTCTCCTTATCTTCATAAATATATATTTTTTTATTTTGATACTTCTAAAACTTTATCAGCCCATAATAACACTATCAACCTCAGGATATGAATGATACATACAGTATATTGACCTGTAAAGCCAAAATTGCTGTTCTGAAGTAATGGCACGTTTCATCAATTCAAAATCATAGAGTTGTAATACTCATTACTTCCTTTATTACTTACCAGGATGACAGGCTTCACAGCAAACATTGTCTCCTTTTGATGTCCATTTCATGCAGCCTCTGTCAGTCTCTCCAACATTGCACAAATAGCCCTGCATGAGCAGAGAGAGAACCATCGCCAATAAGATCCCAGCCATCCTGTTGTCAGCTTTCCAGTCCTGTGGGTAAGGATGACACAGCCACCTCAGGGAAGACGTGAGGTAATCCAATCCAAGAAATATATCCCAGGTACCTAGTTTTTTTTTTTTTAAAAGGCACTTAATTTGTTTTGTTTCTTTAAGTCTGTAACTTTAATCTAAAATACATGGAAATGTACTTTTCTTAATTGAAATGTACTTTTCTTAATTTAAAGCCACTCTGCTGTAATGTCATGGGTTGGAAAAATGACTGTGCTGTGACCTCAGTGCACTCAAAACACAAATGAACCCACGGCCAGCTGAGCATGCTAGTCATACCCAGGGGGTGTGTCTAAAGTGTGTAAAAGTGTGGATGACTCATGAATGAAAAAAATACTATGACTCATAGTCTAAACTTTAACCTTTAAAAATTACTTATTGCTTCTATATTTTTATTAAGTTTTTTTTATATATATATTGGCTCATATTGTAACTATTAAGTAATTTCCCCTTTTTAAAAATACTTCAACTCAGTCTGGTCAAAACTTTAACCCCTACAAATTTCAAACTATGTTTCATTTTGATCATTTTATAAAGATAGCTTGAGCTTATTTCCCTTGGTGAAAATCAATATACAGCAAGACTAGAAATGTATCAAGATGCAAGAGTTATGTAAGTGGTAAAAAAAAAGAAAAAGAAAAAAAACGTATCAACAGATCAGGTTGCAATGCAAAATTGTTTTCCTCTACATCACTGCTTTCAGTGCTACGCCTTTCTGCCTCCGGCGGTGCCTGAATAGGCTGCCTGACATGTTTTTGTATGCGGATCACTGCCTTCCTTGCTTGGCTCATATTGCTGCTCTCAAATCAGTTGTACTTTGTTCATTTAAATGATGACTAACACATCTCAATTATCTGTCTCGTTCTCGTAAACGTAATATCTCAGGAATTCCTAGAGGGATTTTTCTTCTTCCGGATTTGAGTCAACTCGAGGAAGAACAGATTCGATTTTCGTGGTCAAAGGTCAAGGTCACTGTGACATATTTTTGGCCATAACTCAAGAATGCATATGACAATTATGGCAATTTTACACAAATGTCTAAAAAGATAAAATTATAAAGTGATAGCATATTGGACAGACATGGATGTAAACTTCAACTTGATTGTTTGGCGGAGGAATACAACCGCAAGGCAGTAATTCTAGTTTATGACATAGTGTACTATGATTTTTCTTTTCTTTTTTTTAAGATCATTTTTTGGGCTTCTTTTTTTTATTGATGGTGAGAGAGATAGTTGTGAAAGGGGGAGAGAGAGAGAGGTGATAACATGCAGCAAAGGGCCACTGGTCTGATTTGGAACGCTGCAGTAAGGAGTCAGTCTTATACTCCTTTCACACTGAGGACTCAACCAGGGTTGAACCAGGGTTGGTTGCGTGTATGAAAAGTTAACCCGCGTTGATCGGCTCGCCTTTGCGAGTTACATTACATTACATTATCAAGCTATTAGCGAACTAAATAAAATATAAACTCATTTTATTATGTTTGGACAAGCTCTTATATCATCCAACAGTTGCCACATGTCCAGCTGAACAACTTTAATAGGTCTACTATATGAAGCCAATCTTTGCTGGGATGGTGGAGTGAGTGAAATATACATTTCAGTCTTCAGAAGTGTCTAATCCGTTTGTAAATGTAGCCTATATGATCATATTAGATAACACAATGTAGTCTAATATATGATAAATGGGTGCTGTAGATAGACAGAGGAAAAAAGGTTCATATTGATGAATAGATGCTGTAAATCTGTACAGTTTGTTGTCTGTATGTGTTTGCATACGATACAGCTCCATACACACAACATAATTCAACATTTTATAAAGCTAAAAATGCTGTGTTCTAAATTGACACTGTATCCCAAAAACATTCATCGTTCTGTGACATTTAATGTTTTTGCACACATTGAAGATGCCACTATCATCCCCTCTCTCTATAATCCTCCAGAGGTGTAACCCCCCCGCACATTTCTAACACCTGAGCTAATTTGTATGCATTGCTACAAGGTCTGACCCAGGTCGTATCTGAATTGTCCATGACCAGGGTTCAACCCAGGTTGACTGGCTTGGTTTGAATTGACAAAAGGAGGGTTGGACCAGGGTAGGTTAACCCTGGTCCAACCCTGGTCATTGGTGTGAAAGTAGTATTAGTACATTGGGCGACTGCTCTACCAGGTGAGCTACTGCGGTGCACTAATTTTTCTTTTATGTTATGCATTTTTTATAGTATACTGTACTATATATTTGTTATGACATCCTATAGTGTGACATTTTATGGCATGCTATACTATGACTTTTTTATGATATAAATTTCATGATGTTTTTTTATGGTATAGTAATACCACCAGTCAGACTTTTTTATCACTTTCTTCAACATACTATACTGTGAATTTTTACAATTATTTTGACATACTATACTATGACGTTTTAATCACTTTTTTGAACGTACTATCCTATGACTTTTTTTGACATACTATACTATGATTTATTTATCACTTATCGACACACTATTCTATGACTTTATTTCACTTTTCTCGACATACTGTACTATCACTTTTTTTGACATACGATGACTTTTATATTTTTTGGACATACTTAAGTATGACTTTTTTATTACTTTTTCGACATACTACACTGACTTTTTTTCACTTTTCTCGTCATACTATACTATGACTTTTTTTCACTTTTTTTGACATACAATACTATGACTTTCAAATTTTTTGAGATACTATAGTATGCTTTTTTAGCACTTTTTTCGACATACTATACGATGAAATTTTTTGACATCCTATACTATGACTTTTTTATAACTTTTTTTGACATGCAATACTATGACTTTTCGCTTTTTATGACATACTATACTATGACTTTTTATCACTTTTTTCGACATACTATACCATGACTTTTTTCGACATACTATACTATGTCTTTTTTTATACATTTTTTCGACACTTTCACTTTTTCCCCCATATTATACTATGACTTTTTTTCACTTTTCTTGACATACTATACTATCACTTTTATTTCGACATACTATGACTTTTTTATTACTTTTTTTCGACATGCAATACTATGACATTTTTTTCACTTTGACATACTATACTATGACTTTGATATTTTTTCGACATTCTATACTAGGACTTTTTTTTACTTATTCCGACATACTATTGTATGATTTTTTTGCAATATACTATTCCGACTTTTTTTTTACATACTATACTAGGACTTTTTTCAACGTACTATTCCATGACTTTTTAGTCTACTTTTTTCGACATTCTATACCATAATTTTTTATCGACATACTATACTAGGGTTTTTTTTCTACATACTATACTATAACTTTTTTTCGACTATTTTTTTACATACTATACTATGACTTTTTCTTTGACATACTGTAATATGACTTTTTTTCAACATACTATTCCATTTACTTTTTCCGACATACTATATTATGACTTTTTTTTCGACATACTTTTCGACATACTATACTATGACTTTTTAATCGACATACTATGCTATGACTTTTTTTTTCGACATACTATACTATGACCTTTTTCAACGTACTATTCTATGACTTTTTAGACTACTTTTTTTAACATACCATATTGTGACTTTTTGGACATACTATACTATGACTTTTTTTTCGGAATACTATACTATGACTTTTTTCGACATACTAGACTATGACTGTTTTTCGACATACTATACTTGACCTTTTTTCGACATAATATACTATAACGTATTTTTTCGAGTTTTGGACATACTATACTATGACTTTTCTTTTACTTTTTCTGACATTCTATACTGTGACTTTTTTTCGACATACTATACAATGACTCTTTATCACTTTTTCGACTTGCTATACAATTACCTTTTCCATGACTTTTTTCGACATATTGTACTATGACTTTTTTATCACTTTTTTAGACATACAATAATATGACATCACTTCTTTTGATATACTTGTTGGGGACGCAGATAGGCGCTGGTCTAGTTATTAGAAAATATTAAAGGTAATTATCAATATTAATAAAATTAATATTAATAAATTATCAATATATATTAATAATAACAGGGCACCAAATTAAATTGGTACATAAGCTCAAAATGCATTAATGGCTATCAAAAGTAAATAATAATTATCAGAATAATTATTAATTATATTGAATAATATGATTTAATGTATATTAAATCATCCTCGGGGCACCACTCTTTGAATCAAAGAGAAAATGATAGCACATTAATGTAGTCTCATAGATAAGTCTCATAAAATATTATAAACTATCAATTTAGAAATCTGATTAATAATTAAATTAATAACTATAACCAAAATAGATAGTAACGGTTGAAGGATATTGTGGAGTTCTTGACACAGCAGCGGTTGGCATTATTCACTCTTGTACAATATTAAACAGACCAGCATGTATAATCCACAAACATTTATTTACAAGATAATAAAGGTTTGAAACACAATATTAATCTAACTAAATAACTAAACTAAACAACAAGATGTTGTCCTTGCTGTGCTCAAATCCAGTCGTGCAGATTGGAGGGAAACTGGTCCAGTCCCGTTTCTGCAGCTTGGTGCTAACTTCCTTGCTCTTGTTGCTTGAAGTTAGCTGGTCAAAATGCAGGCTCTCGCGTCTTCTGCCTTAGAAGAAAGTTCCTTGTGTTTCTATGTCTGTTTTCTAACAGGCCATAGATCAGAGCAGAGCTTAGGTGAGGCGAGCAGCAGCTCACCTCCAGCATGGCCAAAGGGAAAGAAGAAAGAGGAAGCCCAGGGGAAAGAGAGGGAACAAAAGGAGTGTCCTTTGGTTTTGTCCTGGGTGAATTTCAACATGCTACAGTAGCTAATGGCTACTGAGCTGAGTCCGTGGATCAAGGATTGTGATTCTTGGTGTGGTCTCTTGCCAACCTCTTGAATGGTGAGTCCCAACATACTATACTATGACTTTTTTAAATCATATTTTTCAACATACTATACTCTGACTTTCTAAATTACTTTTTCAACATACTATACGATGACTTTTCATCACTTTTTTGGCCACATGGTGCACAAATACCAACCACAGTCTATCAACATACATATTATTTTAAGGAAATTACTTTGATGTGTAAAATTCACTGTAGTTTAATTATATTTAATTTTATTAGGTTTGAACTGCATGTTTTGTTAAACAAAATTAAGCTGATGTCATTGTCAGGGGGGACTTTTCCTGCTTGTTTTCTACTATCATTGTCTCAGGGGGATACCCTATAATATTTATTTAATATTTGTATTTTTACATAGAAGAGAAGGGAAAAGTATCATTGTTATTAAGTCCATGAAGGAAATGAAAGCCCGTCACGAATGGGATTACTGATGAGTCATGTTAGGCAAAACATATGGGCTACTCATGTAAACAGCCACATTTAGTGAGAGGGGCAGTGAATAGTTAAAAAAATTCCACTGTGTGCTCTTATCATCGTTATGTGTCTGGTGATTAACGGTGACCTAATTCCCTATGATCGAAACCACAATAATGATATGGCCCCTAAAGGAAACTGAAACAAAAAGTGCAGCATGAAGGTTACTACTCCACTGTGCTAAAAATGAAAGTGGGGTTTTCAAAAGGGTTTTCATTTAATGAGCAGCTTTAGTTGGAGGATTTGCAGTGCGTCCATTCCCAAAACAAGTTCACAGTGTTTATTTCCTTTGAAAAGTGAACTGGTGTTTCCTAACAGTAAATGCTTTGACGTTTGGAGAATGGGAAATTTGCTGACTAATGATGAGATAGTAGGTGACTGCATATTTGAGGATGGTGTATCTTATCCTCATGACTCATGACTTCAACTGACACAGAAAATAAGAGCAAAAAAAACCCCACAACACAATAGCACAAGATCTGCCTGCTGCATCATGTTTATAGTGTCATGATCATAGTGTCATGATCATAAGATACTTGAATGACATTTCGAATGTTGGCCTCTGACATTCTAATGCATCACCCTCAGCCTACCATGGTACGCATGTTACCTAAGACTGTGATGTCAAACGTCATCTCATCCGCCTACGCATCCTTGGCCAAGAAACGCCTCCCACACTTACCCATCAACCTCCCCCCTAAATTCAGCTATGAAGCCCAGTAAACCCCAGTAGCTCAATTAACATACACTGACTTGGGAAATACTTTTGAGTTGTTCGGTAAGTAGAGTAGTAATGATATTCATTCTGCTGGTAAATGCCTGCGTGTGAGTGTGTGTATTTGCATGTAGGCCTCAGGGAGAGTCAAACTGTAACTATGTCAGCTGTGAGAGAAGTCAGTGTCAATCTGGGACTACATGTTTTCATTTGACATAATGCTCCGTATTATGAACATCATGCAGGCGATCACAGATCATTGTGCTCTTCTGGGGGCTGCTTCATAAGCATTGTACTTCTTAATCTGCCTCTGCAAGGCTCTGACGTCACTTCCTTCCTGACAAGCGTCTCATAGCACAACCTCTCGTGTGGGAGAGTGTGGCGTCACCTTCAAACAGCTGTGGTTGGTGGGTCAAGCAGACAGCGGGGTCTATAGTGGGTTCGTACACATTTGAAGCCTTTTGAGAGTAACGTCAGCCCACTGGGAAAGTACAGCAGCGCCGGTGCTCGGAAGTTCCACTCAGGGGTGTCAACTGTTATGTGTCACTTAAATGTTGTATGGGTGACACATGTTGTGTTGTGCGTCTTACAGTATTTCATCGTCATGGTCATCTTGGTGACCATTGATAAGTCTTGAAAAAAATACTTAATTGTGTCAATAAAACATTTCAAATGCTTGTGCCTAATTCAAGTTGGCAATTATTACCTGCAGTTATTTCCAAAATACATTTTACATATCAAAGCTTAAAAATGAAAGTGGCAGTAGGCAGAACATTTTTGTCATCACTGGGCAAAAGTTCCATGATAACCTTTCAGCATATTGTAATTCAAGTGTTCTGAGAGAAAACTAGACTTCTGCACCTCCTCATGGCTCTGTTTTCAGACTTTAGAAAATCAAGCCCGTGACGGGAGACTTTGGCCAATCACAGGTCATTTCAGAGAGAGCGTTCCTATTGGTTGTTCATTCAGTGGAGGCAGCTGTCATCCCTCCCGAACTCCGATCAAGCGGTCAAACTAAGGAGCACTGAACATCCATCCATTCATTATCTGTAACCGCTTGTCCTATATAAGGTCGCGGGGGGGCTGGGGCCAATCCCAGCTGACATTTGGCAAAGGCGGGGTCATCATATATAGGGCTGACACATAGAGACAGACAACCATTCACGCTCACATACACACCTTCAGGCAATGTAGAGTCAACAATTAACCTGCATGTCTTTGGACTGTGGGAGGAAGCCGGAGAACCCGGAGAAAACCCCACGCTAACACGGAGAGAACATGCAAATTCCACACAGAAAGGCCCAAAGCCGGATTAGAACCTGCAATCCTCTTGCTGTGAGGCGACAGTGCTAACCACTGCACCACCATGCAGACCGATAACTGATCAAATGTGAATTAATATTCTGTTTCTGTAATACCTATTTCTAAATATATTTTAGTGTACTGTTTAGCTGTAAAATGAGAAAAGTTTGCAACTGATCAACTGATCTCAACATGGCTGTCGGGTCACAAACGTTCTCCTTTTACAGCTAAACAGTACACTAAAATACATTTCTGCGAGAAATAGGCATTACAGTAACAGAATATTGATTCACCCGTGATGAGTAGTTTGACCGTTTGGTCTGAGTTTGCGAGTGATTGACAGCTGCTCAGATATGGCAGGCTCCAGCTCGGCTCCGATTGGTTGTTTTCCTCCGGTCTGTGAAATCTTGCAGATGCCGTTAGGAGCACCGGAGGACACAGAGGCACATGATTTTTTTCAGATTACCCGTCTCATCTACTACTGTCAGGATGTAGAGACCATTTCATAAAAATAACCTTTTTTTAATCATATTTGCTTCATTTCTACCCACTGCAGCTTTAAGTGGGGTAAGTAGGAGTACATTACACACTGGTTGGCTCCCTCTAGTGGCCCTACAAAAAAACACAAAGGTATATTTTAGGTTGAGAAATTCCACTTAATTAATAAAACGTTACATGTGATTATCATGGAAAATGCAGACAGAGTTTTGAACATATATACTTTTTTATTCATATATATAATAAATTTCTATGTACAATTTATTCTTCTTTTGTAAAGAAACAAAATTAAAGAGAAAGCTTTGATTGCAAACAGTGTTTCATACTAAAGGAAGGGAGAGACAAAATGGAAAAGTGCACATAAAACTAGTGTCTGTGTGTCATTTCCCTCTTGTAGCTATGTTTTAGGTAGATACAACAGGGGTTTGCCATTGTTTTGCAAGGAGATCAGACTCTGAAGGCCAGGATTCCCCTTGAAGTCACTTTGAAGTGGCAAAATGAGAAGTGTCAGATGATGATAATCATAAAGAGATTTACATCACAGACAGCTCCTGCATCATAAAGAAATACCCACCACAAAATTGTGAGGCTTTGGCTTTTATCGCAGCTCACTCGCTACGAAGGAGACAACGTGATGCTTTTAGCAAACTCGTTTATATCCTGTCAACACTTTTGCTTTCACGGCTGTGGTGGCTGTCCACTGTTTGCAATCCTGTTTGTAAGTTGATTTGCTTACTTATCAACGTGTTATGAATGTCAGTGTTTAATCACTGACCGGAATAATGATACATTCGACAAAGCACAGCTAGGACAGTCGAAACTGGCCACTGATTCACAAAGGGTGATGTCTGATTGTCTGTCAGTCAGCCTTAGTAGACAAAGTATGACACCATCAATGCAACATGATCACATAAATAACATCACAAAAATCATCCAGTGTACGGATTCTTCCTTTAGAACGTTGGCAAGAGGTAACCCCTCCCCCCCCAATAATGGTAATACTTTAAACAAAATGTATTAATAAAATTTCTTTTCTTTAAAGCAGTTGAGACAGTCATGCAATATGCAGCCTAGTTAAACCAACGGCTGGCTACGGGGCCTCCCTTATGAGGGTTTTAGTAGTTGGCAGGTAAGAGCTTAAATAAGCCGGGGGCAATGCCACAGCGTAAAGGAAATGGGGCCAGGGGTTTGGTGTAACGTGCTAAATTTGATCTGTAACCACAGATGCGAGTCAAGAGATCAATTCCAAGTTCATGGCCCAGAGAAAATGTTCCTAAGTGCGGGCTGTAGGTGTCGGCCTGGGTCTGGGGGATTGAGATCCAGGCCCAGCCAGCTTAAAGGTCTTGCAGAACGGAAAAATATCCCAGGTAGAGTACACACTCCCAAGAATGTCTGCGTGGCAGCTTTAAAGAATCACCACATTGAATACCACTTCACAAACTGTACACGTCACGTCAATACAAAAGGGGGTTTTCAGCCACAGAGGATCCGTGCTTGTGTGAGTGAGAGGCCTCCCTCCTGTTGTGCTCTTGCTGCCTGTATTCCTTTGCTTCGACATCAGAGGGATAGACAGATAGCGGGGGGTGGGGGAGTCAGTCAGTGTTTACATTCTGAACTTCCAGACGAGACGGTCCGAGGCAAAAGAGCGAGAGGAAGGAGAGAAGGGGCAATTCGGGGAGAATTGTTTTGTGCTCGATGAGTTTTTTGAAGGCACTGTCCTGTCACATGATGTCAACAAAGAACTCACAGGGATTGCCCATAGCATGCTGGAAGGACTGGCGACTGGCGGTGAGTTCAGGAGGAACGGCTGCTAACTCTCTCCCAGGAGGGGCTCCAGGAGGCGTGCTGCTGCTGACTGAGGTCTTGGGGGCGAGACGGGCCAGACAATAAGGGGGAGGCAAGCCTGGGGGTCCGTAGGAGGAGGCGTGGCTTCGCTCGCTGTGGGCACACGAGCCTGGCCCCGGCTGGGTGAAGGGGGCGTGGCTGTAGGTGAAGGAGGGGTGGCTGTTCTGTGAGTGAGGGTGACTCCTGTGTGACTGACTGTGACTGAGACTTGATCGGGCGTGACTGTGACTGGAGACGGCGTGGCTGTGATGGCTCATTTGGCTGGCGGACCTGTCGGCGCGCCTCCCTCCACGGCCGCGGGGCTCTGATTCGCTGCATGTTGACTTTTGACCCTTCTCCTGTGGGGAGGAGCGTCTACCTTTGCCTGCGCTGGGGTTGGATCCACTGCTTCGGCTTCCTGTTGAGGAAAAAAAATGCAGACATTTTAGCATGGCCTTCTACCTGTACATCTACACCTAACAATAATTACAGTCAGTAGCTCCAACTCATCAGCTACAGCTGATTTAGCTACTAATTAATATTGAGGCAGAAGGTCACACATTAAACAAGATACTGTATATTATAAAGCTTATTGCAGACTTCATGAGCTGCAACAGACACTAAGAGAAGGATCGCCGCTTATCAAATACTCATTAAATTGCATTTATGCTATTAAAGCAGTGGTAGACAGTATATTTTTGGCATCATTGGGCAAAAATTCCATAATAACCTTTCAGCATATTGTAATTCAAGTGTTCTGAGAGCAAACTACACTTCTGCACCTCCTCATGGCTCTGTTTTCAGGCTTTAAAAAATCTACAGGTCACAGGTCATTTCAGAGAGAGAGCGATCCTATTGGCTGTGCTCCGGCTGTCGGGCGGTGTTTGGTATTTCCTCAACTGTTCTCAACTGCCAGGTCACAAACTTTTTCATTTTACAGCTAAACAGGACACTACAATATGTTTCTGAAAACATTTGAGGCGAGAAATAGGCATTACGGTAACGGAATATTGATTCATATTTGATCAGCGCTGCCTAGTTTGACCGTTTGATCAGAGTTCGCGAGTGATTGACAGCTGCTCAGAGACGGCAGACTCCAGCTCAGCTCTGATTGGTTCTTTTCCTCCGGTCTGTGAAATCTTGCAGATGCCGTTAGGAGCACCGGAGGACACAGAGGCACATGATTTTTGTCAGATTACCTGTCTCATGCACTACTGTCAGGATATAGTGACCGTTTTATAAAAATAACTTTTTTTTAATCATATTTGCTCCATTTCTACCCACTGCTGCTTTGAATACATTATACTGCACTTTGTTTAAGGTGTGACAAGATATTTTCTTACGCAATCTAGGAAGAGTCAACAGTCAAGGGCAAACATGATTATCTCAAAGGTTTCTTCCCCAAGTTCCACCTGCAGCAACTACTACCACGGGCTTCATCTGCTATTCATACAAAACACCGAAACATTCACAGATTATAAATGTAAACATGATACACCTGAATCAGAAAGACACTACTACAGAGCAATCGGTGGATTATACAGAAAACCAAAAAAGGTTGATGAAATCATATATTCATTTATAGTCACTTTTGGTTTAAAAGTAGGTTGGTGTCAGCTCTCAATGCCGTCAATACCTCAAAACTGGTGGCGTCATACTGATAGAGGTGTACCACGCTGTAGCAAAAAATCACACATTCCACGCCTCCCCTTCCGCAATGAGCCCAACAGTACTGGGTAAAGTGGTGCATGATCGCCCCCTATCAGTGAGAATGATAGCACAAGCCTCGGAGTGATCATCCTGCATCATGCACCTCCCAGCACATTACGAATGCATGCCCAGAGGTGCAGAGAGGGAGAATGGACTGTCAGGAGAGTCACACACAGGATACACACGGACGGAGGAGGACGCATGGGACGGGCGGAGGGGGAAAAAAAAAACCTTAAAGCCACAGTGTGATAGGTGGAGAATGCTGAGTACAAGAGAAAGAGAGGAGGGATAGAATAAGATGAAGAGGATGAATGGTGAAACAGAGAGAGTAAAAAGAAAGAGAGCAGCAGAGGAGGAGAGGGGGTTAGCAGGCTTACCGGTTCCCCCAGTGTCCTGGGACTACCTCCTCCTTCAGTCTACCGTTGCCCAGCAGAAACAGAGGGAACAACAGAATTACACACACCTCCCGCACTACCTAATGTACCCTACTACTGTGCATCTGTCCCATATGGTCATATGGCTGTTTTTGGTCCTTTACTTGTCATCCAACTAAAAAAAAATCTCTTCAAGTTGTGGAGAAATTGCTCCTCAAAAATGCAAACATGCACTTATTCAAACAAGCAGGCAAACACATAGTTACCTACGAACACTTGTTTGGAAGCGCCAAAAGAAACAAAACTACATATAAAATACAACACATGACTATTGTCATCTCTGTCCCTCTATGTTTCAAAAGGTTGCAGATAAACCAACTGAAAGAGTGACAACCGGCGGAAAGCAAGACATGACGATGTCTGGATGAATCACTTAAAACAATGAAAATTAGACTGATAGATGCCTGGATTAAAGTGTATACGACAACCACACTATGTACAACCCCCCTGGCTCTCCACTCTCCCTCGATGCAGATATCAAAAACCATGCAGAAGCAACACAAAGCACTATCACGTTTTTGATTTAAAATGGAAACAAAAGAGCATTCGAGAAACTGATGAAGAGGGATGGACTCGGCGTTGATTTCAAGCTGGCGATTTGTAATCACATGGTTGATTTTCTCTTTTGTGTGTACACACCCAGTACTGCAGAGCTGTCCGCTGCGTGACTCAAGATGCTCATGATTGACCTTGACAATACAGGACGCGTTTTAGAATACACAGATTTGATTAATAAAGATGCAATCTGATGTTAACTTCCTGCCCGAGAGAGGCAGAAGAGCTAACAGAATCAGACACTTGTTAATACTGACATCATATGTCAGGTAAACTTCGATTAGGGAGAATGTCATGTTGCATGTTGAGTCAAATTATCACATGAATTAATGAAAGCCCGTTTTGCCCCTCCTTTTCATTGCTCACCCTCGCTGTTCTGGCTGCCTGCGCTCCCACTGTGGAAACTGTGGCATGGGTCTGAGTATCCTGGCGGGAAGCTGGGGGGCGCGGAGGGAAATGGAGGGTAGGGGAATGGCTGCCCGCCCAGGGGCCAGGGGTTGCTGGTGGGAGGGAGCGGTGCCAGAGTGTCCTGCTCAGAGCCTCCGCCACTGGATCCCTCGTTTAAATTGAGCGATGCCATGTCTTATTGGAGTTAAAACAGAAACAGAGAGGAAAAAGAATTAGTACAAGCCTTCTATTCATAATTAAAAAAAGCCATACACATGTAGTTGCATTATTGACATGCTGAGAGAGAAGTACTTTGGCAGAGGTCCCCGAAGGTATAGTAGCACTGCTCGGAGAAGGTGATCTTGTTGACTGTGTGTCTCAGGTAGCCATGTTTCAGCAGACTGCTCGCGTACTTCCTCGCATCCCGCCGGTCCTTGAATCCTTCCACTCTGGAGTAAAGCCAGTCCACCACGTCAGCACCTGACACAGCAACAAACACACACACACACACACACACACAGACATGTAGGCTCCTGCTCTAATGTGTTGAACAGATGCTAAAAAATACTCTTCATGCATAACAGCCACAGTGGCTACATGTAGACAAGCAGCACAATGTTGCAAGAATTTTGAATAACGTTGGTTTAGGTAATGCCAAAACTATGCACGATACTTTTCAGGCCTCAAACTTTGATTTTGTTGTTAAAAAAACAACAACTAAAAACCGACTTTACTGTCTTTCAGAGGCTGTAGCAGGTTCAGATTTGGAGCTAGAGGGAAAGTACAGATATCATATGAAACTAGAAAATCTAAAGAATCCATGGTAACCATGTCATCACAACATGGCTTTCTCTGAGGTGTTCCTCAAGGTCTTGGTGTCTTAATGTTGTATTTTGGATTATTTTTCAATTCTCGAGTGGTACATTTTTTTTAAATTTAGCACCAAATCTGTATAACGAATAGTATCAACCTAAAAATATGCTTCAACAACTCATAGACATAATAGAATATGGGAATGGGCATCATATACGTCTATCATAATGTTCTAAGCCCTTATACACTTTAACAATTTATTTTAATAGTGTTTATGACTTATGACACACAACTTGAACTTGAAACTTGACACACAGCGCTGAGCCGCTTACAGTAAATTACTTTCAGAAAACTCCAAATCTTAGTCTACAAGAAACAACGGTTTGCTTTTAGTTTTGTGTGCCCACAGCTCTGCTTTTCTCACCAATGACGGCATTGGCGATGGTGATCTTCAACCACATCCTGTCTCGTATCTCTAGGCCAGAGTCAGGCAGCTGCATCACTTTGACGATGGTTGCCATGTCTGTTTTGCTCGCAGATAGGGGCAAGTCGTCAAACTCTGAGATGGGAGAGGAGCGATAAAATATATTGACGAGTGGAACTTTTCAAATGTTTAAATGTTGTAAGGTGATCATAATTACCACAGAATGGATGCTTCATAGAGTGTGATGGAGGTGGTGGTTGGTTGTTTTTACCATAGTGCGGGTACGGTCCTGTCAGGGCGGTGGTATGTGAAATCCAGGCTGCTGGGTCAATGGGTCTCACTGGCTCAGCTGGACAAATGAAATGAATAACTTTGATGCAAGATATAGTTTAAACATTGTCCAGTTCAAACCAGTTACATTGCTCCAAATGTAGAAGAAGTTTGATTTGGTATAATATGCAGATGCTAAGGAAAATTTTATATGTATCCATGTGATTGTGATACAGCAGTAGTGGCTGTCTTACCACGAGGGATAGTGAAGTAACTTCTCGGAGACGGGTCCCAACATTTGGCAACAGTAAGACTAATAGGACTGGATAGGAAGCAAATAGAAAATCAGTTTAAACAGAGGTCTTTTACAGACCAAAGACGCAGCAGCAAAGTTTGATTAAACCAAATAATACAACAGATTATTGTCTACATTTAACAGTTGTTCTGTTTCAATCTTAAGCTCAGAGATCAAGTCAGTGGAAAGTACCTAACTCAAGTCACTACACCACACGATAATCTGCATATTCATACTATAGAGTATTAGTGTGTGTACTGTATTGCATATACTGTATAAGCTGGCTCTAAACTCATATATAGAGCAGGAGAGCGAGGCAGGAAAGTACATGATACCAGCTTAGAAAGTCTCCTTTAGGAAAAAGTCACAAAAGAGGGTTTGAAAAGTTTCTCAGTAGGCTTTCCTTTAATTCTTTAAATCCTTTGAATACCCAAACAGCACCATATGTGATTAACACGTTAGTCTGAAGTGGAAGATTACACTTGACATACAGGAAGTTATGCTCTCAATGTGATAATCTTCTGCAGCAGAGTGTTAAAAAATCACAACGCTCAGCGGTTGGTCTGAGCGAGCTGCATGTTCTTACCCAGTTTTAGAAACAATCTCTCTGAGGATCCTCACGGCGTCGTCATTGCTCATGTTCTCAAAGTTTACGTCATTCACCTGGTTGGCAGACAACAAAATACATAATTAACTAATTACATAAATATACAATGTGTTTCCATGACTGAAATATTATTTTGAAGCTCTGCAGAGGGCTCAGATGTATTTATGCACTTGTACTCTGCACATTAATCTCTGCAGTGCTCTTAGGCCTTCAGATGCCTGCAAATCCTAAGCTGCTTTCTATGGGATACTCAGTCAAAATAATATATTGTACAGCAAATTGTAGTCAGCCATCGGGTGTGTTTTATGGAGGGTGTAGCTGTATGTAGAGCTCTGCCGCACAGAGATCAAAAGAGAGACATTAACAGGAAGGAAAAGGAGAGGCAGAATCACAGCTTTTACAAAAGAGACTCGTAACGGAAGTGAATGCAACATTGTGGTGGATAATATAGGCCACAAAATCTCAGACAGAAATACAGTAACAGACAGTCTCCCTTTCTCTGTCCTGACTGCCGTCGCCTCATATTCCACATCTGGATCTTCATCAAGATTCAAACTCTCCTCTTGTCTCTCCCTCTGTGTGTTTCTTTCTTTCTCCTATATGTGTGAATGATGTGCTTCAGTTTGGCTTCTTGTGTGTCTATGTATCCTGTCCTCTTTCCAGGTTACATGGTGATGAGGAGGTTGTGTGGCTCGGACTCTAGCTGTTTGGTGACACATGGAAGATGCTCGACGTCCTCCTGGATCCATTCTCTTAGTATATGTTCACATTCTATGCATCATTATTGTCATATGGATTGTCTATTCTGTAATTTTATGATGTTGGTTATTCTGTACACACAACATCTATTACACTTCTGTCTGTCCCGGGAGAGGGATCCCTCCTCGGTGGCTCTTTCTGAGGTCGCTTCCATTTTTTCCCTGTTAAAGGTTTTTAAAGGTTAAAGGGAGGTTTTCCTTATCCGAATCAAGGGTCAAAGGACAGAGGGTGTCGTATGCTGTACAGATTGTAAAGGCTCCTGAGGCAAATTTGTGATTCGTGATTTTGGGCTACATTAATAATATTGACTTGACTTGACTGTACAAAGAGCAGCAGCAGAGGTGTTTTCATTACACCAAAAACACTGATATTTACCACAAAAATGTGTGATGATGAAAACTCCAGGGTTGCGTCTGAAATTCCATACTAAACATGCTATTTAGTACGCTGAAACAGTAGGTGAGATTTTTTAGTAAGTCTGAAACCTTAATTTGAAACCAATTGTACACAAATTGCATATTATTTCTGGTGAAATATTACAGTATGCGTACCCTGGACTCTACGGCGGCATAAATATCCCACAATGCAATGCGATAGTAACGACAACATTCATTAAAAACGTTGACGGACAGTTCTGTAACATCAATATTGCTTAAACTTAACTGTAAGTGTAAGATTTCACTTTGATAATAATATGTATTTTAAATTAATTCAGACTTTGATTGTCAGAAATCGTCTTTTTGGTCACATGAGGTTAACACGGGTTACCATGGTTACACATATCCAACCGGCAAGACGTAAATTATTGCTCAGTGAGTCTGAAAAGATACATACTACTGTTTATTCACACAAAAGTATGTTGAACGATAGCACACATATAGGGTATGTAGTGCATAGTATGTGATTTCGGACGCAGCCCAAACGTTTAATAATATTTTGTAAAACTGGAGGTATCTGCTAGAGTACCTGAAGGAGCATGTCTCCAGGTTCTATTCTTCCATCAGCAGCCACAGCGCCTCCTTTCATTATGGAGCCGATGTAGATGCCGCCGTCTCCCCGGTCATTACTCTGACCAACAATACTGATACCTAGAAAGTTGTACTTCTCTGTCAGGGAGAAAGCAGGGGACACACAGTGTTAGGGCTGAAAGACATTATAATAGTTGTGCTTGTACATTCAAACTTATATATCTATATTTATATATATATAAATAAAGTTAAATCGTAGCTATGGAAGTGTCAGGTTTACCCATGTTGAGCGTGACGGTGATGATGTTGAGGCTCATGGTGGAGTCTGTGATACTGCTGAAGGATGAAGACTGGAAAGGCAGGAAGAGAATACAATAAGTAAAGCCCATCAGAAATAGTTAAAGTGGCATAAAGTCTATATCAATCAGCCCTCTCATCTGTTTCTCGTGCTTAATGTCAATTTCAATTTCATCAGGGGCAGTGATGTGTCTCCGAGATGCTCACCCGGTCTATTTTGGCCACTTTGTGCCTCCGTCGGCGGCGCTTGTGTCTGCGCATCAGCTGTGAAGAGGAACTCTGTTCTGTGGAGCTACTGAGCCTGAAACACAGAAGAAGAGAGGGGAAATAATGATGTGGAGAGGAAGGAAGAAGAGACAAAAATAGGATATGAGAATAAGACAGAAATAGTAGATCATGGTATACCTACTATGTACAGAAATGACCTGACACGTTAACAACAATTTGGTTTACAGTGTAATCCATGTATAGATGTATATACATAGGTAGATAAAATGAAAGAAAACATTTGCAGTAAAATACAATAGCACTTTACATAACAACAATCCAAATCAATTGTCACTTTGTAAACTGAAGTTAGTAGTCCTGTTAAACCTTTACCCCCTTACATGTTGCACCCACAACACAACGTCTGTAAGTTGCCATGAAAGAAGCTGACACACACCACATATACGGTGTTGCTAATTGGTATTTAACTTAAAGGTGCAGTGTGTAGGCGACATCTAGCGATGAGGTTGCAGATTGCCACCAACTGAAACTTCTTCCGTGTGTAGGTGTGTATGAATGACGGTGGCTGATGCAAAAAAATTTAATGGCCCTATAGAGCCAGTGTTTGGTTTGTCCGTTCTGGACTACTGTAGAAACATGGCGGCCAGCTCCGTGGAGAGGACCCGCTCCCTATGTAGATATAAACGTCTCATTCTAAGGTAACGAAAACACAATGATTCTTATTTTCAGGTGATTATACACTAAAGAAAACATACTTACTAATATTCCATTCCCGCCGATAGATCCCACTAAATGTTACACACTGTTCCTTTAATATGACTGACTTCTGTAGCTGATTGTGATTTAAAGTAGTCGCAGCCTGAACTGGTTGTGGATCAGGCATAATTAGAGCTGAAACGAATCAATCAATTAAATTAGTTGAAATAAAATTAACTATTTTGATAATAGATAAATCATTAAAGTAATTTATCAAGAAAAAAAATGCCAATTATATGCTAATTCCTGCTTCACAAATGTGAGATTTTTATGCTTTTTATGTGTTTTATATTTGTTGTTAATTGGGTTTTGGACTGTTGGACAGGTAAAACAAGCAATATGAATACATCACCTTGGGCACTGGGAAATTGTGACAGGTATTTTTCACTAATTTCTGACATTTTGTGATAATTCAATAACTAAAAATAGATTAATTGATAATTAAAATAATTGTAAGTTGCAGCCCTAGCCACAACCCATATGAAAATGTGAATGAAAAGCACAGAGAGTCTCGAGATAAAACAAACATTATGAGCTTTACAGAAATTGAATGCAATAATATTGTTTATTAAGGTGTTTCTCTCTTTCTGTGTTTTTTTTATGAACTACTTTTTATGAACAACAATAGATAGTTTCAGAAACAAATGAAAAGCTCCTGATGTTAGTGTCTGGACTTGAACAGAAAGACATTTTGATGTGAAGCAGTATGCTGCCTACCTGCTGGCATCCTCGTCTTCCTCACTGTCCACAAATGAGCTGGACTCCAACTCGCTGCTCATTACTGAGGCGCTGTCGTAACCCATGGCTGAGTCCCTTGCGGTGCGCTCTGATTTGGAGTGACCGTTGATGCGAGGGACTGGAGGGAGAGAAAGAGCAGAGCAGAGCGGCGGTGAGTCAGACGGGAGGTCACGTCGCTCATCGCGGGGTCAGATCAGAAAGAGAGGGAGCCACCAGGATGGGAGGAGAGATTGTTAGTGAGAGTGGAGGAATTGGAAAAACAGCAGAAGGGCTTTCATCTCTGATACTTGGAAGATTTTAGCATTATTGAAAATATGAACTGAGAAGCAGAACTTGGATTTCAGTCAGACTTTTACAGTAGAGTACAGGAAAGTGAATGGAATAAAGCATCAACACATTGGCTTCTGTACAATATTGAAAAGGTAGAAATAATCATACAAAGTTGAAAATATAATACAGCTACTTAATGCAGCACCTTACTGTGCTCTCAAAACTCCCAGCAGTGTACAACTACCCTGTCTGTCTCCATACGTACATTGCCAGTGAGGCGGCGCTGTCTCAGGGTGACAGCGGATTGGCCAGAGAGGTCTCATAAGGCGAAGAGGGCGCGGCAGCCAGCGTGTTCGCCGAGAGCGAGCAAAACATTCCAGCAATGTGGTAGTTCCCATTGCTAGCTCCTCCCTTCTCTGAAAGCTGAGCTACTGCACACACTCAATCAGCAGAGGGACATGACATGATCCACTGTCAGGATTCACAGAACCATATTTCCTCCCACGCTCACACGACTGTCACACCAGAGAAAACAAGAGTGCAGGTTCACCAAGCCAGACTGTAATCTGTGTCTTTGTGCTCCGTCTGTGCTAGCCCGCTCTCTAAAAACCCAGCCTGAGAGCCCCAGACGGTCAGTCTCTGCCCACCGGCTGGCTGCTGAGAGGCTTCACAGCTTATCTACAACAGAGGCAGTGACAAAAATAGGGAATAATAAGCATAAAGGTGCTCTGTGAAGAGCAGCAAGTAAGAAAACAAGATGTGAGTGAGTCACTTTTTGGCTAGAAATTTTGGACACAATGTAATCATGACCTTTTCAAAAAGTTGTGACACTTTAAAGGATAAGATGCTCGTGAAAAAAAAGAAGCATATATTGTTTAATTTTTCTGATCCATAAATCAATAAATAATGCACCCAACAGAAAAAAGTGTGTGACAATTTGGTGGGTTAACATTACATAAACAGCATCACACTATAAATGCTCAAAACAAGTAAATCTCTCTCCTTACTGCAAAACAAGAACCCTCCTATTTTAACTAACTTTCACACTGGAATGATAGAAAAAATACCTGAATTAAACTAACCATAAAAATTAAAACAAATGTATCATATAACATATTTAACTTCTGAATATCATCAACGGACATATCAATAACAAATCACTCTCACCACAGCCGTCAGTGTGCCTCCGTCCGCCACACAGAGAAACTGAGCTGAGAGTCAGGAGAAAGTATTGCCTCCTCCCTCCCTCCCGTGGCACGCAACTATAGAATGACTGCTAATCTGCCTCCGACCAATCGGATGATGGTATTCTCCGAATCGGAGATAACATGGGATTTGAGATGATGTGCTGTCCTGCCCCATCTCCGCCTCAGGTGAAAACACCATCAGGTTATTAAAATGCTTTTCGCATCACCGAAAAAATCATTTGAAGATAACTGAGGACAGTCTCACCAGCTGTTTTTGTGCTTTGCGTTATAATACTTTACAAACATAAGTGCTTTGGCTCAGCCACGTCTTCTTTGACCTCAACCCTGAAATCCCAGCATTAATCCAAGAGTGGTGCTTTTTTTTCTTTTTCAGGGTATTAAATGTTCTCTCTAAGTGAACATTAGAGTCGCGTCTCACGACAGGTTAAAATGCAGAGCACCTGGCGGCGTTGAGGCAGATCATATACTCCATCCTACACCTGTTCACCAAAGTTCCTAAAGCTGCTGCCTTATACACCCTTTCATTCTCAAACGCCACGGCACAGACAGAAAACAAGAAGGGATACGTTTACCAAGGCTGAGCACTTTAACCGATCACTGTCAAAAAGCAAGCATTCACTCTGAGACAAAAATCACTTGGATCATGTGTATAAGGTGACAGGGGAATTCCTGCTGCTGATGCTGCAGGCTGCGAGGTAAAGAGGCGGGGCTACCAGCTCCTTATTTACATCAAGGCGATGTGACTATGACAGAGACCACTGAACTAAATTGAAGCACATTATCTGGGGTCTTTCTTGCTAGATTTTTCGATATCAGTCAACACAGAGAGGAGGATGGAGGAGAGACACAGTGTTGACTGGGCTTGAGGTATTTCCGCATCAGCCACAGAACAACAGATGTGCAGTTGGCAGCAGTGGATCTGACATGGAGAGTGCCAACGATATGTCTTCAGCAAACACTGTCAGAGTTGGGCTGCACCGATCCAACTTTTTCAGTCCAGATACCGATACCTGGGCTTTTGTGTTTCCGATACCAGTGTTTGATTAACAAGTTGTATGCCTCACTGTGTGGAAGTGACTGGGATCATTCTTTTATGTGTAAGGCAACACCAGGCCTGACTTACACATCGCTTTACTAACTTTGAAAAACAAAATGTAACGAATAAATACATAGATATAGATTTACTGAATTGTATTGAAATAATAAATCTTACCTCAGTAACTTGGTAAAGACATTTTTAATATTAACAGGAATTATAATTCAAGTGTAAACATTTTTAATGCAAAAACAAATTAGTCAAAACTTAAACAGGAATAAAAAGTCCAATATGTAATGTAAAAAGTATATACAGTACATATAGAATTGAATTGATTAGATCGGCACCATTATAACCGATACCCGATCCAGCTATTTGAGTCAGTATCAGCCTGATATCCGATCCGGTATCTGTGCATCCCTACATGAGAATGCTGAAATCAATGGATGATTGTGCGTTTATTCTGTTAGGATAAAGTTTCCGGCATGCAAGAGAGTTAAATCTTTTCCTGCAGCCTCACCCTAATGCTGTACTCTGCGCTACTAATTGCATAATGCAGGATGCAAAGAGCCAGGCGTGCTGTGAAGAGACGACCAGAGGAGGATAGACAGGGAGACAACTGGCTTTGCTGTTTGAGTAAAACAGCAGACTCTGTGAGCATCACAAGCTGCTCATTTATCACTTCCTGCCATAAAAAACAACTAATTCTGCCAAAATGTCTGTGTGGCGAGAACAGGAACAGAACGAAGCGGATACCTCAAAATATCGCAGGTATGATTATACTGATAACAGAACACACCTTTTCCTGCAGCACCAGCACACTCTACCACCCTGTTCTCTGTTTGTTGTGGACAGAGCAGGCATGTGATGAACGCCTGGCAGGCTCTCATATTAAAAACACTGAGCCTGTAAAAGGAGAGCATTTGTTTTGACGGAGCAGAAAGAAAGCTGTCCTTATCTTACAGAAATTGTGGTCAAATGGCAAAGCAATAAAGCAGATGTGTTCACACTAGGGCTGTCAAAGTTAACGCGATAACAGGTTAATGCAAATTCGTTTTAACGCCACTAATTTATTTAACGCATTAACGCAATTGACCCCTTTCAGAGGGCTCAGCGGGCTAAGTTATAAAGCTACTACTACTGACGATACTGGCATCATATGAAACTAGAAAACCTAAGGAATCCTCTGGTACCATGTCATACTAGCTTGCCGTGAAGGAGGCTAAATAACGCTCCAAACTTACACTAAATTTTGGCGAGGAAAAACTGGCATGGCCAATTTCACAGGGGTCCCTTGACCTCTGACCTCAAGATATGTGAATGAAAATGGGTTCTATGGGTACCCACGAGTCTCCCCTTTACAGACATGCCCACTTTATGATAATCACATGCAGTTTGGGGCAAGTCATAGTCAAGTCTGCACACTGACAGCTGTTGTTGCCAGTTGGGCTTGAGTTTGCCATGTTATGATTTGAGCATATTTTTTATGCTTTATGTACCTGTGAGGGTTTCTGGACAATATTTGTCATTGTTTTGTGTTGTTAATTGATTTCCAATGATAAATATATACATACATTTGCATAAAACAAGCATATTTGCCCACTCCCATGTTGATAAGAGTAATAAATACTTGACAAATCTTCCTCTAAGGTACATTTTGAACAGATAAAAAATGCGCAATTAATCGTGATTCAATATTTTAATCGATTGACAGCCCTAGTTCACACTTGTTCTCAGGGGCTTTTAAAAGCAAGGCTCTAACCATTTATTCTCCAGGTAGACTGTAACATTGGTTGCATTTATATATCAACAATAGCTGCAAAAGCACTTTCCTGTGATATTTCACAAAACACTAGTGTGTCCTGACAGGGTGTAATCATCGTACAAGACTGGAGTGTGACTGCCGAGTGGAAAACAGCCTCTGACCATAAACTTGAGCCACACAGGAAACAGAAGAAGGGCAATCATTGGGAAAGACAGTTTTGACATACAGTGAACTTATTCACTCTTCTGAGAATTTGGATATCTGTGTGTTTCTTAGCTAAAGTTCATTACACCCCATGTGATCCCCGAGGGCGTCTTTTCATACGTGTCTGCTGTCTGTCCACTTTTTAAGGAAGTTGAGTGTTGAGTACTGAAATGCAATAACTCCAAAATGACAAGATAATTGCATTTTTAGGATCCATCTGTTCCTGGCTGATAGTACTCACGCTCGGTTTCTCGTGCTCTCCTCCGCGCCCGCTCCCTCTCTCGCTCTCTGCGGTGGCTCAGGAGAGATTCCGTTCCCGTCTCGGTATCCAGGCCATCTCGGCTGCTCACCGCGTTGGCACTGCAACACACACATCGGAAAACTTCAGTCAGATTCATAACGATGTACAAAACACGCGCACTCTCACAGAATAGTCTTTCAAATGAAGTCTCTAGCCAGCCTGTGACTCCTGAACATAATCCCCAGCTACAATACACTTATGTCTGTTATAATATCTGTTAGCCTGCCATTCAGCCTTAGGGGAAGATGCAACACATATTATGACTCTGTTTCAAATTCAATCCCTCTGGCAAAAAAATAGCAGTTTCATTGTTCTGCGGTATGTGATGTGTCTTTCACTAAGTGTCATTAATGACCAGATACCCTGAGAGGGAGACATTCTGGACAATACTGGCATTAATGAGACCTATTGAAAGCCCAGATGGTGCCTGAAGTGTTATCGGGAGAGAGGCAGAGATGGGAGAATGACAGATTGCATAAAAAAAAGCGAGAAGTGGTAGATCAGGTGTGGACTGAGCTTGTGTACTTGGGGTCTGGGAGGAGTCTGGGGGTTCTGGAGGGCAGATTGTTATTCTGTCAGAGGGCTGGAGAGATGCCGTGGCCTCAGGCACCGGGGTTAAGGGACCTACACAGCCACCGGGCAACCAGGAAACCTGAAGCTGGTGAGAACTCCACTCAACCCTGTCAGCCTGTCACACACACTTAGGCATGTGTGCAACATGTACTTTACACCTGCATGAATAATTTCATGCAGGCGCATTCATGCACGCTCAGACGGCAGCGCTCATGTACAAACAGTGTCATATTCATAGTGTACAAACAGATTAAAAAAAGACACAAATACACAAACGTCATCCCGCAACGGTTTTAAAAGCAATCACCTCGGTGGCAGCGCGTGAATGATCAATGCAAATTAAAAACACAAGAGTAGACAAGATGCTGTGCCTGCTGTGTTCACTCGGCGGGATAAAGCGCTCAATGAGGCGTGCTTACACGCTTCTGCGACGGGGTGCTAATGGGTGCACCTGGGCCGGGCTTCACCAGCACAGGTCAGTGCATCATGTATGCAAATATCACTGTAGACGCATTTCTATTGGTGGTGATTGGAAAGCTGCGTGACGTTTGATGTGGTGGTGACTGCTCGTCTGTGAGGCCGACGATGGCTGCTGACCAGCCGCGCGGCAGGTCCGCTGATCCGAGGGGAGATTATCCAAGGCGCTGGGCTGCAGCTGTGAACAAATGCCACCTCCTTTCAACCCCCCACCCCACACACCAGCGCCCCTCCCACCCCTCTCTGCTGCCAATCGCCACCCCCACCTCTTGGGAAATGGAGATGGGTGCTTTTAATGTCCGTTAATCCGGATTACCAGGCAGAAGCACATCAGCTGTTTGCATTCTCAGCCCAAAACACCTATTCTGCGCATTCATCAAATAGAGCCATTCACGCCGACAAACACATGAAACGCATGAATAAAGCACAAGAGAAAATGAAGTGTTAATAATATTCTAGCTGTTTACAGAGCGAGGTAAAAGGGTGGAACAACTGGGTTCATTTCAGAAAGAGAGGGGAGGTTCGCTATAGGGAATTTACCACGCTGTTTCTCTGAGAGAAAGGCCTGCCTGTCTGACTCAAAGAGAAAGGGAGAGAAGGAGGGAGGGAGGGAAATGACGTGGGGTAAAGGGGGCCGACACATTGGCGCTTTCCTCCACAAGGTGGCGGTAGTCCTGGTGAAAGCTGGCCGGGAACAATAAAATCATCAGGACAGCTGACAGCCAAACGGCAGGGGGCAGCCCATAGAGGGCAAAAGCGAGCTGAGATGTCAAACACTGGATAAAGAGATACACTGAGACATGACAGATTGCATGTTCCCAATATAGAGCCTCAGCCATATTGCTCTAGCGCTGTAATGGTAACAACCCTCGCCCCCACTGCCCCCAAGCCCTTCCAGCTATATTTAGCACGGGACTTCTCCTCAGCAAGTGCAGCGATATTCTCCAATCTGCCAGTTTGAAGTCTGAGATCAGGTAACGTTCATCAGGCTGTCGAGAAAATCTCCATTTCTGAATGTGTTTTGGGGCCACATATGGCTTTATAGGCCGAGTATGGATGAATGCTCCGAGTGACTGAATAATACAATGGGCCTCACTGAGTGCCAGTATTCGCCTGAAGATGTTTATGCTGTGAAGGCTATTTCAAGAATCAGCGGCTCTGGCGGAATACGCATCATGTTTACATCGATGAGCGCCTTACTCCACGGTTGAGGGGGCGGGGAGGGAACGTACACACGAGTGGGAGAAACACTCACACCCATGCATGTTCCCACACTCAAGCTTTAGCACATACTTCATGCCGCATTCACACATAGACCACCTACATATGAGCCTGATATGACAAATCTCTCTGATGAGCTTTCCACATTCTGATCAGCACATATGGCACGCTGTGAAATAAAAGGGTCACCCAGTGCACAGGATTGTGTGCTTTAATACTTCTGCCTACATGCCCCGTGTGTGAGATAAATTGTGCATATATGATAGGGCTGGGACGATACACCTATCTCCCGATTCGATACTATCACAATACTCGATATGTATTGCTAAGTATTCGATTTTTATTATTTATTATTGCAATTTTTGTTAACTTTTTTAACGCTAGACCATGGAAAAAAGTTGAATCATACACTTCTAGGGACTTTTACTTTTGAAAATATCTAAATTGATTCAGTAAAAATGTTTGATTTTCAGCATGTATGTAGTCAGAGATGTCCTGAAGTCAAATATATCAGTCATTGTCAAGAATTATTAATTACCTTTTTTTTTTCAGCAACCCAGAAATCAAAGGATAAAGACTTTTCCCTCACAAATTAGTGGTGTTTTCTTTTTAATTTATAAGGGACATGTAATGTTTTATACTTCTGGTGAATATAATCCAATCAATCTTATTTCCATAAATGTATTTTGTAGATAGTCCTCTTTGTTAACATCTTATTTTGACCAGACAAAGTCACACATATATACTTCCGCTAACTTCTCCAAGTCCGTCGCTAGCTCCCCCCGTCAGCTCCGTTTTGTTTAAACATCCATGTTCCGCTCCATCGGGGCCGTTTGAATGCATTTAACATAAATGTCAGTATATGGGTGCTCTACAGTTGTAGCGTCGACCGATTTGACCACGGAGATGTAAGCGACGGCTGACTTGACCGCACGTTACCGCAATACAATAACGTTTCCTGTCCATGACAGAGTTATTAGCATGCAGCTTTAGCCATCATGTCTAGCACGGCTTTTCCTGGCAATGTCTGAAACCCAAAGTATTTCCATACTTTACTGTAAATGTAGCATTTACCACTTTGGATTTAAAATGTGAAGTGAAATGAAGCAAATATATCGATTCTGGCATTAAAAAATGTATTTCAAAATCGAAATTTTAAAAAATCCCGATACATAGTTGAATCGATTTTTTTTCCCACCCCTAATATATGACAGGCAGTACTTACTGGAAGGAGGGGGGCCGCGAGTCTCCGATGCCCCCAGTTCTCTCGAGAGGAGGGGGCAGCTCCGGGTGGCTCTCTGTGCACTGAGATCCTCCATCAGAGTGGGCACTCTCTGCCAGGACCAACTGAGAGAGAGAAAGTTGGGGCAAAGGAAAGATACATATTCATCTCTGAGAGAAAACACAGACAATAATAAATATTCTGTTGAATGATATGGGCCCCATAGTGAGGAGAGAGGAGATCAAAAAGCAACCTCAACAGACTTTGCGACACTCTGAGATAAACAAACAGTGATGCTGGCACCAGAGACAAGCACATCTTATGTACAAGTGCGCATGAGGAAAGGCGAGATGCTGCAGAGAGGCTGTAGAGATGCCTGGTGGCGACGCATAAACAACTTGAGAAACACGACGTAGGAACTTAAAAGACCACAGTTGAGTGTCAGTACAAAGGATGATGTACAACGACACACAGATGCTACTACTCTCCTTTCATCTGAGCCGGAATAATGACAGTTAAAGCAGGCAGCCGAGGAAAGAATAACAACTGTATGATGGACTGCGATTATTCTAATGCAAGCTTAGGGATTCACAGGTGTCACTACGGTGTTGCCAGATACTTAAATGAGTCCTGTGGGCTACTTTTTATTTGCTCCATTTCAAAGACTCAAAGCATGTGTCTGTGTGCTGTGTCTGGTGTGTGCTGACTGGCTTTGTCTGAAAGGATGAGCCGATTTCGCTCTTTTATGGAAAACTGCTTCATAAAAATATCTTCTTTCTGTGTTTGACAGTATCGTTAAGCAAAAAATACCTCCATACTTTTATGGATGCACTGATGTGACTTTTTCTCTCCCGATACCGATTCCTGACCTCATATCAGGGCCCCCTTTTCCCCAAACGTATGGAGTACATTGGGATTATTTTAAGCAAGGTAACATGAGGCCAGGGATTGCTGTAGAGTAGTGGATGACCTGATGTGACTTAAAGGAACAGTGTGTAACATTTCGGGGGATCTATTAGCAGAAATGGAATAAAATATTCATTACTATGTTTTCATTATAGTGTATAATCTGAGTCTGCCATGTTGCTCTGCCATGTTTCTACAGTAGCCCAGAACAGACAAACCAAACATTGGCTCTAGAGAGAGCCTTTCGTGTTTTTACGTTACCTGAAGGCCACCATAGCTCTCCGATACGCTTGTGAAACTGTGGTAACGTGAGCCGCAGAGTGCAAAACCGCGGTACCGCCAGCCGCCGCCTGACTTCTGTTGCTCCTAAAGTAGTGTTATTATGGTAAGGATGGTCTCTGAACGGCGTTACCACGGTTTTGCACTCGGCAGCTCTCGGAAAGGAAGGAGTGAGCGGAGGGGTACTCAGTTGGTTGCAATCTGCAACCACACTGCCGCTAAATCCTACACACTGTACCTTTAATGACTGTAACTGATAGTGGAAACACTAAATCATATAATGACATTGATGATCGGTTTATACGTATACACAGTATCAGCCCCGATACTGATACAGCCTATCAGATCGGTGCATCCCTACACACTTTACATAGGGTACATTTGCAAAAATATCACATCAGGCACATAAGCAATAGAATATTTCTTGTGTTTCTCTAGTCTGTTTATAGTAAGAAGAATTGGCCTAAGTTCCATTTTAATTGAAAACAAGGTTAAGTTTTGAATTTAACAATCATTAGAGGTAGTAGTGTATCTAAGTAGTGCCTTAAGGTTGGGCAAAGGGTATCCCAAGATTTGTTCATTTCCACTTTTAACTGTTAATTTTTAAGATAAAAGCAATACACATCGAAAACACCATAATAACAAAAGCCCTGTTAATAAATATGTATTTATGCTGCAGCTTAGATTGATGAAATAATGGCTCACACTTGCCATAACTTTTAAGCAGTCAGAAATAAGGACTGTCGGAGCAAGTGATGTAAAGATTTGTCACTGTAAATGGAGCCTAAAGGATCCTCTGATATTCTGGTTTATATTATTTGAAGTAGCCAAAATACACATAGAATCACACAACAGCACACTTCCACTAATTACATTACAGGTTGCTGATATAAGGTTATTTAACAATGTTATATACTGGGCACTTGGTGTGCAAAATTAATGTTAAATGTATTTAATTTGTTAATTTAATGAATAAAAAAAACTTCATCAGTACCTTTGAAGACCTAAAGTGAAAGGGTTGGGCCATAAAATAAATCTCTTTATGAAAGGGGTGCCCTGGTTTAAAGCAAACTCGGAATCACTGGCGTAGTGTATGGAGTAATTCCGGTAAATCAAATGTGAATGAGTCATGAAGATGCATCAATTTGGTCTAACTGGTTGTTGAGCAGCATTCTGGTATAGTGACACCACATTTAAGTACAGACTTCAAGTCCTGATGTTAGTATCGACACTGTGTAAGTGATATTGAGCAAGACGGTCCCTAACAACTGATTCTGACCTCTGACCTCCCTGTGGAGCAAACTAATGAATCTCCCCACAGAGATCAATAAAGTACAATATTCTTATACTGGATTGTTAAAAGAAACTGACAAAAAGCCACCAAGTAGATTAAACATGTCAGACTAATTCATACATCTTTGCTCTTAGTCTTCCATCAATATTTAAAGCCAGAGCTTTGTCTTCTGTTCTGTACGACAGAGCAATGATTAAGATGTAAATCCTCCTTTAACATGACAGATTGATTTGATTTATCAGACTTTATTATCCCTGTAGGGATACTCGGGCTCACAGCGCTGCCTATCTTCCATAATTACAAATCACTATAAAGCTACACAAGTCAATAGAGTAACTGACCATCAGATATGTTACAGTAGATGGCATGATGTTTCTTGTTTTAGCAGTCAAACTCAGCTACTTCTGATTGTATTATGTAACAGTCGCTAAGTTTAATACCTAATGGAATCACCCTACATCTATAAAACGCAGCTCAACAGTGAGATCAAGGTGAAGAGTGTTCAAAAAGCTCTGTGGAGGCGTTACATGGCTACATTTACATGATCCACGAGTGCTCCACATATCTTTGTTTTGAGCTGAGGCTGCACAGCCTGCTGAGAGGGGCAGCACGGGGGCACCATCCGTCTCACTTACCCAGGACACTACTCTCCCGTTGAAGCAGGGCAGCTTGGCGTTGTCGTCGGAAATCTCTTCTTTGACAACCCTGGGGAACGAGCAGACAGATGCAGTCAGGCAGGAGAAGGACACAGACTCAGCTCAACAACACGGTGCACGGTCTGGAGGAGACACTTCCCTTCCTTCTCTGACTAGTTGATACACACTGAGAGACTTTCACGCTTTGTAAGTCATATTTTCCACATGGCTTTCAACCAGCTTTGCACCCTCACTAGCACGGGGGAGCTCAATGAGCAGCAGCGATGACACTCTCAGTCTGAGCCTCTGTTTATTGATTTCATCATCAACATCATGGCTGTCCATCCAGTAACACCAAGCACAACAATGTCCTTTGTCCCCCGAGCCGTCAAACTGTACAACACCTCTCTAGGGAGGGGGGGGTGGACAAAGGAGGACGGTCTGCAGGACAGATAATAATGCACACAGTGCACTTTCATAGACTAAGCTACTGGAGTTACCCTGCACTATATTCATTTTTAACAGTTTTCTTCATCTCCTTGTATTTTTATATCTGGTATATTTCTTTGTACTTTGCACTACTAACTTTTTTACTGCCTTTTTACTAACATGTTTTTGCAGTATGGAACTGTGATGCTGGAAACTTGAATTTCCCTCGGGATCAATAAAGTTACTATCTATCTATCTATCTAATGTGATAAGGGCCGGTCAAACTGGCAAGGATAGGGCCATACATCTGTAATGAATGGGTCTTATACTGTATATAGATATATATCTATTTATTACACAACTTTGTTGAATACTCAATTCTCATCGGTACAATTCTACGGTCTGTTATTTCTTTATAGCACACCGCTGCTATGTATAACAGACCATTGATATGTATATAAGGAATCCATTGGTACCAACCATGTCATACAAGCTTCTCGTGAAGGAGGCTAAATAACGCTCCAAACTTGCACTAAATTTTGGCGACGAAAAACTGGCATGGCCATTTTCAAAGGAGTCCCTTGACCTCTGACATCAAGATATGTGAATGAAAATGGGTTCTATGGGTACCCACGAGTCTCCCCTTTACAGACATGCCCACCTTATGATAATCACATGCAGTTTGGGGCAAGTCATAGTCAAGTCAAGACACTGACACACTGACAGCTGTTGTTGCCTGTTGGGCTGCAGTTTGCCATGTTATGATTTGAACATGTTTTTTATGCTAAATGCAGTACCTGTGAGGGTTTCTGGACAACATTTGTCATTGTTTTGTGTTGTTAATTGATTTCCAATAATAAATATATACATACGTTTGCATAAAGCAGCATATTTGCCCACTCCCATGTTGATAAGACTATTAAATACTTGACAAATCTCCCTTTAAGGTGCATTTTTAACAGATAAAAAAATGTGTGATTAATTTGCGATTAATCATGATTAACTAATGACAGATTAGACAGATAGATAGATATATAGATAGATAGATGAGTGTGCGTTAATAGAGTGATCTGGTGTGTGAGCCTCCCTCAGTGTGTTTGTCTTTGGCTGTAAATTCCCAACAAAAATACCTCCCAGTTACCCTTTGACCTGCTGGGACACAGTTCAGCAGCAACCGGCCACCACACCTGCTTGGCTCGTGTCACATGGATCAAGCCTGGAGCTAGCCAAGAGGTACAGGAGATGAGCTGGCAAACACCTCACATACACACATTACACACACACTGACACACACACAGGGCTAAAACACCCTGATGTATCTACACATTTTCCATTATAACCCCTGTATGTCTTTGTGCATATTGTTTGTTTGTTTTCGCAAAGGATTTTCCCAGAATTTGGTCCGACCAAACATTTCTGAGGCTCTGTGGAGATCTCACATTAGCTTCTTGGCTTTGAACGCAGAACATGAAAAGGGTGAGGCACGATTTGAGAGCAGCAGGAAAGCCTAAGAAGATTTTATGCAGGGGTGTCTCTGACAGCGACTTTACAGCTTTATTTTCTCCACTTCTTGTTTGCCAGAACTTCCCCGCTACTGAAATGATTAGCCAGAAGCCGGTTGTGTTTTTTTTTTGCGTGCACTGCTGTTGCTGCTGCTGCTGTGGGAGCTGCATTGCTGGGAGTGGTGGACGGAGATAACGTAGCCTTGTGGCTGGAAGTGACGACCACAGACTGTGCCGCTGTGGCCTGTTCCACCTCGGGGAGGAAAAGGGAGGGAGGCGAGTGCTGGCTTTGCCGGCTGCTTGTTAGGTAGGAAGTGTTTGCATCCTCTCTCTCGAGCTGCGCGACCAGCTGTAAGGTGACTTGTGAGGATGTGGGAGTGGCCCTGTACAAATAAAACGTCAGCTTCTTCTTCCTAATGGTTGACAGGAATAAGGTCGCCTGTTCCAATTGCACAATTCACCAGTGTAACTGTATTTTAAGGTTTCTGAAAGAACTGGCATGCAAAACAAATCTCCTAAACACATCTCCGTCTGTCCCAAGAACTAAAACCAGAAGAACCCGAGAAACAATTCCAATCATAACAGATGACGTCGTTATCATGCGGTAAAATACCCATGACCTGCATTCTTTTCATTTCCATCTGATATCAGCAGCAGTGTTAGTTCCACCCTGAACAATTAACAAGTACAGACACTCACACACTAACAGTAGCCCCTGTTTAGAGAAGCATATGTCTGGTCCGGGCTGCTGTCACACATTTGATTTCTTAGAGCTGACAGCTTTAATAGGTCTTAACAGATTTCACAGGATAATGACACAAGATTTATCCTGGTGATCGCTGAATATTCCACTGCTGGGGATATTTGTGTAGCTGGGGAAGATTAAACGTGTTTGTTTATGCGTTGAGAGACAGAGGAGGGCTGGGTAGTTACAGCCTAAACCAGAAACCAGGAGAAGCCAGACACCGGCCAGCAGTCCAAGGACTTTGGTGGGCTGATGCTAATGATACTCTAAACAGGGAAGCAAAATATTTGTAGTCAAACAAGATTGTGAATATACTGACTTCACTATGACACCGAATATAGCTCACTAAACAGCTCAATTCAATTTAGAAAGCTGTTAAAATTCCATAATAACCCTTTCAGCATATTGTAATTCAAGTGTTCTGAGAGAAAATTAGAGTTCTGATCAAAATCGAAATCCATGACGGAGACTTTGGCCAATCACAGATGATTTCAGAGAGAGAGCGTTCCTATTGGCTGTTCATTCACGGAGGTAGCTGTCAATCACTCCTGAACTCTGATCAAACGGTCAAACTAGGCAGCGCTGATCAAATATGAATCAATATTCTGTGACTGTAATGACTATTTTTATACACAAATGTTTTCAGAAACATCTTGTAGTGTACCGTTTAGCTGTAAAATGAGAAAGTTTGCCCCGGCTGGTGGGCGGTGCTTGGTATTTCCTCAACTGATCTCAACATGGCTGCCGGACCACAAACCTTCTCATCTTACAGCTAAACAGTACACTACAAGATGTTTCTGAAAACATTTGTGTATAAAAATAGTCATTACAGTAACAGAATATTGATTCATATTTGATCAGCGCTGCCTAGTTTGACCGTTTGATCTGAGTTTGTGAGTGATTGACAGCTGCTCAGAGACGGCAGGCTCCAGCTTGGCTCTGATTGGTTGTTTTCTTTCGGTCTGTGAAATCTTGCAGATGCCATTAGAAGCACCGGAGGACACAGAGGCACATGATTTTTTTCAGATTACCTGTCTCATGCTCTACTTATAAAAATATATTTTAATAATATTTGCTCCAATTCTACCTACTTCAGCTTTAATAGCAGCACAACATTTAGCAGTGTAACCGTGTGATTTTCACAGCATCATAATGACAAAGTTCAGGTGTTCTCGGTCCTTTTCTATTCATAATGTCACTATCTGACACATATTGTATCGTCACTATCACAGTAAGAGCGTTGTCGTTAATGCTGCGACACACAAATGCAGCATAACCTTCGAAATCTGTCACTATCCTCAAACAGGCGAGGTGAGGCAGGGGTGCATTTGTGCAGAAAGCTGCAGATTTTTTTGTCCTCTAACTACAGGGGCTCTGCACCCCTACCTCAGCAGAAGAAAGATTCCCCTACCACCAGCGCTCCCCCCCCACCTCCCCTATTTTTTTTCTAAGGCACAAACAAGACTGTTTCTTTCAGAGCTTCGGCTTGGCTGCTTCCTCAGCTCCAGAGTGCCTCTGTGACTTGCATTATAGTGAGGTCTCAAACCCACTCACCACCACCACCAGTGGCAATGACAAAACGCCATATCATCACCTTGAAGTCTCCGAAAAAGAAGCCAAGTGGGTTGCTTGAAAACAACACAGCCTCGCTAAGCTTCCTGTCTTATGAATATTGATGAATGAATGAATATTACGGGGGGGGTGGGGGGGGGGGGGAGAACTGAGGTATGAAATGTGCACAAAGAAACGTTCATCGTTTAATTTGCTGTGCTCTGTTGCGTGGACAGAAACGCCACAGACCATGCTTACATGTATTCCATGCGATTCCATGGGGAAACCGAAATGGCATGTTCGCTGCGGCAAGCTCAGGCATTTTGGGGGGAAAAAGGACCATTTATCAAATTTGTGTGGACATTGCTTGAAGAGCTGATATTGCCTGCACAAATGTAGTTCAGCAATCCCATAAGAGAATGGCTGGTTTTTCCGGCACAGCAGGGGGTCTACTACAGAGGACCTTGCACTGGCTGCTCATTTACATTTCAAACACCGTCTATAACTGCAAGGGATTTGATGTTTTCCCTCTCTGCTCAGCAGTCTTATTCCTCCCTTGCTAATTCTCCAGCAGCCATACTGTCTGTGTGTATGCAGTACAGCCAGTATGGCTACCACAAAGCGCTGCTATCCTCTGTGTGCCTTTGACTGGGTTTTGCTTCCATACTGTGCCAGTACCATACGGCACTCGCAGAGCCGGAATATTCAACCTTAACTCAAAAGGCTGGGATGCTGATGGAGACGCCTTTATAAGCGGTGTATAACAGCTCTGGGTGAAAACATGTCCAATTCACGACATTATTTAACATGCCTCGTGGATGCACACACGCAGGAGCCGGCGTTCGGCAACACACGTCTCCATGTGAAGAAAGCAAACACGCTTTGTTTGTTTCCATAATCTGCTTGTCGATCACCTGAGGCCCAGCGAGCAGCCCGGGCCTGCAGTGCAACAGAGGCAGGAAGCCGGGGCTGGGGGGGGGGACAAAGCGGCGCATCGAGCCGAGCCCGCCACCAGGAAGAGCCAGCTTCCCTCACAAGGTCAGGCTGCAGTGGAAATGCATGACGTTTGGCTCTAAAGACACTGGCTGCCTCTGCATTTCCTCCAATCGTGTGTGTGATTACAGTGCTAGATATTAATGTGTGTGTGTGGGCCCCATGTATGACTGTTCAGACTGGAATGAGAAACGGGCGCTGACACAAATATGTCATCCTCAGCAGAGGCCTGAGACAAGTAGATCACGCTGACCGAGGGAGACGGAGAGCTTTCGTAGAGCTGCGGCAACTCCTGAGAATCAGGATGGGGGTTACAAAGAGAGAAAACAAAAAGGGGGGAAATGAATATTTCTAATATTCATGAAGTCCAGCATCCAGTGGGTAGAGGAAGTGGCTTTCTGGGGTATAGTTCACCGTAAAAAAGAATACAATTGAGTTACAGAAAAGACAAATTCTACTAAATTAGTCCACAGTTCAATCATTTGCTAATGTTATGTGTTCTGAAATCTTCTCTTTTGTTCCATAACTAATGCTACACTGTAGGTTTAATCATTCATTTAATGTCTCTCTCTCTGCTGACTACAGTAAATGACAATACTGCAAGAATCTGGCAATACGATATGTATCATGATACTGGGGTAACGATTCAATATATTGCGATATACATAATTGTGATAATGTAAACAAGGCGATATATTGCCATTTTTTAAATTTAATATTAGGAAAACTGTTATAGTATATAGAACACACCGGGAAATAAACTATTTTAGATCAGCCAAAAATAACACATTTACTGTAAACTGCATGCAAAAAACTGCAAAGTTTTTGCCCAAAACTGCATGTGATTATCATAAAGTGGGCATGTCTGTAAAGGGGAGACTCGTGGGTACCCATAGAACCCATTTTCATTCACATATCTTGAGGTCAGAGATCAAGGGACCCCTGTGAAAATCGCCATGCCAGTTTTTCCTCGCCAAAATGATGCCTATAACTGGAGCGTTATTTAGCCTTCTTCTCTACAAGGTAGTATGACACGGTTGGTACCAATGGATTCCGTAGGTTTTGTAGTTTCATATGGTGCCTATAGCTTCACAACTGAGCCGGCTACAACCTCCGAAAGATCGAATATTGGCCCGGCCCAACAGTGGGGCGGTCAGATTTTTAAGAGGTTATTTAAAAATAGATAGTGTTTTGGAGAATCGATACAGTATCGCACAACATAATATCGCGATACTCATGTGTATTGATATTTTCTTACACCCCTAGTATATATTATATTTATGTCTAAATACCTGACCAAATTGATAAAGAGATGGAAAATAAATTGCTCATTCACAGTGCATTATTTTTTAACTACATGCATTCACACCAGGAAAACAAACACACATTACTGTAATAACACGGCTTATAATACAATATTTGTGAAAAAAAAAAAAAGGTTATGAGTAGTACTGTTTGGACAGATCTCCTCCTCTGGGGGCAAATAAATGCAAAAGGTGGTTACATGGTTGCAGAGCTAATAGTCATAATAATAGTGGTTGCCATATTCCCTTAGGATTCACCTGCAGTCCATTGTGTGTAAAAAAAAAGGAAAAAAAAGACAACTCCCTAGGCTATTATTTATAAGTGAATGTAAATAAAATATATATTTTTTAAATGGTCATCTCTTATAGTGCAAATCACATGCTACAATAAGCATGCTCAGGGCTCAACCAAAAACAAAACATGAAACCTGAGAGCTTGGAACATGTGGACGCTTTTGTCAACATCCCTCTCACATTTATATTCCACATGGTTGATAATAGAATATAATATGGGTTATAATATATGTTGACATTAATAAGGATGACTGGCTAGGGGTCTGGCTCTGTGTAATCCACGCAGGTCTGCGTCATTAGGTGCTCTGGACAGATCTGGTATCACTTCAAACACTCTGTCTGTGTGTGTGTCTCCTCCACTGCGCACAGGATAGTAATAATGAGCAGGTGCCAGGAGCATGGAGACAGACATGGCACTGTAGTTCACACATACACACACACACACACAAACGTAGCACCGTCGGATCAAGGCTTTTTTTATATATATAAATATATATATAAACACTCTGCATAATAAATAGCAAGTGAGCCAGACGATCAGGCTAATAATAATAATAATGGTGGCCACTTACCCAAAATCCTGGTCCATGGATTTGAAGAAGAATTTGTAGCTGTTGACCGGCCGATTGTTGAGGACATTTTTAAAATCCGCTAAGGTGACTTTGTCCGGAGAGACGGACAGTTTGACCAGATAAGGAGTCTCCTCCTCGTCTATGTGATATATGATTTTAGTCTCCGCCATTGAGAGAGTGAGGGTTGAGGACAATCATTGACACAGGAAAGGAACAAGGGTTGTGCAGCGCAATAAAACAGGCCTGCTATGTTACCAGCTACCCGGACAATAATAACAACATAATAACAGCATTCCCACTAATTACAGAAACACCCGGCGGTGGTAGAAGCTGCTCGGTGCGTTGGAGGAACACGGTGGAGATCCAGACATAATACTCTCGTTATGAGCGCCTGTATTCCTGCTCCAGTGTGAGTCGGTACGGTGGCTCTCTCGGCACTAAAACAGGAAGGGACAGTCCACATCCTTGCTGATATGGAGTTGGGAATATTGCTATTTTTTTACGGGCTAATTGGTGAGACAGTGCTGTCATCTAGTGGTGAGTCTGGTGCTGTGCGCAGAGGCCTGGATGTCTGCGTCTTATACAACAACACTCATACACCGTATGAGCTGCAGGCTGCTGGGCTATAATACAGGCTGCACTGGAACAAAGAGGAAGTGGACTGGCTTTATTATGGAGACGCCTGGGTTGCTTTCTTAATTATTAACTCTGATATATAACAGTGGGATAGATTACTGTGTGACGCGGTAGCAATTCAACTCAATTAAATGAAAAAACAATTAAATATATTTAAAATGATATTCTAATAAAAAAATATATATATATTTTGTAGTAGTAGTTTGAAAGACATGACGACCTATTTTTGGGATAACAGACAAATACCCAAGGAATAGAAAAATATCCTAAAATTAAAATCCTATAAAATAATCAAAAAATATAATATGAAATATAACATTAATATAACATTTTATTTTAAAATTAAAAGAATATTATTATAAGTATGAAAAAGTAAGATATACATATATATGTATATATATGTGCTACTGTATTTTCTTTATTTTTAAAATAAAAAATATATATATATACATATTAAAAAAATTATATATATATATATACACATATACACATATATACACATTTTAAAATTATGTTAGTTTAGATCTTTCTTCCTTTTTGTTATTGTTTTTTTTTCTCCTGGGGTTGGGGGGAGGTCCTTTGTATAAACCTGTGGCTTTTTGACCTCTCCTGACACATTTCTTTTTTTTTCATTGACTGGATTTTGTGCAGTTTTATATGTGTGCAAATGAATAAATAAAAAATATACATATATATTTAAATTTAAAAATAAATTTAAAGAAATACAGCAGTAGCACTGAGAGATTTGGGGAGGAAGAAGGAGAAAAGCTGAAGCTGCACTCTAATGATTGCATAGGCTAATTACACCATTAATAGGCTTATTAAATATTATTTATGTCCATAACAATAATTACAAATAACAGTAATAATAATTAGACATTAATTGTAACTGCTTAATTATCACTGCATGTGACTGATCACCCCAGTGGTGAAAATAGGTGGAAGCTTTGTACAGCACAGCTGGTTACAATTAGGGCTGCAATGATTATTTTCATCTTTGATTAACCCGTTTATTATTTTATTGATTAATATATTAGTTGTTTGTTCTATAAAATATCATAAAATGGTGAAAAATGTCGATCAGTGTTTCCTCTAATGTCTTGTTTTGTCCACAACTCAAAGATATTCAGTTTACTGTCATAGAAGAGTAAAGAAACCAGAAAATATTCACATTTAAGAAGCTGAAATCAGAGAACTTTGAGATTTTTTTTCTTAAAAAAATTCCTCAAACAGATTAAGCAATTATCAAAATATTTGGAGATTAATTAAATAGTGACAACTGATGACAAATGACAACTTATTGATTAATCGATTAATAGTTGCAGCTTTAGTTACAATGTCACATGAACTACAGGATGTCAATGTCACACAAGTATTCAGTTCTCATCCCAGCTCTCTACAATTTAAAACAATGGTAAATGACTTACCTCAAATGTTCCTTCTCTCATACTCCTAATCCTAAAGTCTTCAGAGGCTATCAATACATTATAAATTCATATCACAGTTTCCTATTCACCCAAACACCAGATATGTGATCTGTGGAAACCCTCAGAACAAATAGTGATGAGTCTGTGGCCACCATTGTGAATCTTTAATAGAAGAAATCTTTTCTTAGAAGAGACTGACATCAGAGAGTGTGCAAGTGAGCAAGAGACCCAAAAAAAACAAGGGGTTAGGATTACAGTTTGGTATTTAGCATTACTGAGATAGTAGACAGTAAACCTCATAGTGCTACAGCCGCACATTTTATACCTGCGTCATTGACTAGCAGATTTAGTAATGAAAATTCAGTGTTTTATAAACCAGGGTGCTTTATACGTGCTTGATGCAAACAAGTAGTGCACAGCCCATTAAAAACCAAATAAATGGTTAAAAGATTTTTCTTTTACCTGAGTTTTGTTAGACTGAGCCTTTAGTCCATGGTCCTACAATTTCACTATTTTTCATTTGATAAGTTATCAATGAACAGACATATCCATTTGGGGAAAAATGGATACGAATTTAAGTCAGACAGTCTGCATTTCTGAAATACATAAAATGCACGCATAAAAATAATTAATGTAGTCATTTTTCTCACCAGAGCTGAGTTTTGTTGAAAAAAATCTGTTTAAAATGGCTTATTATAAAGCTAGAAAAATTTAAAATGTGTGGTTTCCAAACACTGTCTGAAACTGTCTACCCACAGTAACTTTGCATGATGAAAATCCTTTACAAATTACAGCAGAATTTGTGCAAAAAAGAAAATCTGAAGAATGGAGAACAGCTGTGAGCTTGCAGCTCAGTAAGCATGCAAAGTACACATAAAACATACTTCAATAAACAGCATGCATTTTTGTAAAGATTTTTTTTCTTTTTAAAGAGTGATTAAAAAATACCTAATATTCAACATATACCAACCAACAAACACAAAGAGTAGGGATCAAATATATGTTTAACCATATTGTTATAACAGGTGATGAAATATGCAAGTTATATAAAAAAAATGGCATGTAAAAATGATGGCTTTTAGTAAAAAATGAAAGCTTAGTGTGTTAGAGTTACAGCAGAGGGAGCATTCCTCCTGTCCTCTCCTGGGTTTCCCTTCTCTCCACGGTCATTTACTCTTCCGGTGTTTGCCCTGGACCTGCCAGCAGCATCTCAGAAATATCACACTCACTTCCACAGTTTCCCATCAAAGTCTGAATGAAGAGGTGGGAGACAGACGTCATATTAATCAAATGTAATGTTTCTGATCTTTGGCTGTAAGGATGTTTATTTACTGAAACTCTATTCACCCCTATTGCAGTCTTTGGCCATATCTCTCTCTTTCAGTAGGTTGTTTTTGAAGTCTGTGGATCGTAGTAGACATACAGGTTATGAGAAAGCACTTCTTTAAGTTAGAAAATGTGTGTTTACTGTATGTGTGGGATGAGATTTACTGTACCTGAATTCAGAGATTCTTGGTTACAGGGCCTCAGCTCTGTGAGGTCTAATGACGTTTCACCACCATCGATCACATGTCCCCTGCACAGAGACAGGCAAAAACATTGTCTTTCATGCACAGGTCAATTTTGAGATTTTGGGCTATTTTGCTTACATGACATGTCTTCTTTCAGACTAATGGAGAGAAAACATCCAAAACACACATTGAGATGTTTATTTTACTACACTTTTTTTATTTGAGTCTTTAGATTTCTCCTAAATTCACCAAAGGTTAGCATTAAATAATGCCTCATTTGCGTATTTGAACATTTCAGAAAATTTGTAATACAAAAAAAGAATTGTCTTAATGTAATAATCAACTGGGGAAGTCTATTAGTTGCATTTGGTTTTACCCTATTCACCTGCATTGTCTTGCAAAATACACATCTTTAAAAGGCAGTTTTCTCAAAATTAGTTTTTTTCTCATACTCTGAGCCAGAAATCTCCACTTCAGTAACACTTATGCACCCCAGTTTTATTCCTATCTATATTCTGAAGGTTTTTACAGAAGGGTTTATTCATATATCATCCATAGCCTGATTTACACTAAATTCTATTTCTAAAAACATGGTGAAAATTGATTTTTTTTAAATAGCTGTTGACAGTATTTCTGATTTATGGAGTGATACAAGGAGATCCAAAATCCCATCTGTAAAAACCTTTGACTCTATTATGTCAAAAAAATAAAACAAGAATTTTTAACCTGGCTTTATCCAGTTTTCAAATTTCTGTTCTGGAAATGTATGCAAATTAGCACATTATTTATAAGATAAGGACTCATTTGCATATTTGAACATACATTTTCAAAAAACTTGTAATATAAAAAATAATTATCTTAATATAAGTAATCAACTGGGGAAGTTTCATGATGATATCTATTAGTTAAAAGTTTTACCCTATTCCTGTCTCCCCAAAAGTATTGATCTGCTTACAATTGGATTCAATTTAAAGGAAAAAAATGGCACACAATTAATTGTATAGTAATGTCTTACCGATCAGATCGGCGCAGGTCATACTCCAGACCTGAAAAAGAAAAAGATTTATCACACAATCTCAAACACAGTGTGTCCACAAAATGTGCTATCTATGAATATGACTTTTATAATGATAAAATATAAGCTGGCTATCAGATACAAGCCATGAACAAGATGTGAGTTAATGGGTTAAACACACACCTCTCTTTTTACGTCGTCGAGTCAACACGACAACGGCGACAACGATGAACGCCAGCAGTATGAATGTTGCCAGAAAGTAGCCCAAATGCTGCACGAAGTACCCACGATGCTCAGGGAGGATGACATTCACCACACGTGGACCCTCCACAACTTCAGTCCCTAAAGACAGAACATGGATTAAATCATATGTTTCCTATAATAAAAAACTCTCTCATAAATAGACAGAGCTCATAGGTGATGGAGTAAATATATTCCACATGGTAAATATCAAGAGAACTCAATGTACTTTCAAACAATGGGAACTGTGATGTATTGGATTGTTACATTAGATTAATGTAATGGCAATAAACAGATCAAAATGAAATGTATTTCCACATAACTAAAAATTTGTATTCCTCCCGAGGCTTCTTCTTTTTCATTTGTTTCCAAAAGCCAGAGAGGGAGAGCAGGAGTTAAATGTCTGTTCGGTGGTAATGACTTCCAGACCTGATGTCATGCAGCTGTTATTTTTTTTTCTTTTTGCCTCAGAAAAAAAAACACACAGGCTGACCAGAAAAGAGGGGGAGAAGTGTGAGGAAAGAGAGACAGATTCTGTTATGTGGTCTGTCTGCATGTCTGTATTAGTTTTCCATTTGGGCCTTTTCACATCTTCTCACAAACACAGAAGTCTAGTTGCTGCATGCATGGAAAATAAACGTGTGACACCTTCAGCAGATTCTAAATCCATATCTGACAACACTGCAGGCAGCTCCAGGTCTCACAGGGACCTGGGATGTTTGTGTAACGATAATTATTAAAAACACCAAAGACAGAAAATATACGCTTGATCATAACAACGTCTGTCTATTATAAACAGTGTTATACAGTACAGTGTACTGTACCACAGAATAATCCTTCAATGCATGTTTACAGAGCAGCTTGTTAGTCTTTTAAACTTCTCCCTAAATTCAAATACAGCCTGATCTCAGAAGAAAAAAGGATCATGAAACTCATTCTAAGCTAACGAAAACACAGCAATTCTTATTTTCAGGTGATTATACACTAAAGAAAACATACTTATTGCAACGTATTCTCATACAACAGTTCGTATGATATCTTACAAAAAGTTATTTATTTATTATTATTTTTCCTTATTTTTCATGTGTTTTCCTACAAATGTCCATTTGTAAATTTCCGCCCCAGTCTTTTCAAAATAGACTTCTGTCTTCACAGGAAACAACTTCATTAGGTTTAGGCAACAAAACTATTTAGTTTGGTTTAGGAAAAGATTGTGATTTGGATTAAAATAACACAGGAAGTGGCGTAACTTAAGTACGTAAGTTACGTGACAAAAGCGACTTAGTTAGGTTTAGGAAAAATGGTGGTTTGGGTTAAAATAACACCAGAAATGGTTTAACTTTAGTATGGAATTAACTTGACAAAAACAATTTACTTAGGTTTCAGAAAAGATCGCGGTTTGGGTTAAAATAACTACGGAAGTGGTATAATTTAAGTATGGAATTTACCTGACAAATGAATCAACGTTGACTTCTGGTTTCACACAGGATACAAACACCAGTCTCCTGGGTGAAAGTTCAGTGTTTTACCCATCCACCCCGACCTCGTCCCTATGTGTAGTTTGTTGCTCTTTATACTTCCTGGTTCACAATTTCGTGGATCACATATAAATTGATTTTGTGGGATATATACAAATAACAATGCATTTTGTAGGTATAGCAACAAATGGTGTATCAGACCAGCCTGCTTATTCATATTATATTCCATTTCAGCCAATAGATCCCCCTAAATGCTATACACTGTTCCTTTAAGTATGGCATTACTCTATGGTCTCTCATTAAAGCAGACAAGTTAGACGCTAGTAAAACTAGGCGCCACTGAGGGACTAATGAGGAGAACATGCAACGTACCATCTTCCTGACCATGCTTTTGAAACCAGCCAATTATGAATAAGAAAGCTTATTCTGACTTAATCAGCCACCTCCTAACCGGGAGCTTAGTTGGCAATTATCACCTGTCATTGTTTAATGTGCATGAAACTGCAAAGACACGTCCAAGGTCATCGTCTCTAGAGCTCAACTGTCACAACCGGAGCTGCAGCCGCGTCCCCCAGCAGTAGCCCATTTCCATTTTCTTGACAGATCTGACAAGTGTGTACGTGTTAACGGCTATTTCACATATGCTGCACAGAGGCTACCCCGTGTTTTTGTTCCTGTGGGATGTGCGTCATTTGCAAGTCAATGAACTGAAGGAAAACGTCTTCATTTTCAAAAGATAGAGATTTCTGTTGGACAGCTCACACAACGCCCTCTTCGTGATCACAAAGAAATAAATTTGCCACAGAGAATTAGAGCATTAAAGTGAAAAGCTCTCGTGACATCTGTAATTTCAGATGATTGCCGGTGCCTGCGTGAGCACAAACAACTTACTTTTAAATTAACAGTCAAGAGCAGCGGTGCGTAAAGAAGAATTCCTAGATGAGGCAGGATGTCATCTATCCACGTGGGCATTTCTTCAACACCATTATGGAGCTAATAGGGCTGCCATTTCTTTACAGGAGGGGAGGATCTGTAGTATAACACAAACCTGCATCCCCTCCCCTTACATTGCTCTTTCATGTCACAGCTGGCCCAGATGTTGAACAGATGTATCAGACTTCCTTTAACTGCTGGTAAACACGCCTGAACCCGAGGCCGATACACATCAGCAGATAGAGAGGGAATTAACAAAAACTGGAGATACAGTGTAACCAGTCTAGACGTGTGGTTGGGACTTTTTGGAAAATGGGGTCAAGTGAAGGAAAAAACACGAGATAGGAGCGTCCACTCCCTCAATTATTGGCTGTTGGTGCCTACTCCTCTGCTCAGCACAGTTAAAATGTCTCCAGCTGTAAATGAAAAAGCTGTAAAAATGGGGAAAGAAAAGTCAGCGAGGAAAATGAGCCACTTCCGTTGCAGCCAATTTAAAGCTGTTTACTGTAGACAGCTTCTCAAGCCAGAGCTGCAAATAGTTGACTCCTTAAAAAACCTGAATTTGATACATCTAACAGAAAGATTTCTTTCTTTCTTACTCAACTAGCTCCAACATTCTTTCTACCTCCTCCCTCCCTCTTCAGCTCAAACACAAAAACAGAGAGGTCTGAGGAGAAAGTTGGCAGTGGCGAAGAAGAGGAACTGATTCAACTGACCAACTATGCCTATAATTATAACAAAGAGCCCAGGAGCTCTGTTGTCACTCTATGCACGAGAAACCATATGGGGAAAAACATTAACCATTACTAGTGTCTGGAAAGTTTTAGTGTTGTGTCGCTTGTTGTTTTGAGTGACTTACTTGGCTCTGGCACGTCATTCTGGAAAACTTTGGGTGCCGTGGTGGGGGCGGACGGAAGTGGAGGTCCCACAGTGAGCCTGAAGATGCGTCTCTCGTGCAGACCGCAGTAGTGGTGATGCAGGTGGCAGGAGTACAGGCCTTTATCAACAGGCTTCAAGTTAGAAATGGACAGCGAGAAGTCGCCTAAAGTAAAAGCGTCCTCCTCCACGCTCATCTTGTTCTCTCCAAAGCGTGGTCCGTAATCTCGACGCTCTCCGGAGGCGTAGAGGTCCACCAGGCGGCCGGCCCTGTCGGGACGCACTCCGGGGGCCTGGAAGTCCCAGTGAGCCACCTGCTGCTGGTCCTCCTGGAGACCGTCTCTCCACAGGGGACGTCGGTTCACACAAGGCAATACCACCGACTTGCCGAGCAAGACCACGAACACGGTCTTCTCTCCATCCCAGTAACGTTTCTCTTTCCGAGCTGGAAACACATGAGAGTGAAATACATACATTAATCTGTTTCATGCATCATGACTCATGAAATAGCATTAGGCTGTATGACCGCAGTAAACCTCACCTGATTTAGTGACATTGAGCTGGATTTGAATGGACTGGTGAATCTGGCAGTAGTGATGGTGCAGATTACAGGTGTAAACTCCCTTGTCAGTTGTGACCACACCTGAAAAAATAAGCATAAATTGATATTATAAATGGAAGAGTGCAATGTTGATGGTGCGAAATGTGGGAAATGTGGGGAAGTCTCACTGTTGATGATGAGGGAGAAGTTGCCGTCATCGAAAGCAGAGTCTGGGACGGAAATGCGTCCCTTGTTAAAGCCATTGTAGACCCTCAGGCGGGCTCCAGGGGACATGTCCAGGACTCGCTCCACAGAATACTCCGGGCTGCTGCGCACCAAGTCCCAGTGCACCACCCTCTGACGGTCCTTCAGCCTGTCCTGGGTCCACACCATGCGGGGGCTGTGGCAGGCAAGGATGGCCTTTGACCCCTGAGGGAGGGTGATGTTCTTAGCCTCCACCACAACACCGAGTGTGCTGCTGCTGCCGCTCTGACCCCATGCTGACATAGAGAAATAAACACATGGGTTCAAACATGAGCTACTATACATTAGTGCAGGGGTTCTTAAACTTTGTGGGGCCATTGACCCCTTTCACGAGAGAACATTTTCCAAGGACCCCCCATAATCCTAATTCTGATTAAGTATGCTTACTACCATTTATACTCTAGATGCCATTGGATCTATTAGTAAGCTAAAACTTTTCAACCTAAATACTTCAGACCTGTTTGATAGTGATAAACAGAAACACAATTCAATTTGAATCATGTTAACACCACCTTGGTTTGACCTGATATTCCAGTTGCTTTGTAATCAGATGTCACTTTAGCTTGGTGAAGCTTCATGGTTTCGTTCGCCATCACCTGAAGATACATGACGTATTTTGGTCTCCTGTCGCTGTTCTCAATAAAACCAAGCTCGATATCACTGTCGCCATATTTTCTCAATTTAGCTAGTTTGGTTTTAGTGACAAAATCACTTGACAATGTGGACTGACTCAAATATTTCTAGCAAGCTGGCTCAAAGCCAACCTAAGCAGCAGCAGGAACAATTCGTTGCGCCCTGAGTGAAGTGACTGATTCATTACATATTGACATGATGTGTCACGATCATATCAGAGTTTCTATCAGCCCAAAGCTGACATGGGTGGGTTGGGAGTAATGGACAAAATATGCTTGTTTTATTGGTGCAAATGTCTGTAGATATGCACTTTTTAATGCGCAATTAAATAATTTATAGTAAATCATTTCGCGGACCACCAGACAGAAACCCCCCTTTGAGAATCACTGCATTGAGGTATGCATTGAGAAACAAAAATGTCTTACCTCCTGGCAGGATGAGCACAGCAACAACTGAAACAGACAAACACATGAGTGATTAGAGTTACTGAAACACATAATTCATACTAGCTGAGGTTTTACAGATATCACCCTGTTGACTAACTAAGTCTTGAGAAATATTTATAAGACTCAGATAAATGTGGTGGTGACCTGGACTGACCCAACAGTGGAAGATTTCAGCATTGGAACAGATGTGGGTTCAGTGAGAGGACTGTTTAAAATAACAGAGGATTACTGAAGAAAGAAGGACACGGTAAAAAGCAACGTTTTAAAAACAGAAAAGTTCCACACAAAATATACCGGATGTCAACAATATTCTCTGGAAATATATGTTGCTGTTTGTGTTTTTTTCACTCTATAGATAGGAAAGTTTCCTACAGCTATTTCTAATGCCTTTTTTCCCACAGTGCTTTTTCATCGTCTGTTTACTTGAAGGGCCAGCGGAGCCGCATGCAGCCAAAGCATACAGAGCCTCTATTCATGCTGGCTGCCGCTGGCCTGTTGCAAGGCCGTGATCCTGAGGGGATGAAGAACCAGGCTGCTATTCAGCTCACACCAAACACCTGTATGTTTTTACTGTCCTTGTAAAGGGTACTGAGAACTATAGAGTCTGGAGGTGCAGAGCTTTTTACATGTGGATACATTCACTACATAAATACTGTTTATATACAGTATGTGAATAAAGAGTGGATTATTTTCAATGCACAGTTATTACTGGCATTACAGTTATTATTACTGGGGTGGCAGTAGCTCAGTGGGTAAAACGGGTCGTCCTTTAACCACAAAGTTGATGGTTTGATCCCCGGCTTCTACTCTCTGCATGTCAAAGTGTCCTTGAGTGAGACACTGAACCCCAAGTTAATCCCTGGGCGCTTCACCACAGCCCAGTGCTCCTAAATGCTGAGGGTGGATCAGATTTCATGTATGTATGTATGTGATGATGAAGTTACCAATTTGGAAAATGCCACGATTAATCAGCACTTTCGAAAACACAAATGCTTCAGTAAATTAAAACCAACAAATTATAAAATAATTAGATTTTTATGATAAAAGAGATTTAAAAAAAAATAAAAAATTCCACAAATGTAAGATAAAAAGGAAAAAGACAATTGAAGTAAAATAAAAAACTTTAAAAAACTCAAGTAAAATCGGGTCGAGCGCCCCAATAAAAGTATGTTTTAAGAAGAGATTTAAAAGATGTTACAGACTCAGCGAACCTGATTTCCTCAGGCATTGAGGCCCCGACTATAAATTCTCTGTCCCCTTTAGTTTTATGCCAGGCCTCTGGAACAGTTAAAAGGCCTCTAGCCGAGGAAATCAAACTACGCACAGGCTCGTACTAAGAGGTCAAAATATTGCAGGAAGAAAAGAGGCCAAGAAGAGCCTTAAAAGTAATCAATAAAATCATAAAATCAATTATATAGCATGCTTTGATCCAGTGTAAGGAAGCAAAACAAAAACACTGGTGCGATGTGGTCACAGATGTTGGTTCTGGTTAAAGGCCTGACAGGCAGCCGAGTTCTGTTTTGTAGTCCATCAAAAGATTTTTTGTCTTGAGAAGTTATAAATCTGGTAACTACTGAAGCTTTTGCAATGAAACTTCACAACTAGTTTGATTAGCAAATAATCAATGACAACTATATATATATATATATATATATATATATATATATATATATATATATATATATATATAACTGTCAAACAAATGTAATGTATGTATATATATACATACATTACATTTGTTTGACAGTTATTGTTATTTTAGAGATTAATTTTTACCTATAAAACATATGAGTTTATGAAATAAAATGATAAAATATATTGCATTGCTATAGATATCTACACAATAGTATATAAAGTAGTTAAATTAGCTCCACCTTGACCAACTACAACATTAAAATGTTGCTTACACTTTAATGCCTCAGTAATATTAATATAATGATATAATATATGAAATTATAATATAATGTATGTATAATACTCACAGGTAACATGTTTCTGAATCATGAATACTTTTACTATTGATAATTTCAGTATTTTTTTCTAATGATACTTATATGTTTATGTAAGTGACATTTCCAAAGCAGGACTTAATGGAGTATGTATTAGATCTTTTAGACCTTAGGATGCTGTCCAAGCTATGTGTCATCTTGAACAATGTCTCACACCCACTCCATGATGTGCTGCTCAAACACAGGAGTACATTCAGTGCTACACTCATTCCACTAAGATCCACTACAGAGCGCTACAGGAAGTCATTCTGCCTGTGGCCATCAAACTTTTTATCTCCACCCTGAGTGTCAGACACTCCGAGTCAATAGAATGGACCTGGACTTATTTCACACGTCAGCAGTTAGTACCCCATAATTTTATTATTATTCTCATATGCAATCTGGATTAAACTGTATAACAATCCATCATTAATACTGTATTTACACTGTAAATTTCAAGAAATATTCTTATTTAAATTCGTATTTATACTATTTTTGCTTTTATATTCAACACACTAAATATATCCCACTTCTCGCATTTTGTATTTACTTATTTACACTGTGGTTATGTGTTTGATGTACATAGATTTCTAATTTGTTATTCTTATTTGCATTGTTATTTATATTCTCTACAAATATTGTGTTATATACTGTAGCCTTATGTACATTATGTACATGTTACATACAAAATACAACCTTTATTTCTCTTTTCTTACATTTCTTTATGCTTTTATTTAAGAGGAACTGTAACGCCCCATTTTTCCCTCGGGGATCAAAAAGTATTTTTGATTCAGATTCTTTGTCATTCTGTTGCTAGGGCAACAGCTTTGGTCCAAGTTTACTTCTTGTCAGCTATTGCATTAACAAACATTGCAATAGGAAAATAAAAAGGTCCCATTTAGAATGTTTGTGTTGTCGAGTTTGAAAAGGTATATTGCTACTTTTACTTAAATTAAAGATCTGAATACTTCCTCCACCACTGTCTAAGAGCAGCAAAATAACAAAACGGCTCAATCAAGTGCATTTTCATCATCAACACTGGTGGCCTGACACCAAAAAACAAGCAGCGCAACATCTGTTTGATCCGGGTTTACAAGACCAAAAAGTGTGTTCTCCATCCAGGTGTTTTTCTAATCATGCCTGCAGGTGGTTGATTCACAGGCAACACACACGTTCCATTTCACCACATCCAAACAATACTTGCGCTGCTACTGTGCTTTAATGCAGTGATATGAACCCAGCAGAGCGTGCTGTGATTTTGTAAGTATTCACCAGTATGTAATAATACTGAGCAAAATGATTTCAGCACACACACTGGCATCGGAGAGGAGACCTCATGCTGGAAAACGTGGGTTTTCTAATGAAGGCTATAAACTTTCCTGCAGAAGGTAAAACAAAGTGTCCCAACCCCTGTAATTTTCTCTCATCTCTCCTCCAGACACACACGCAGGCTGGTGACTCACGAGGCTGGTTTAACACTAAAGACTTAACAATATGCTATTATTGCGAAACCAGCTATAATAACGGGCATTTAGCAAATGACCTGCCAAATCACTGTTGTCATTCGTAACCCCAGGATCACATGGAGAATCACTTAACAGAATGTCACCCCTGAAGGTAAAACAAAAAAGGTTTCAACTCAGACATAAAGCATGCGTTCACTCAGCACAATCCATGTGATTCATGAGTTCACTCACAGCCCAGTCACAGGTTGAGAATCAAACACATGTGTCCAGCTGCAGATTCAGCTAAACATGAAAAGATACACTCAGAGTGTGTGGCGTGCCTATTGACTCTCCTGTGGATACACTCACTTTAAATGGAAGATTTTCAAGTATTTTTAGTCATATTGATTTGCTTCCAAGTACTTTCTATTGTGTTGGCCATCATAATTATATACTATACCATTATATACCATTTTCTTCTAAGTTTGAAGCTTGTTGATTATGTGTTTATGCATGAAATGCTTTCTATAGATTTATTTGATGCTCATTAATAACTTTACTAAGTATATTATTGTAAATGTATATATTTATCTTCATGTAACTTATGGTAGAGCTCAATTTGGGACTACATCTGTGCATGGATCAGGTGATGTCTATACTATACAGTATCTTCAGTGGTGCAATAAGTACTCACATATTTTACAAAGTAAAAGTAACAATAAAATATAGTGTAGAAATACTCTGTTAAAAGTAAAAGTCTTGCATTCAAAATGTTACCTTGAGTACAAAAGTCTTAACATCAAAAGATACTTACACAGTACAAAAAGTAAAAGTACTCATTATGCAGAATGGCCCATTTCAGCATAATGAATATTATATTATTGAATTCTAATTATTGATGCATTAATGTGTACATCACTTTAATGTCACATCCGGGTGGGGCAATTTTTTTTCTATATAGACTTTGGCTGGGTAGCTGTGAATTTCAACCTGGCATCGATAAAGTCTCATCTTTAATAAAACATAAATATTGATTTGTTGATAATATTTTGTATTATTATTGTGAAACTGCAAAGTAACAAACTAAAGTTATCAAATAAATGTAGTGGAGTAAAAAAGTACAATATTTCCCTCTGAAATGTAGTGGAGTAAATAATATAAATAAGCAGAAAAAGGAAATACTCAAGCAAAGTACAAGTACCTCAAAATTGTTCTTAAGTACTGGACTTGAGTAAATGTAATATAACTTTACTTTTTATCTATCAATGTTATGTAACGTTACTTTTAATGTATAAAGTATCATGGTGTCAATAAAGTCTCATCTTTAGTAACACAGTATTTATCTGTTGATCATATGTTGTAATCTGAACCTGCAAAGTAACTAAAGTTATCAAATAAGTACATTTACTCAAGTACAATACTTAAGAACAAATTTGACGTACTTGTACTTAGTTGTACTTGAGTATTTCCATTTTCTGCTATACTTTATACATTTCAGAGGGAAATATTGTACTTTTAACTCCACTATAAAAGTATTATACTGGAGTAAATGTACTTAATACTTTCCAAAACTGCTTCTTGGTCACGTTTTGTGTATACTGTATATCTGATCATGCACATGTCTTTAAAGCTGTAAAGACAACTTAGTAACAATATTACTGGGAGCATCATCTCAGTATGTGATCCCTTTTACTCCACTATAAATATCTCTTTCTGCTAAACAAAGTCGAGGGATTGTTCACTGTATAGTTGTACACAGAACATAAAACAACCTTACTGTGACCATGTCATTTTCTGCCTTGAATGCGCAGCTAGATGTTTATTATAAGCTTATTTGATTCAAAACAGCCATCCTAGTTGTTTTTTCCCATGCCGTGTAGTCAGTCGGTGGCCGGTAATTAAGACAGAAGCCATCATAAACATGGTTGGAGCGGTAATCCCCTCCTCCTCCTCCTCCTCCTCCTCCACGTCGCCCGGACGGACTCAAAGCAGCCCACTCGCGGTGAAACACTCATTACTGACACATATAATGACTGGCTGCAGGATTGTGCTGACTCCTCGACTCAGACCGCAGTTAACTAGAAACACATTGGGCTGAGGCCACAAAAAAAACCCACATACACACCATCAACAAGGGGCAGGCCGAGGCTAGTCACAAACAGCCCTGCAGCTACAGGACTGTGTAAATGCAACCTACGTTTCACTTTAAAGTCCATGAGGATCAATGCATTTTATTTTCGAAACGCAGGATATTTAAAAAATAAAAGCTGTCGATAGAAAAATGTAATTCTGGCATCTTGAGTATAGCATCACTTAGGCTACACAGAAAATATAGATTGAGGTAGATAAATTGCCTAAATATAGCCTATAGCCTATTTAAAGCTTGGTTTTGATAAAAACAAATAACAAAAAAAAGTTACAATAAAAATAATAAATTATAGTGAATTATGTTAACTGTTGGTTCAGCAATAAATAAACATATAAATAAATGACAGAAAATGAACACAATTTGTAGAACTTCCTCTATTAAAACTAGTTGTAAAAAAGATCATTGCACGAATTGTTGTACAATAAATAAACAAATGAGGCTATACACTCAGAAAACGGAAGTTAAGTTGTTTTTATAGCAAACACCAGTTTAAAAAAAAATATTAAATAAGCAGACTGTTATGTCAATCTTACACATTGCAAAGACATTCAGATAAAAGTACTTTATATAATAAAAATAATCTATTTTAAATAAGGTTATTTACAGTGCTGCTGCAGAGTCAACCTGAGGACTGAAGAGAGTTTCTGCTTTTGTTCCCGGCGGGTGATTCTAACCTGGATCCAATTATGGAACAAAGAAAGTTTCCTCAGTCATTTTGTCTTTTTTAAAAGCAAGAAAAGTGAAGAACTTACTCTGAAGGAGAGTCATGTCGAGGTGCATCTTTGTCACAGTGCTGCCAGCCAGCCAGAGGAGGTATAAAGTCTGTCAGGAGACGGTGTGTGTGTGTGAGCGGCGCGGAAAGAGATAAAACACAAGAAGTCTTGCGGCTCAGCTGTGTTTTGGTGTGTTCCTGCAGTCTGGAGCCTTCAGTCGCTCCGCCTCCACCAGCAGATGAAATCCAACACTTTGGTGCTGCAGTCTTGACGAAAAACATGTGTTGTAGAGGGACACTAGAATAAACGCTGAAAGGTTTTGAAGGAAATTATAATATACTGACTATTATGAAAAATGCACTGAAGGTACAATCCTCCAAATGTGAACAAAAGGATGGCCTCAAAACATTGGATTATAACTTTGTTAATCCGAAATTGACAGGTTTTATAATAAACTACTAAACAATTATGAAAAAAAAATTACAGAAAAAAAGCTTTTTATACGTCGAACTCTTCAGTTATATGTGAAGATATCAGTGATTTATATAGTTGAAGAAATTGTAAACCAGTCATTTGGGTAAACTGCCACATAAGGAATTGATTATAAAAGATCCTTCCTCATTTCCCCTTTTTTGATCTTAGAAAAGCCACTTTGTGAATTAACGCCCTCAAAAGGAAACCATTTTTCTTTAAAGACTATTATCAAAAGTTTTATTGTACAAGCTGATTTCATTTAAAAATGGTCACACAGTCAACTGGTGTTTTGGTGCTTTTATTTCTGTTTTAGCTGTGCTAGAAAGTAAACTAAATAACCACTCTTTTCAGGGTGAATGCATTTTTTTCCCAGACTTTGCTCAATGCTGCCACCCACAGTAAAACAAATGTAAGATGTCCTGTAATTCTACCATCAGCCTAAATTAAAGCAAACAGAAAATGACACACCATGCCTCGGGCTTGACAGAGAAAGATCTTTATTAGATTATGTACACGTTGTTAAAAATAAATTGTACACATAATGAAGATGTCCTTGTCACTGAATATGCTTCAATTAAAGCACATAAAGTTGTTTTAACTGCAGAGTGTGAAGTGTTGTGAGCAGACAGAGACATCCAGTGTGAGGGATCATGTGACACAAACTTGAATCATTGTTGTCTGTGTTTTTCAGTCTCTTTTGTTTCCATGCTGCTTAATGAAGATCTTAGGTGTGTTCCACCCCTCTGGAGCCTTCTTCAGTCCAGCTCGTGTCCAAATCCTCCTCAGATCCTCCTCAAATCGTTTCTGCTCAGGACAAACACGCACATATGGCCGTTTAAGAAAAGTCTTTTGTAATTGGAGCACACCAGGCATTCAAGATTTACAACAATCCTACACAAATTAATCATGTTTCAAGTTCAGTCAATACTTTATAATACATATATCATGATAAACTTAACATACTACCATTAGTATTCATTTCCATGTCAAATTATCACATCATATTGATATTAATTGGCTGAATGTAACAGAAAAATCTGTCAAAACAGTTAGAAATCGTCTGTCTAGTCAGTATCACAGGATCCTTTTTTTTTTTTTTATCTCTAACAAAGAGGAAACGCTCACCTGCTTCTTCTTCCCCCTGCCCTCCAGCACTCTTCTCCTCAAGAATTTAGTCCGTTTTAGCAGCTTCTTGTATTTATGCCGGTTCATCTTCCGCCGTCGGATCTTCAGAACATTCTTACAGCTAAGAGGTGTTGCTGAACCCTCCCCATCCTCCAGAACAGGGACGGAGACGGGAGGCAGCATCTTCTCTTCCAGCGGCCCTACGTCCTCCTGCGGCTGAGCGCACTCCTGCAGGGGAGGAAGGGAGTAGCGCAGGGAGAGCCAGCTCTCCAGAGGACTCACCGACAGTTTACGCGGCACGAGAGCTTCGTCCAGTTCTGGCTCAAGTTGTACCCATCGGGGAGGAGGTGTGTTGTCTGCTGCTGTTGAGTAGTTCCTCTGTTTTTGTTGTAGTGAAGAGCAGTAAGCAGGAAGAAGCGGTTGCACACGTCCATTCAAAACTTCTCCATGGGCCTGAAGAGCACCTGGTCATTAAGGAAAAATTAATTATGTCATCTTGAGTAACAACACTTAAACTGGAATTATAGCTTAAAAAGGGACTGTTTGTAACTTCTTACACGTATAAATCTACCGGGTCGGTGTCCCATGCGCGCTCACATATGCGCGGTCGCGTGTGGCTACGCTGTTCAGACGAGACTCCAAGACAAACTACACGGAAGCACCAAAACCGCAAAGTTACATCTAGTGAAGCCCGTCTTGCAAAGCAGTGTTTGCCGCGGTGGAAGGACGCGGGGAGACCGTAGCTTTGGTCTCCAGGGCCGGAGTCTCTGCTGTACTCTGCTCCTCTGCCTGCCTTCACTCAGCTCGCTCGACCTCACGTGTATGCGCGCACACTACACACTGCAGAAGAGTTAGTTTAGCTCTGAGAATATCTAGTGGACATTTGTGCAGAAATAACTGCTGCAGCTCCTCCAGACCAACAGAGGTTTCCCGTGTCTCGTGAAATGACGGGGCTCCGCAGCGAGAAACGTTATCATCTCTGATCGGGTGCCGGTGTCTCCCTCCGACCGCGGTCGTGAGGCTGAAGCAGGAAAAGCCAACACGTGACATACATGTTCGTTCATGTCTATGTAGAACGAGCACAACCGCGAGCCCGACGCTGACTTTCGTTGACTTAACGGCCACAGGTGTCGCTGTTAACAAGCATTTCTGATTCTTACAAACAGTCCCTTTAAGATGAATCAAATGGGTAGACAGATAAGACATGTGGTCATACTTACATGTTGCTCTACGTAACAGATTGAGACGGGGGACAACCTTTGAGGTAAACATTGTTAATGATCATCCAAATCAAGTCATCAGGAAGGAGTTGACTGGTCTCTGGTCCTGTGGGCAAGAAGCAAAGTACTGTGTATGAGAATTAACTGATTAATCAGTGGACAGGAAATGAATGGGCAACACGTTTGATAGTCATTCGTTTAAATCATTTATAAGAGACGAATGTAAACTCTGGGAATCTTTTACTATAAAATGATGAAAGTGACTTTTGGAGGTAATTTAACATAATATACTGTATGTCAACATGTCCAACCTTAACGTTAACTGATCTCCTTGAACACAACGTTACATTAATACAACATATGAATGCACTGACGTTACCAGGTGAATGTAAAATAATATAAATAATCAATATGAACATAAACTGACCCTTCAGCTTGTTGCTAATGCTAGCTAGCAGTGAGGCTCCACTCTGGACGAGAAAGTCTCGATATTATCACTAAAACAGATCACAACTAACAGAGTTTCAGCCATCAGCTGTCTGACAACATGAAGACATTAGTTTAGCAGTGGTTTGATGAACATTGTTTTGTTACCTGAAGCTGCTTTGACCCAGCTGCTCGTCTTCAATGTGACTCTAGAAGCCTACTTCCGGCTAGAGCAACACAGATATAGTGCGTTTCCTGTTTCTCAGAGCGGACAAAGGTTCCGCCAGAGACAGTTACATCACAGAGCCTCTGAGTTTGACAACCAATTTGGATTATTATAGTATAATAATAATAATGATAATAATAATAATAATAATAATAATAATAATAATAATAATAATAATAATAATAATAATAATAATAATGATAATAGTAATAATAATAATAATGATAATAATGATAATAATAATAATAATGATAATGATAATAATAATAATGATAATGATAATAGTAATAATAATAATAATAATAATAATAATAATGATAATAATGATAATAATAATAATAATAATGATAATAATAATAATGATAATGATAATAGTAATAATAATAATAATAATAATAATGATAATGATAATGATAATAGTAATAATAATAATAATAATAATAATGATAATGATAATAGTAATAATAATAATAATAATAATAATGATAATAATAATAATAATAATGATAATGATAATAATAATAATAATAATAATGATAATGATAATAGTAATAATAATAATGATAATGATAATAGTAATAATAATAATAATAATAATAATAATAATAATAATAATAATGATAATGATAATAGTAATAATAATAATAATAATAATAATGATAATGATAATAGTAATAATAATAATAATAATAATAATAATAATAATAATGATAATGATAATAGTAATATAATGATAATAATAATAATAATAATAATAATAATAATAATAATAATAATGATAATGATAATAGTAATATAATGATAATAATAATAATACTGATAATAATATTAATATTAATAATGATAATGATGATGATGATGGTGATGGTGATGATAATAATAATCATAATCATAATCATAATAATGAGTTCTTTTAAATCAAAGCTTAAAACTTTCCTGTTTGCTGCTGCCTTTTATTAAACCAGATAACGATCTTATACTGCACTATAACTTTTTACTCTTGTGTGTTATATTCCATTTTAGCTTCTATCCTAGCTTTTTTTTTTTTTACTCCACTGGAGGGCACTAACAATAAAGTAGCAATGGTAGGTGCAAATGAACTATCAGCTGTTGCCATGAAGACTATCAGTAAGTTCTGACTCCTCAGTTTGCCTGAATACAGCGCAGTGATGAATTACACATGTAGGATAATAATTGAGAGAGAACATGTTTGAGCGAGTTGAACAATAAATATATATACACACATGTCTGGGATCATTTGCATTGGTGTCGCTCTCTTACTCTTTGTGACTTACAGTAAGCCTACTTACCTTCTTCAGTTTTAGTCTTATATCATCTTTTTAAGCTGTCCTTGGCGACTGAGCAGCAAGCAGTTTTGTAGGCTACTGGGATGGATGGGGCTGTCTGTTGTCTTTAGTAAATTTACAACAGACCACATACCTCTAACTTAAACATCTGTTGGAAAAACATATAACCAGTATTTATATAGACATTTGAAAATAATTTCAATCTGCAGCCCAGAGGAAATAAATGAGGCAAAAAATTCTCCTTGTGGCAAGTGGTGTTCCTCCTAATGGGGTCATGACTTGTATAAACACTAGATGAGTAAAGGAGGGTGTGGAGTGTAAACAGTTTTATGCAAAAAAGAAAAAGAAAACCCATTTAATTTGGAAATGACAGCTAAGACATACCAAAGAGCTTACATTAATGCTGTTCAGAATAAACAACCGCAGCTGCCGATAGCAAAAGAAATATTGAAAACATCATATTTTATGCTACTAAGATTCCCAAATTCTAGGTTTCATCTGTGGTACCAGTATTACCAGTTTATATATTAACATTCAAGGGGTGTGCCGAGTGTTTTGACTGTATTTCAAACATCTGCTGGCAGGCTAACAAAAACCCAGCATGCCCCAGAGGTCTTAAAGCACAGAGCAGCAAGCTACTGCTGTTGTTTACGCACAAAAACTGACCTTCACTTTGAAGAGCGACCTTTTTTACTTTACTTACAGTATGAATGTTTTTGCATATATTTGAGCGCTTATTTGCATAAAAACAGAAATGCCCAAAGTATTCAGGACAGAGTAGCATAGAGAGTATTTACTTTGTCGTATGTGTTGTTTTCACTTTGTAAAATTGCATACTTCTAAATCCATTTATTTATTGTTTTGTGAGCACATACATGTGGAAAGCCCATTTCAGTCATAATTCAGTTTTGAGTCTTTCCTCCATTTGGCACAGTTGCATAAGAGGGGAAGCCTCCACTTTTAGATTGCTCTAGATTTACATACTTGTGGGCAGCCACATCAAATCATTTATTCATGGGGCTTTCTCTCTTAGCTTTCATTAAGACAGTGGGAAGTGGAACATCTACCGTTTTTAGTCATTTCACAGCAGGAATTTTCACGATGTGGCATTCAGGATATTGTATTTGTGTGTAAAAAAAAACACAGAATACAGAGTTTTCATTGAGTGACGTGTAAAACACAAAAGAGTGTGTGTACAATAGACTGTAAAGTTCTCAGGGCATTTATTTACAATAAAAACAACAACAACAAAACATTCATTTCATTGTAAATCCTGCTGCCTTTTCACTTCACTATCTATACTTACACCATCAGTTTGTAATGATAAGGCAACTGAAATGATCAGCAGGATGAGATTTCCCTTTTACAGAACAGTCTGAACAGCTTTTTAAAATATTTCTCTTCTACAAAACTCTCTGCTCAAAATAATATTTATAAGTATAGGGTACGAGAAATAAAACAACAATAAATTGTTAACTTGGCAGTAATTTCAAGATGTCGGTCAATCCCATTTTAAATCAATGGCCTTTACTGTACATTATACACTCTGACTAAATATCTATTTACAAAAAAATCAGTAGTTTTGTTTTGAGTTGTTTTCTCACTTTAAAAGCAAATAAATATTCACCGTTTTATTATAATTGCATTGCAAATTTACTGCACTGAAAGAGATGTGACCCTTGAAAGAGACTTTACAGATGACAACATTATAATTTACTCCAAAGCAACACATACAGTATATGGCAGGATGCTGAACAGTAGTCACCATGGAGGTACAGTATAACAGATGTACGCTATAAATGCCACTTCGACAGGAACCAAGTCAATAAATAAAAACATACATTAGAGAGAAAAACTCAGAACATAATGTAGAGACTGGTAGGGACCAACAGACAAGACGGTCAAAGCAGTTAGATCAGTCATTGATGGATAAATCCATACATCAACAGACACACAGACAACGCTGAAGTAGAACTGCATTGCAACACCATTTTTTTAAAGAAACTAGTGTGCTTATAAATGATTCTGAATATATTAGTTTTACAGTTAATCTAATACTGCAATCCCATTATTGGCTGCAGTACACGCGAGTCAAAACAGTGAGGTAAAATAAATCTGAGGGACAAAGAAATTGCAAGTTTTAAGGCCATTTCATCACGTTATCTACGATACATTGCTCTCTTCACTGTAAATCTAATCTTGTGGAGATTTGGGTCATAAAGGAAAGAGCACAATTGTTTCGCTGCAGCTACACACAGTCCTTCTATTTGTATTTTACCCAGAAAATAATCACATTTAACAGCATCCGTGAGAACAATTCTATATCACATTAGAGGTTTTGTTAGAAAATACCCATTTTTGAAGCTGAATATTTGGTGTTATGTATACATTAAAGATCTTTATTGAGCCGAAAACCTTTGTTGATTTGGTAAAACCATCCAGGCAGTTATCTTCTCTATGTTGCAGCAAAAAGTTCTTCTCAATGTCTTTACTAAGAGCTCAATGGCACTGTCTTTACCCTGTATAGCCAGCACACAATGGGCTCAACAAGAAACCAAAGTTATATATTTTTTTCAAATAAAACTATTACATTTGTAGATAGAAATGTGCGCTTTTGAGACAAAAGGTGGGGTAAAAAAAATCACAGATAGGCAACAGATTTGTGAACAGGCAAAGAAAAGAGTGGAAGGAAACAACACTGTGCAAAAGCTGGCCCCTCTTTGGCTCCTCTCCCAGTGTCCTCCGGGTTTCTGGATATGCTGCACCGTGGCGCTCACTGAGCAGCAGACTGGGCAGGCTCCACCTGCCTTTTCTCTTCCTTGTCACCGTCCTCGTCTTCGTCCTTCTCATCACTGGTCATGGCGAACGCCTGCACTTGTCTCACCTCCCAGAGGGATTGTGACTTATGGGAATGCTTTGGGAATAAAAGAGATGTCATGGTCAAACCTCAAAAACTTAAGAATGAACATCTATTTTAGTTTTGAATATTTCTCACCGAAGCTCTGAAGCCCAAAAAATGATATTCGAAAAAGCCCAAATCTATTCATATCATGTGTTATGGTGTGACTTTGGTGAATCCGAACTAAACAAAGTCACACAATAACAAGAACAAACTAACCGATCGAGACAGCAGTAGACCAGCAACTCCCGTGTTCTGCAAGGTAAAATTACTGTTTTTTTCAATGGAGTCTGGTTGCTTTGGCGAGAGCATAGATAACAGCTTCAGTTCCCCGTCGGAAACATAGACTGAATAGCTGTCTCACGGCAAGGTAAACTGGCAAAAATATTCTAAATATAGCGTACACTTAAACTGATATTGATATTTTTAGGTGGGCCTTTCTTTTAGGTGGCTAAAATACGTTTGGCTGCTGGCCCTGTCCACAGCAGTACATTGCTTTGGTTCCATGTTAGTAACTCCTGTCTCTTTCTCCAAACTGGGAGTGTGCCGACCGTCATCTATTATAAGTAATACACTGACTATGGATATGTACCTCATACAACCCCACTTCAAAAATCCCAAACTATCCCTTTAATCCATGAATTGAGACTATGAGAGGGTACTGAGGAAAGTCTAACCTGAAGATGGAGATCCAGGATACAACCAGATGGGTGGAGCTAACAGTTCTGCACACAAAGATTCACAAACAGCAATAAAAAAAACAACCACGAAACATCAGCAACAGCACACGAGAAGCAATTAAAAAACAAACATGCAGAGCAACAAAGGTGATTTAAAGGTAACTGATAATAGAGAAGTAAGATTTCAGTTTAGTCCAGGGTGGTGGTTGACTCACCGATGAGGACTGATGATCGTGTGGTCGTTCCAGTTTGATACGGACGTCTGTCCCCTTCCCTCGCTCAGGTTTACCAGGCCCTGAAGGATAGGTCAGAAGTGTATCAAACCAGTCATACGTGTCCATCACAGATTGACATTGAAACGGCTTATCCATAAATCTTAAAGGTGCAGTGTGTAGGATTTGGCGGCATCTAGCGGCGAGGTTGCAGATTGCAGCCAACTGAAACCTCCCGTGTGCCAAGCGTGTAGGAGAACTACGGTGGCTGGTGTGAAAATGTGAATGACTCTCTCTAGAGCCAGTGTTTGGTTTGTCCCTTCTGGGCTACTGTAGAAACATGGCAACTGGCTCCGTGAAGAGGACCCGCTCCCTATGTTGATATAAACGGTTCATTCTTAGCCAATAAAAACACAACAATTCTTATTTTCAGGTGATATACACTAAAGAAAACATATCCTTATTAATATTATATTCCATTTCTGCCAATAGATTCCCCTAAATGTTACACACTGGTCCTTTAAGAGTTTCTATTGGCCCAAAGCAATCGTGGGTGGGAGTAATGGACCAAAAATGCTTGTTTTATTGGCGCAAATGGTCCCCATCTGTAGATATGCACTTTTTAACGAAACAGCACAGTTTTATAATTTATATCAAATTATTTTGTGGACCCCCTGATAGAGTTCCATAGACCCCACTTTGAGAATCACAGATTGATAATGAAACTGTAAATAGCCTCAGACACCCTGATGAAGGCAAGATAGTCAAAAATGTCTGGTGAGGTGAACAAAGCATGATGTAGCGGCTAAGAGTTGTGTGACTCATTTTCATTTTCGATGGTCTGCGCCTCGCTGTGTGTGCATTCTCAAAGAAAGAAATTAAAGCCAGTCACATATGCTATAACCTGTTCATTTCCTCGTGACAATCATGAATCTAGAATGAGCTCAAATATTTAATCGTGTTGTTAGACCACAGAAATACTTCTAAAATTACATTTTTGTTCAATTCTATCACCGTTGTCCTACTGCCTTGTTCTCTGAAAGCCTTACTAATAATATCCTGTTCATTCTGTGATGGCCCCTCAAGGAGGATGTTGACTTGTGAATTAACATTCATTTATTGATGATCCATTAGGTGTTAACTAATCACATACATTTATAATGGCTTAATCATTTCTTAATGGTAAGCGAGCAACAGGAATTCATAATGCATCCTGCATTCATTCATGCATTAAATCATCATGAGTCATTGCACACATGTGTTTTTTTTTTATTAATTAAGTGTTTCCTCCCCTTATTATAAAGTATTTATGTAAGTAAATGAATAAATCAACAAATATACAAATGAGCAAGCAAGTAGTTACTTAAAATATCCATTATTTGCTTTACAAACCTCTTGGGACTCTTAAATGTTTTAAGTGGTTTTAAAATTTTTCAACATGCTGGACCTGCTTCTCTCTCACCTGGGGAGCTGCCGCGACTGGGGGTGCTGGCGTTGTTGGCGCTGTTGGCGCTGTCCTCCAGCCAGGTGCTGTATGTGAGGGAGTCTCGCTTGTGTGGCGTCCCGGCAGACGACAGACTCTCCTGAAGAGTGCCGAGGTGAGGCGATCCAGCAAAACATACATGTTATATTATAAGACTTAAAGACAAACCGATATGTCTTGTTTTGTTACAGGATGAACGTAGCACTCACCATGCCTGTGTCATAGTCCTCCGTGGCCTCTGTCTCGTGCTCCTCCACCACACTGGCGAAGCTGCTAGCGTTGGAGGAGGAGCGGGAGAGGTCATGACCCTCGGGGATGGACGGGGCCCTGCCACCGAGATAAGAACTACACCCTGGGTTATCACTCTCCAGCACAGCCCAACCTGATTTTATCTTATGTATAAGACACAGTCACTCAACATGCTGCCACGGCTGAGGATCGCCCAGCGGTTACACAAACACAGGTACGGCAGACACAAGGTGTGAATCCTGTGATGTAACATATTATACACACCTGTTCTTGGCGGTTGTGAGCACCTCGGGAGAGCTCTGATTGGACGAGTTGTCAGATTTGGGGTCTTGCGAGACGTGACCGCTGTCGGGGGTCTTCTGGGTATTTGGGGAGCTCTCTCTACTGTTACATGAGACGTGTGGTGCAAAATATCAGGAAAAGAAAAAAGGGTGCAACATAGACATAATCAATAAATGTACAAGCACAGATAACAAGTGAAAGGTAGTGAAGTATGAACCTTAGTTAGCGATTACAAGGCTTGTATTGGTACACATAAGAATAAATACAGCATCAATGTGTCTTTTCTCACCTCTTCTCATGGACTTCTTGAATGTTTTCAATACCAATGGCACTGCTTCGCCTGGAGCTGAAAGGACCAGACTTTTTCCTGGTCGGGCTTCTCCCCGGGATTATCAAAGACTGCCAGGGAGAGAGGAAAGACAGTCAGAGTCAAAATACTACTAACACCTTACATATCTTAGAGTAATATGAAGTTTATCTATAAATGTATTTATTACTGAGGGGAGTTTGTGGTTATTTTGACTTAACCATTACAAAAACCACAGGAAAAAAAGAGGCTGAACAGTAACATTGCTCCCTTCGAGTTATTAAGTTAAAATATGCACTCAGAGGCTTAATGTCAAGCCCCGGTGCCAGTCTTTCAGCCAGTGCAGGGCACACTAAGGAGGGAGATGAAAGATGGATTTAAAGGCTCCGGGGCCTACCACTAAATATGCTTTCTCAGCGACTGCTTTGTTCATTCAATCTCATTTTTAAAGCTCTCAAAATAAGAACTTGAAAAGCCTTTTTAACTCAATGTGGCTTCAAAGAGCCAGAGGAGGATTTTTTTTTTTTTTTAAATAATATTTCTGTAAGGGGGTCATTAAATCATTAATATTCATCATTTTTAAACAAAATAGATACTGGAATTAAAATACAGAATGGTGATAAAAGACTACAGAAGGTGAACATATATTGCAGCAGAGCAGATAAGACAGTGAGAATAGAAGAAAATCTACAATATTAGTCATTCAGGAGCCAAAGGTGGACCCTTCAGATGTGACTTTTACTGTCTATTTGCTACAGTCATATGACTGAGCTGCTTATCTTTTACTACTTTAAAGGGGAAATACTGCCATTTTCAAAATTCATACATGTTATTCCTATGGTCTACGACAGTCCAAAATTATTAGTGCGCATGAACAACTCTCTCCCAAATCCGAAAATGTGAGCTTGTGTTTACAACATGGGAAGTCGTGTACACAATATGCTTGGCGTTCAAGTGGTTTAAGTCGCGAGAACACCGCTGTTAAGCAACGGCAATATTAACGTTACTGTCGGCGTCTAGAAGCCACAGAGGCTAACAATTTAGCAAGCTAGCAAGTGGGTAACATAATGCAGGAAATGCAAAGTAATGACAGAGGAAAAAGATGAGGCCGTTGGTAATATCAACATTTTCCTCAGACATATTAACTTATTATGCGGCAAAAAAATTACTTCCATGGCCTACGCCATTTCTGACAATGTCAACAAACACATCACAACTTGTGAACTTGGAGATTTTGGAAACTTTCCACTTATGAAGTTATGAATAGCACATTATGGGGGCGTTCATATGGACTCTTCTCGTGAACACGGTAAACACAACCCCATTTGTAGGCACCAACTGAGAGCAACCAGGTGGGCTGTTCTGAGTATATGGGAAGGGGAACATTTTCTGTTTCACAACTGAGAACACTACAATAGAATAAAGCTCATTTGGGTATAAAAAAGAAAACTATGGCGCAGTTCCACACTTTAAACCCCATGACATCACAAGTTTGAGACTTACTTCTCTGGTTTCTGGCTTTGAGAGAGAGAGTAGCTCATCTTCACTAATATTTATTAACTTTATCAAGCCACGGAAATAACATATTGAATTTCTAAATTTCGGTGGTGTTCCCCTTTAAACGATTTCTAGATGGTAGTCTTTGTAAAAATCCCAAATATTGGAATTGACAAACCAATTAATTAATGAGAGAATGTGAAGGAGAATATCTATACCTGCTTTTGTTTTATCACACATTGAGATAATGCTCTGTATACGATAAATCCTGTCTGTAACACACACTAATGCACACTATGTTAAATACAGAGCACTGAAATGTAACGAGAAAAGTGTTTAATGCAGTGGAGCCATGCAGACAACAAAAGGGAGCAAAGAGGAGAAACGAGTAGTTAGAATTAGACATGAACCTCTTCTACTGTTCCTATCCCTATGGCACTGCCTCGACGTCCATATTTACTGGGACTTTTGCCTGGGACAAGCAATGACTGAGCCACACAGGAAGAGGAGAGACAGAGAGAGACAGAGAGAGAGAGAAATGTGATGAGGACAGATGAAAAAAATAAGAGAGGAGGGTTAGAGGGGTAGGGGGGGAGAGAAAATATGAGATTTATACAAATATATATGAGATTACATGCAATCAGTCATAAACAAAATACAAAGCATGTGTTATACAAAGAGTGACATTTTGGCTCCGTGGTTGCAACGCTGAATGGGAGAGAGAAGTGATGAGTCAGTTATGTGAGCCATATGCCTGCAAGGAAGAGGACGAAGAGATTAAAAAACAGCAGACATGTTATACTTTCAGAGCAAGACAGAGTCATGGGCAAAAAGCAAGCTTGAGTTATATTCATTAATATAACATGTTGGTTAATAATAATGGTTAGTTACTTATGATCTTAAATGTGATCTAGAAATACAGTAGGTTATTAATATGGGTGTCTGTTTCATAAAGAGTTTTACTTCCATACAAATCAGAGAATTTCCATTAAAAAATAACAAACCCTTAGCCGCCCAAAATATACAGTTTATATACAGTTTATATACAGTATATATACAGTATGTATACAGTATGTATACAGTATTTATACAGTATATATACAGTATATATACAGTATATATACAGTATGTATACAGTATGTATACAGTATTTGAGGGGTGAGAACCAGAGGGCCTAAGTGACATTATGGTGTGTTTGAGAACTACGGTGGCCTTAAAAACGTGAAAGGCTCTCTCTAGAGCCAGTGTTTGGTTTGTCCGTTATGGGCTACTGTAGACACATGGCGTACTCCATGAAGAGGACCCGCTCCCTATGTAGATATGAAGGGCTCATTCTAAGCTAACGAAAACACGGTTCTCAGTTTCAGGTGATTATACACAAATGACAACATAGTCATGAATATTATATTCCATTTCTGCTAATAGATCCCCCGAAATGTTACACACTGTTACTTTAAGAAAAAAGGAAAATATATTTTTGAATGAATGTAAAAATATTGTTCATTAAGTACATTGTCATCCACATGTTTATGACGTTTTAATATTAAAGATTGAATTGAATAAACAATGTCGGGACAGAGTATGGTCATTTTTCTTTTGGCTCTGCTGTAAAGTGTGTCAAAGGTCAATTATGCCTCTCTGGTTCTCACCATATATAGATTAGACAAGCAACCATATGCAAGTGCATGTTTTACTCTCAACTGAAAGATGAAAAGCTCCTCTATGACTTGAAAAAATATTGTGTAACACTCAACTTTTTGCAGTGTTTACAGAGCCAGTTATATAAACAAAAAAGTTGCCATTTGGAGAAACAAGGTTTTCACCTGATGACAGAAATAATCATTTGTTCATATCACAATCAAAAATAGCTGGCATGCGCGCGCTCACACACACACACACACACACACACACACACACACACGCACACACACACACACACACACACACACACACACACACACACACACAAACAGCAGTCAACCCACATTCATTAGAATTCAAGTGAGAACAATGCAGATGCATGGGGATTTAAATAATGAGGACACAGGTAAAAACAGTTACGTATTAAAAGCGGCTTTGACCCCCCGGGGAGAAATTCACCTTGTGTCCTACAGAAGCATTCAAGTCTACGAGTGTCCAGTCACTCCATCTCGTGGTGGCAGACAACGTGCAACCGTTGCAATGTGAGAGCCAAGTTTAAAAAGACCAACTCGAGCCCTTCTCTGTGAGAAGTTAGTGCAGCAGGCAAGTGAGGGAGGAAGGGGGCATGAACTGTAGTAGAACTGCTGGGGGGGAGGCAGAGGGAGCGAGACTCAAGCCTCGCTCAAGACCAGGAGGATTGGGGCTGTACTTACTATCCCTGGGAATTTGGGGCTCTCTGCGGGCTCGTTGTTAAAGCTGCTGCTGAAGCTAGTGGAGAATGTGTGCTGCTTCTTCAAAGCAAGACCCATGGTGTCCATAGACTGGCTCCTGCTGCGCATCACCCGCTACGGAGAAAGACGAGGAGGAGGAGATACATTCAGATGGCGCCGACCCCTGTGACCCCCCCAACATCGCTGTACGACGTTACGGGCCGAGAGGAGCCTCGGGGCTGTCCCTGAACGCTGACCACTACAGGCGGAGAGCGCCGGCCTGATGCTAATCCTGACAGACAAGGAAGCGACAGAGAGCACGGCTAAGCTTTAAAGCCCGGAGGGGGGTTCAAATGAGTCATTATGTTAGGTAGGTGGTAAGAGAAGAGAGGGGAAGTAGAAGCACCAAGTGGCTCACAGATGTCTGACCACACTGAGTTTAAACACAGCCAGGAGAGGTTTTAAAGCCCAGCGCACCTCTTTTGCAGACATGGAACAGAGTGAAGAGGCGAAGGCATCTTATAGTGAAAGAAATCTATCCATCCACTTTGATATTAGGACATACAAAGACATGACAGAATCATATAAATAAGGGACTAGTGACTGAACACTGGAGCATGTGGAGAGCACAGCAGCATGAAACAGCAAGGCATGAGGAAGAAAAGCTGGGAAGCCAAGAGTGGTGTGTTCCAGCAGGACAGAGCAGCAGAGCTTCTCCTCAGTCAAATTACTGTAATAGAGATTGAGGGAGATTGATAAACCCTTACAGCCCACAGCTTGCATGAACAACAACCATTCGAGACTGCCAGAGAGAAGACTTTACATTCAAGGAAGAAACATCGGACAGCTGGCACAAAAACTGGTTACTGTATTATTGTAGATGTCAATTTTATACGGTTCCTGTGCAGTAACAATGATCTCATAGTCTTATAATGACACTTAAAGGTATAGTTCGACATTTAGGGAAATGCGCATGTTTGCTTTCTTGACGAGAGTTAAGGCCTTTACACACCGGGGGCATGACGAATAAACAACACAAAAATGCGAATGCATCTACGAATCTTAGATGTCTAAGGCTTTTATTGTGAAAGGTAAGAACAGATGGAGAGGATCTGATCTGCGCTGCCTTTGTCACGGTGTAATAAAGTAATAAAGTTTGCCGTCATGGTTCAGACTACGGAGCCTCAGTGTTGTTGTTTTGCTCAGAAAAATCAGCCTTGTTCCGAAAAAAAAGTACGTAGCTTTTTCGCCACGAAATATTTGCATCTGTGTGAAAGTATTCATGACAAAAAGAACAGTTTCAAAAAAATATATTGATGTGTGAATTAATTGCACGAAAAAAACACCCCTGTTGTGTGACAGGTGGAAAGAGCTAGCCTAACTAAGGTACCGGCGCAGGGCCGGGCACTTCTAACCACCACACTGGGGCCAGTCATATATCTTACGCCACCTTACGAATGTGGGTTCTTTGGTCTCAAAAATCGTCTGGCTGAGCTAGGCTAGCTGGTTCCCCCTGTTTCCAGTCTTTATGCTAGGCTAAGTTAAGCTAACAGCTTCGAATTTAGCAGACACACACGAGAGTGGTATCAATCTTCTCATCTAACCCTCGGCAAAAAAAAAGTCAATATACGTAATTCCCAAAATGCCAGACTACTGCTTTGACATGGCATGGAGAAGCTCGGATTACAACACAAACAGAGGGAGAGTGACTTCACTCTCTGCTCAGGTAGACATTACTCCTCTATATCTATACATAATGCTCTGAATATTGTATAGAGCACCTTTAAAATTGCCATCAATGTAAATAACAGTGTTTTTATCTCAATGCTAGCATAACTAAAATGTTTTTGAAGCAGAGAGTTGCAGGAAGTGAAGCTGTCAGTTTGGTGCCCCAGCCTCAGCTGCTGCCTCTCCAGTTACCTTGAAGGACTCAAAGAAGCCCCCTCCTCCCGCACTCCCGTTTTCCAGCTTGTCGTCGTCTCCTCCAATACCCATCATGGCCTGGCTGTTCACATGGAGCTCCTCATAAAGGGTCTCTAACAAGGCGCACCTCGTTCGCTCCTTACACACACACACACACACACACACACATAAATGCAAAAAGAGGGAAATTAAACAGGATATTTTCAAAATGCCACAAATGTTTGAAATGCTTTGCAACAAACTCACCTCTAATTTGGCAAATTTCTCAGCTTTGTAGCAGGCGTACTCTGCATTGATGAGCTTAGTAAAAAGGAATTCATGGAATTCAGGGCTCTGGGAAGAGAGGAGAAAAGAGACAAGACGTCATGTTGTAAGCTAATTGATGACCACGAGGAGGAAAATGCACCGGCTCAGAGATGCAGTTCTCAGGTTGTTCTTTCTCTTACTTTTTTAAAGACAGCGGGGTTTGGGAGGGCCGGGCCAAAGAAAGGTACATCATCCCGCGCTGTCACTGACACCTAAGGATTAAGAGTACATTTGATCAAGTGTTTACCACAGGAGGCAAAGTCAGCCCATATAGTGATGGAGATAAGTTACCTTGTAGAGAACATTGTCAGTGCAGGGGTTGACCACTTGGACCACAATGTAGGCGTGAAGGAAGTTGGAGGCGATCATGTCAGGTACAAAGGGAGTGTTTTCCTCTTGGAATAAGATGGCCACGATGTCGTTCCCTATGTGCCTCTTTCTCTGCAACTGTAACACACCGGCCACATATGGCAAATTAATTTAGAGGTAAATGAATGCAAGTTATTGTAGGATGAGATAAAGCATTGGATGATATGTATGAATGTTATTTGTTATCTGCGGTTTTCAGAAAGGCAAAATTATGAGAACAGTTTTAAAGGGAGTACCCTCCGCTCACTCCTCCCTTTGCAAGACTGCGGTAATGTGAGGCACTGAGTGCAAAACCTTGGTAACTTCGTTCGCCTCGCTCAGAGGCCATCCTTACCATAGTAATACTATTTTAGGAGCAACCAAAGTCAGACGGCGGCTGGTGATACCACAGTTTTACACTCTGCGGCTCACAAGCGCGTTGGAGAACGACGGTGGCCTTCAGGTAACATAAAAACACAAAAGGCTCTCTCTAGAGCCAGAGTTTGGTTTGTCCGTTCTGGGCTACTGTAGAAACATGGCGATGCAACATGACGGACTCTGTGAAGAGGACCTGCTCCATATGTAGATATGAAGGGCTCATTCTAAGCTAACAAAAACACAACGATTCTCAGTTTCAGGTGATTATACACTAATGAAAACATAGTTATGAATACTATATTCCATTTCTGCTAATTGATCCCCAAAAATGTTACACACTGTTGCTTTAATGCTCCCTGGAATTGAATTTGGAAGACAATAAGTAAGAGACAATTTTGTTGCCATTCCTACTAATTGTTGATGAAGCCCAGTCTAATTCAGTCAATAAATCAAACTTTATTTATATAGCACCTTTAGAACAAATCAAACATACTTTACAAGTGATTGGCAAATAAATTGACAAATGTCATCATGATCAACAGTTACTCAAAGTGGTGAAATATTGATAAAAGAAACGAGTAAAATAGATTAAAAAATAGTATAAATAATAAAACCACTAAAATTGTAAAACACTACATGAAAGCCAGACTATATAGATGGGTTTTTAGTTTACGCTTCTCAGATCCTCTGGAAGGCTGTTCCAGCAGCTTGGACGCTACTAAAAGAATACTTTTTGAACACCAATGACAACACAAAGCTAACAGGCATATTGTCAACTAAACACAGCTAATATGTGTATGAAACATATACATGTGTGAAACTACTGAGGAAAAGATAATAAGTATACAGTATTTGTGTTTAATAAAGAAGATTAAATGACAATTGTTTTCCTTATTGTATAACCCAACCCTGATATGTGCAGCATACAGACTACAGGCATTATAAATAATTACAAAGAAGTGCTTACTCCGCATTTTTCCTTCTCCCTCTTGCATAACTGCATGCATGTGAATTTGTGAAACACCACCAGGGGTTGCTGATTCTCCTGATGACGGCATGTACAAGCACCGATTGGCTCAAAAGAGACAATGCCTGACTACTGCTGAACATATAGACTTGGCCTCATCTGTGTTTATACAAACCAAGACAGCAAATGGTGTGAGAGCGTGTGTTAATGAATCAGTGTTTGTGTGAATATATGAGGTGTAGAAGGAGGAGGACTTGGCCGTGTGAGCAATGTGCTTTAATTCACTGTGAGGGTTCTCACATATGCACACACACTAAAGCATAATTTTAAAGTGATTTGTGTTTACTACCATGTTTTTTTTTGCAAATATGCTGCAGGTGTTTGGCACAACAGGGAGGAACATGCAAAATATGGCACTACAATAACCAGAGGGAACCTGTCTGACTGCTCGCAGTGAATCATGAAAGGTGGGTTAGTCTGGTATTGTATTACAGTACCTGCTGGGTGTCCCCGTCCGTGAAAGGCAGCTTCGTGGACACATGGAACATGACCTCTTTGTTGCGGTAGTTGCAGTAGACGGATTCAGTGCCAGTCTGGCCGTGAGTCACATCCAACCCTCCGCGGAAACTGCAAGCACATAGAAACCATGTCTAACAAGATACTCTGCGCCATCACTGCAGCACCGTGACCATCATTCCTGACTGTAGCTAGCCTGATGTTATGTAAATTGCAGTTGGCATAATGTTATGAAATGTATGCTAGAGTATATATATAGTGCCTTCGAACCAGAATTAGATCCTCACCCTTTAAAGTTGTGCAGCTCAATTTTCTCTCCTAGAAACTCCAGGAATTCTACAAAGGCAGGACTCTCGTCACTGTTGCCAAACAGCTCTTCCTCTGAAGTCTGCAACCAGTAAAAAAAAAAAAGCTCATAAACATCAAGGCTCGGAGGACAAAATGATTTCAGCAGCAGCAGCGCTGGGGAGGATTTGTACGGTAGACTGTGTACAATGTTAGTGTCCAATAATAACAGCACTTGTGTCTGCTTTACAAATAAACAGGAAGTAAGGACAATGTCTGAGACGCAAAATGATCACAAGAGGTAAGATTTGCACGGTCGAGTGCCGGCAATGACACGATGAGTATTTCTGTGAGGTGTGTTTTTTACTTTAACAGATCATTAGGATCAATAACTGGAAGCAGGGGAGTGAAGTGTATCCGGCACTCTTGTTCAAACACATTTGCATTTCAGATCAATTAGGATGTAGAACAGAAGGCTTAAAGATTGTCTTTGTGCAATAATGATCAGCTGTGACGGACAGTTGATCATCTATTGACAACACAAACACAGAAACAACGCCTGAGAAGAAGCTTCTGTTGCTTATTCTGTTTTGCTTCCTGTATGCCTACTCAACCATCATGCCTTTCTCCACTTAGCATCCCTCCTGAATAGAAAATGCCCGGAAGGATGAGCAGAGGGCCCTTACTGACTTTGTATTATGGCCCTCGGCTCATTTACAATGTATTTAACAATGTATTAAAACTACGGCAGGCTTTAAGGAATCGCCGGTGCAGATCTCTCTACACCAAGGTCTCCTTTCAAAGGTACAAGAGCCCTCAGCAAAGCATTCAATAGCTCCTCTGCCCCCCCCCCACATGGTAAACAAGAGGCTGTGATTGCCTCAGAATATGAGAGGGGGTGTTGAAGACAGCCACGGTTACTGGGCTGGACTGAGAGCCGTAATTAAGACGGAGGAAGACTGAGCATAATCAGCTTCCTTGAAGAAATCAGAAATTACAATGTGTGGTACATTGTCATCCTTCACGGACTGATTACAATGAATATAAAGGATGCATGCACATCTACAGAGCATCTCGTTTACATCCAGATTTTATAGCTCACCTGACCAAACTTTTGATAAACGACCCCAAACTTGAAATTGTTGCTAATCACATGTTCATCGAAGGTGACAATAAGTCTTGAAGCCTGTAAAAAAAAAAAAAAAAAAAAAGATGTAACGAGAAACATTAAAGGATAGGTTCACAGTTTTTAGTATAATGAATAAGCCAGCATATTTTCACAAATAACTCAGTTAAATAAGGGTTAATTTCGACCAAATCAGAGTTCGTGATTGTTGGAAAGACTAACCAAGACGGTTTTGGAGAGATTTATTTTGTTTCTGTCAAGTTTGAATGAAGTGTGTTTTACGATGCTCCTCTGCAAATACAGTATATCTGCAATCGCTGGTTATTGGGCTGACGATGGCCGGTTGGAATTTTTTTTACATATGACCCAACCCTAGTGGGTATCTTCCAAAGTTATCTTGTTTTTGTTATAAAATTCCCATTTGTTTCCCTGGATAGTGTCTCCTATGGGCGCCTATTGTTTTAAAGGGGACATATCCTGCTCATTTTCAAGTTTATACTTGTATTTTTGGGTTTATACTTGAAGATGTTTACATGAATTAATGTTAAAAAAACACATAATTTTTCTCATACTGTCTGTCTGAATATACCTGTATTCACCCTCTGTCTGAAACGCTCCGTTTTAGCGCGTCTGCTCTGATTGGCTTGCGAGAAAAAATATGGTTTCCCTTTGCAAAGGGGTCGGTATATTCTAATGAGCCTGCATGTGACATAGAAAGGGGAGCCTAATCTGAATGGCTTGTTGAATCCAATGTTTTTCTGATCTAGGCAGCCCACAAAACTGACTGGGTTGTTTTATTTCACAGTTTGTGGGTTGGTAGTACTCCAGATATCCAAATGTATGAGCACAAGCACTGACAACTTTTCATGATATTTCCCCTTTAAGACAGATTTGAAAAATTGCAACCCTATCCTTTAAATCATCAGATGCGTGGGACTGGAAAGGACATATACTATACAAACCAAAGCAGATCTTACTTTTGGATAAAGGACAGGAAAAAAGCGGTCCACATTGACCTCTTCGAAGACAAGCTTGGATTAAAAAAAGAGAGAGAAAAAAAAAATGTTTACGATGTGTTTCGATACGATCACAGCAGATTAATCTCTGCATAGTAAAAACAGCTCTTTTTACCTTGGCCATTTGGACCACATTGGGAAACTCTGTCAGACAGGAAATGGGGATCACATCATGGTGGGTTTTCAGCTTGGTCCTGGTGAAGTCATAAAACAATCAGTGTGGTTTCAAAGCCATATAATGTGACGCAACATTTCTCAGAACCTATCAGATGGGAAAGAGATGATCTGGTATATGGACCATCATCAAACTTCCCCTCCCTCTCTCCCTCCCCACCCACCCGCTGGCCTAAATAGTCCATCTGTTACTCTGCAGTGGAAATGACAGTGCTGTTGACACTCTCTCTAGCTTTATGACTCTAAAGATAACACCCGTGCTGGGAGGATGTGTTTATCCAGTCAATACTGGGCATTTAGGAACAAAGAAAGTGGATCATTCTGCATATATTTCCTGTTGATGGTGAAAGCGCTGACATTTTGTCTAAGCCTACATGTTCATTACTTCAGATGCTGATGTGCAGAACACAGATTTATAGATTTTCCTGTGTAAATTAGATTAGCAATTATATCCAAAGCTGTTACATCAAGTGCACCACTCTTGTTGACTATTATTTCACATCAACATTCTCCAAACCTGAAACCTGTACATTTGTCTTTAACCTCTTCCACTCCTTGAGGGCGCCTGCACCCTCGACTGACTTTACTGTCTTTCAAAGGCTGTAGCAGGCTCAGTTTTAGAGCTAGATTGAACGTATCACATGAAAACTGGTACCAACCATGTCATGGTAGCATGTCGGGAACGAGGCTAAATAACGTTCAGACGTTAGGGAACATTTTGGCGAGGAAAAATTGGCATGGACATTTTCAAAGGGAGCTGCACGGTGGTGCGACCCCTAACGGGATAAGCGGTTGCAGATGATGGATGGATTTTCAAAGGGGTCCCTTGACCTCTGACCTCAAGATATGTGAATGAAAATAGGTTCTACGGGTACCCACGAGTCTCCCCTTTACAGATATGCCCACTTTATGATAATCACATGCAGTTTTTTGCATGCAGTATAAATGTGTTATTTTCACCTATTCTAAAATGGTGTTTTTGAATATTTCTGCATACTGGGGTCCCTAAACAGTCTTGGAATTACATAAATTGGGTATGACTGGAAAGTTGAGACTCTTGTAGATACAATGAGCCCAGTTGTATTCATGTGTGATGACGTTAGTCCCCATAGTAGCCACTTCCTTGTAGTCTCTGTTTGTTTGTCTTTCCGTATGTCCTTCACATATCTCGAGAACCGATCATCTGATCTATTTCACACTTGGTGGGTGTATTACTGGTGACCCAATGGAGTGCTTTGTCGAATGTGGTGCAACTTGGCCAGATGGTGGCGCAATAACAACAAACTTAACGTTTTTGCCTGTAACTTTTGAACCGTAAGTCTCAAAAACAAAAATCTAAATATTTCCATTCCAATATTTACAATACTTTATATTTCTTTCATGTGATTCGACTTTAATGTTTTTATATGTGTGAAACAAATCAAATAGATTAAATTGCGACATTGTAATCCCCCATGTATGCATTACCTGAGCATTAGTCGGAGATGTTCCTGGTCACCAATCACATCGTATTTTAGAGAGAACACCAGATGTCCAAGGGCGCTGTCCACTGAATAGTAATTAAAGTGCTCCTGAGGGCACAGTACAAGGATACGGCCATTAGTATCTGTCATAAACAGACACACACACACGCATGACACACATGCATGCGCTCCAGTCATTACCCATATCCTCCCAATCCGAGTACCATTTCTTCTTCTGTTGCTCTTCTACTACAGGCTGATCAAATTTGTTCATATTATGCGTGTGTAAGAGCAGGTGGCAAAGCCTCATGCATCTTCATTAGCAACAGTGTACGAGGTGCCAAACAGTGAGGCTGGTCGCTGTTAGTGGTTTATTCTACTGGGATACGCTCATTGCTTATTCATTTCATTACTATAATGAGCCAGAAGTGAAATTGATTGTGAAATATTGTATGAGAGTAATGAGGAGGAAGGAAGCTGTTACAGTATAATGAATATGGCTTCAGTAATATCACTTTGAAAGAACACACCTTTTTAAACACGTGTAGAACTGACTTTACTGCTAAACAAACGTGACTGTTTGTTGTTTCCTGTCATTATATTTAATTGCATGATAGCAAACATTGGAATTGAACATGGGGAAAAACTATGAACTCATCTGAAAAATCGAATTAAAAGGTGGGACAAGATGAAGATTAGATCGACTCTTGTTTTGGATGTAGAATTTGTATTACCAACAGAAATTAAGTTTAACAAAGAATGATTTATATTGACATAAATTATGTTTAATATTTTTTTTACATATAATTTGTATTTCTGCATTGAAACTTATGAATGAATGGGTTCAGAAATCATGCCCATGCCCATGCATCTGGAAACTGGAAAGAAATAATAGGGAAAATTCAATCCATGGAGGAAACTACACTTAAGTTAAGAGGGAATTTACGACTACATGAAAGAAGGACTGTCAGTGTTGCAGACTTGGCGACTTTCTCTCTACATTTAGCAACTTTTTAAATACTTTTTAATACTCTAGCTAGTTTCTTAAGATTACCAACCCTAGCTTTAATGTTGTTCTCTATTCTTTTTATATTTTGGCTACGTTCCAAATCGCTTACTTTTTCTTTCTACTTATACTGAAGCTGCCCTTACAAAGCACGTACTGTTGCAGGCAGTATGCATACAATTGGGACATGCTACTTCATAATAAAATTGCACCTTGAACTTTTTCCCTCTTGCTCATATATCCACTGTGCAGAGGATTGTGGGTCAGAATAGCCAGAACAGCATGCTGGCTTGCATACTGCAAAATGTGACCAGATGTAGTAGGACATCCTGGTATTTTTTGGCATACTACATTTGACATACTATGTATTGGGACATACTAGTTTGGGTTAGTATGTGTATTGGAACGCACAGTAAATGTCTTGCCTGAGTTGTCTATTCTTTGTTTTCGTCTTAAAGGTGCAGAGTGTAGGATCTGGCGGCATCTGGCGGTGAGGTTGCAGATTGCAACCAACTGGTGCAGGAGAACTACAGTGGCCAACGCGAAAATGTGAAAATCCAAATGGCCTATTTTCAGATGATTATAAACTAAAGAAAGCATACTTATTAATATTAATCCGACAGATCCCCCCAAATGTTACACACTGTTCCTTTTGTGTTTTCATAAAAGGTTGTCTTTGAGCTTGCTTCAATTGTAACAAATATTGTTCTTTCAGTCTATTGTTTGCTTTTTCAAGATGACAATAAAAAAGAAAAAATATTTAAAAAGTGATGTGTGTTGTGGCTAACCTTGCCCAGGAAGTGTTTGCGGAAGAGTATAGCCGTTGGGTTACATTCCAGCTTGGTGCGGGTGTTCGGAGACAGAGGCTGCGGTGGTTCTGTTTCCGCCGCATCACTCATCTCATGGTTCATCCCTTCAATCCAAAAACCCCCGAACTGTGGCAGGAGGATGAGAGGAAATGGACTTTTTCTGCCCAACACCTGTCCCAAAAAAAATGCAAAATAACAAGGGTTGAGAGACGGCGTAAATGTGGGTCATTTCAGGACACGAATGAAAAGTGTTACTGCAGTACATCATCATCCTACCTCATGGACACTTGGGTATGGAATGTAGTCCTCCTCTGTCTGAAAAAAGTAGGAAAAAAAGCTTTGTTTTCTCATCAAAGAATAAAAATAACCACGCTGTCCAACTCTATAATCCCAAAGGACACTGATTCAGAGAAATTGCATAACTGTTATGCAATGAAAATCAGTTTGTCAACAACATAGGAATCAATGCATTGCTTGATCAAAGTATTAAAAATTAAAAAAATACCGCATTACATTATTGTCTGTTAAACTCTTTTCACCATTTCTGACTGCAAGAGCATCAGAGGATCCTGAATCCCAACTAACTCTATTGGTATAAAAATGATGGCAAGGCTTGAGAGCATTATGAATAATACTGCGTGCTGAAGTAATCAGCATGTCTGGCAGAGCAAGATATGGCGAAGGAGCCGTCGTGAGACAATGACAGCGGCATGTGAATAACAGCGTGTCTCTACACACGGAGAGTCGTACCTTGAGAGGGGGAGGAAAAGTGCATCGCTGCTCATCCATCCTGTTGCCCTACAAGAGGAGAGGGTGAGATAAGAGAGAGAATAAGGGTCACGCTCAGTCATCAACAAGGCGACTGCAAATACAAATATCTAAAATTCAAACACTTGTCGTTGATTAGACATACAAAACAATTTACATAATAATCATGTCTTAAAAGACCACAACAAAACAAACCTGATTACATAATGACAGTTTTCCCAAGAGATGCATATGCAGCAGGCAACCAAGCAAAGTCAGTGAGGGACGGATTAAAAGATAGAGACAGAGATACATTACGTACAGCGAGAGAAAGACAATTAAAGGATGCTAAAGAGCCGGCATTTGGGAGTGACTGAAACGTCTGTTAGCACACAGAGGAAGTGCGGTAATAAGACCCCATGGATTAAAAAAGATGCCGAGCTAAGTGACAACTCCTACACTGGACCTGAGGTGTGTGAAAGAGAGGAACAACACAGAGAAAGAGATGCAGCGATACTAAATCAGGTCTCGGCGTCACGTAAGACGATACATCACATCGATATGTTGTCTGACTGTGGAAAAAAACACAGTCCTGCATCACACCCCCTGCTGCAGAGGAATATTTCTTTTTTTAAATATTCAGTTATGCCAACAGATGCAGCCACTGAAAGTTGTTATGACTGTAATTAACTTTTGAAAACAATAACCAATATGTGCTCCATCACTGATGCACACACATGCACAAAACCAGTATGAGTTTTGATACGCTCTATCATACTGTAACTCCTGTTTCGCATGGGATCGCGTGATTAAAATAAACATCCTTTCAGAGCCGTCAGAAACCAGGAGACAGTCTTTGAGGTGAGATAATAAGCTTATACAGCGCTGTCAGCCAGTGTTACAACCAGAATGTTAACAAGCTGAAAAACACATATAATTCTCTGAGGCCACCAGACTCAATATCCTTCTCATGTACAGAGTGTACACATGTATGGTAGCTCGAGAAGGAGAGGGTCAAAGTAGTACTGCAGAGTTAGGAAGAGACACACTCTCAGACTGGTTAGTTGCTTGGTGAGTACACAGCTTATAGAGACAAAACGGGAAGATCGACTCGTCATCTTACCTGCATCTTTTCAATCATTTCAAATAAATCTGGGGTCTAGAGAGAGGAGAGTGAGATGACATGTTTTGAGTTCATTTGTTGGGTATATTCACAGCAGTGAATATGATTGTTAGAGTTCAACCCTGTTTAGCACTTGTTATGTGTTATTGTTTGGGGTCCCACAGACTCCACTGCTGTGTAAATAATGATAATTGCAAAAGTATGTTTATCTTTTCCTCTGACCAAATTAAAACTTAATATGTAAACTAGGGCTGGCAAAGTTAACGCGATAATAACACATATAACACAATAACACATTAACGCAACTTGTGATTTTTAGGTTGTAGCGGGCTGAGTTTTAAAGCTAGAGTGAAGACACGAAAAGGAGGCTAAATAACGCTTCAAACTTACTCCAAATTTTTGGTGAGGAAACTGGCATGGCCATTTTCAAAGGGGTCCCTTGACCTCTGACCTCAAGATATGTGAATGAAAATGGGTTCTATGGGTACCCACGAGTCTCCCCTTTACAGAGATGCCCACTTTATGATAATCACATGCAGTTTGGGGCAAGTCATAGTCAAGTCAGCACACTGACACACTGACAGCTGTCGTTGCTTGTTGGGCTGCAGTTTGCCATGTTATGATTTGAGCTTATTTTTTATGCTAAATGCAGTACCTGTGAGGGTTTCTGGACAATATTTGTCATTGTTTTGTGTAGTTAATTGATTTCCAATAATAAATATATACATACATTTGCATAAAAAGCATAGATAAATAAAGCATATGTGTACACTCCAATGTTGATAAGAGTATTAAATACTTGACAAATCTCCCTTTAAGGTACATTTGGAACAGATAAAAAATGTGCCATTAATTTGCGATGAATCGCGATTAACTATGGACAATCATACGATTAATCACGATTACATATTTGAATCGATTGACAGCCCTAATATAAAAAAGTATTGAAATGGTAACCCCTTCCTTTGCCACAAACTGGGCTTGGACATTTCATGGAGATGACATGGAGTGACCATAAAGCATTGTTATTACACCAAATAAGGACACATTTCATGGATTATTCATAGGTTATGCATGAACAAAATGTAATATCCCTTGTGATTACACACAAGGAAATGTGCTGTATATCATTCTACATCGCAGTGTTGTAGTCAAGACCACCTAAACCAAGACCGAGTCATTATGACTAAGACCAGCGTGTATGGACACAATTACAAGACCAAGACTTTGAGGGGTTGAGATCAAGACAAGACAATAAAATGTACGATAAAGTGTGGAACATGCAAAACACTCCTCAAATTGATCTGAAATATCCACATTCCCATGAAAACACCCACGGAAAACAAATGAAGATTCCTCTTCATTCACCTCTTTCATTGCCATATATACAGTATATGTGTGTATTTATAAATGTACCATGAGAAATGTCTTGATAAAATAATCAAAAGACATTGCAGAGGTGAATTTTATGTGTGGGAATTTTCCTTTCTTTTCTATGACCAATCATAGTAATGATGTTAACAAATAAATCAGACAATGCACAGGCAGTTTAGTGAGATCACCGCAGTTGTGGTCTTGAAATAAAATCCAGAGTCCTCTTTGTCTGAGGCCAAGACAAGACCGAGTTAAAATACGGTCGATTCCGAGAAGAGACCAAGACCTTCAAAAAGTTTCGAGACTGGTCTCGGGACTAATACCGATCTTGACTACAACATTGCTACATAGTGGCATGACTTGCTTGGGGTCAATTTGACCCCAGAGAGGTGTAACTCCCTGTTAGACTTCATGAACAAGTTATAAAACTCCAAAGACACAAATCCAAATAGACTTATTTGGGAGTTTGGAAGGATAGTGACGCATAAAAAGTACTGTCAACACTAATCACAGATATATATACTGTATATATATACACAGTTCACTCTTATATTTACTTATAATTATTTTAATCATCATTTTACCTGACTGCAGCATGTGATCTCCTGCCTCTCCCTTGTGGTTTGTCACACTATTACACAGCCATGTGTGTATGTGACAGACTGGCTTCTCCACGTTAAATACCTGCTTAATTCTTTAGATCCCAAACACAGCTGTTGGGGTATTGTCCTTTAAATTTTCAAAATTTACACGCATCAGTGGAGCATGACGACTCTGACCACAGTGAATTACAACAGTCCGTGGAAACGTCGGCCCGGAGTACTCAAGTGAAGCCTGAAAGGTTCAGCCAGTAAAGCCTGACAGAGTCAAACAGTTTGTGTACAGAGCAATCTCGCCTTAGCTTTCCGTGTGAGTATGAGTAAAGTCCTCCACCATGTGCAAACAATAGTCTGCCACGAACCCTGAAAGCAAATAACTCCAGCTTCCAACAACATTAACTAGCGATTAGGACAAGAGGAGCTGAGCTGCATATTGTATTTGGACTTAAACAACAACTGCATTAATCATGAAACCGTAAGTCATGATACACAGAACCAAAAAGCATGGGTGTTTCTGACCAAATCCTGTAATGTTATCTGTTTGTTTACACCAAAAGAAACACCTAGAATAGAACTAGAAATGTTCCCCTAGAAACATACATCTTTCTTCAGCTCAGCACTTCAATAAACAAGCAACATGAACTGTCAGCTTTGCATTTGCAACTTTAATCTCAATTTGGCGAGCCAGTTGTCCAAGCCTCTGCTGAAAATGCTGACAAATTCCCTCCAAACTTTGCCATCTAGTGATGTTTACCATCCAGCATGTTTCTAAAGTAAAGCTACTTACATAGCTGGGTTTGTTCCAGCGCGTCTTTGTCACCATTGGAGCATTGAAGTGATTTTTAGCCATTTTTGACTTCCCTCAAACCGGCGTCCTGCAGCAGCTTCAAAAGATGTTTCTCGACCGACTTCAACAGGTTGGGATTAAACTGTTGTGCCTTTGTCAAATTGTAGACAGTTGACTGTGTCCCACTGTGCCACCCGAGGTACAGCTGCATCCCCGCTGACTGCCACTATGACTGACAAAGACTCAGATCAGACAAAGTTAAAGACAAGATCCTGGGCCTCTCCCAGTATGTGCTCTGAACATACAACATTATCAGCAAGTGCATGTCTCAGGTTGCATGCAAAGGCTGCTGCTTGAAGTTTAGAGCAGTAATCCTCTGACTGTCTTGTCCTCTGCTGATCCCTCTTTGGAAGAAATCCAAACCACATATCATCCAACTCTGTCTTTATCACCTTATCTTGACTGAGGCTGACAGGTGGCCACTGGTGGAGTCCAACTCTAAACACTCTCATAGACAATCTCCTGTTCACAGGGGAGCTATATGGGCCATCCCACCAAAAAATATAGAATGGGTGCAAATGTTAAGAAATGAGAAGATCATCAGCTGTGAACAAAATGATGTGTAAAATAAGGAGGTGGGTAAAGTAAAAAAGCAACAGAAGGCTTAAAAAGATTCTAGATAAACACACAAACTGCAGTGGAACCAAAGTGGAGACAAACAGCCAGTGGTGGAACAAGTATTCAGATCCTTTACTTAAGGAAAAGTACTAATACCACACTGTGAAATCGCTCCACTACAAGTAAAAGTCCTGCATTCAAAACCTTACTTAAGTAAAAGTATGTACTGTAGGTATAATCAGCAGAATGTACTTAAAGGCAGGGTCAGTGAGATTGAGAAATGAGCAAGTGTACACTAGATTTTTAAAAATGATCCAAACAAAAAACCCAGCCCAGTGTTGTCAACTCTTTTCCGATGAAAGTAGCAGCAGCAGCTCCAAAGGCTGCTAAATCTAGTGAGAAAGTCGCCAAGTCGGCAACACTGACAGTACGTCCCTTCAGGCCAAAAATGATCATTATGAACATAACGAACATGGCTATTGTTAGTACTCACAGCTGTCAAGCTAGCAGCTTTCGGAAGACTCTGGTGATGCACAATGAGTGCACGGGCAGAGTGAATGCAGACAATCAGGCAGGTAGTCAATCATTACATTCAGGTCGAATGAAATGAATGGACGGGTTTATTACAGTCCTGCGACAGTCACAGATAACAGAATTTTTTTCTTTTTTCTTTTTGTCAGAGCATTTGATTAATTGATTGCTGTCGGGATGTAAAGAGAATTTCAGATACTATAACAAAACAAATTCAAAAATCTTTACCAACCCTACCTTTAAAGTACAAAAAGTACATGCAATGTTCCCTGTCAGTGTTTTACTATTATAGATGACGTTTCTGGATTAACATAACTGCTGCATTAATGGGTATGTTGCATTTTACTTTGTATTATGCTAATTGTAACTTCTTTATAGACTGTTGGGTAGTTTAATCTACAGCAATGCATCATAGTCCATAAGATCATCTCATGTTTGTAGCGTCGCTGTCCTGAGAGAACCACGTATCTCTAAAAAGTCAGCTTTTCATGGTGTCAGAAAAACAGCCCTGTTTTCAGCTTTGTGATGATGCATTTTCTAGCTGATCCAAGAGGTTTTTCAAATAGCTTAATTAGAACAATTCATCCTTCAGTTTGTCAGAAACATTTGGAGATGAGTGATGATGAGTACAACATTTACCTAGTAGTGGAGTAGAAGTAGAAAGATAGCAGAAAATGGAAATACTGAAGTAAAGTACAAGTACCTCAAATTTGTGCTTAAGGACAGTATTTGAGCAAAACGCACTTAGTTACTTTCCACCACAGCAACCAAACATCTCATTTTAGAAGAAACTAGAATTATCATCTCATGATTGTATGCAACCGCCAGCCATTCAAGTTGCAGTTTACATCCATGTCTGTCCAAAATGTCATCACTTCATCATTTTATCCTGTTAGACATTGTATGAAATTGTCACGATAGCATATGAATTCTTGAGTTATGGCCAAAAACGTGTTTCGTGAGGTAACAGTGATCTTTAACCTTTGACGACCAAATTCTAATCAGAATCAAAGTGGACGTTTGTGCCAAATTTGAAGAAAGTCCCTCAAGGCGTTTCAGAAATATCGCGTTCACAAGAATGGTACGGACGTACGATGGACGGACGGACAACCTAAATATACAATGCCTCCAGCTATGGCTGTTGCCGAGTGGAGGAGGTGTGGGGCTCCACAGGGAGCCTGGCTAACAGTGCATGTGTTAATGCTCAGACCTTTAATTATGAGAGCAATTAGGCTCTTCATTATGACAAGAGGCAAATTAAATGCACAAGACCTTCTCTCTCCTTCAGACTTCTGAGCGTCCTCACAGAGCTCATTATAACGTTGATCAGCTCCAAAAAACTGAAGAATATCAGAAGGATATAGTAGCTTATATATGTTTGTCTTTTTCTTTGATGATCAGTACGTCTGGTTCTTAGTTCTGCTTTTGGTTTCCAGCTAATTTGCGGTTGTTTAGGGATCCCACTGTCATCACAAGTTTATGGAGCGTGTAGGACTTCTGAGAAAAACAGATTGTATGGTAACACTAAAATATACATTGTGAGGCAGCACTGGACAGTGTGTGTGTACGTGTACTTGGTGTGTATCCTGAAGATGTTGTTTTAAGTGAGTTATTTTAAGCACAGGGTTACTATCATCTCAGGATTGTCTCGTCTTGTCTTGAGATATATTCATTGTTTATTTTTATTAGCTTGTGATCAGGAACTGTGAAGCAAACTCTGAAAATGGTGACTATTTTGAGTGTGTGTTTGTGTAATATCTCTCAGAAATATGCAACATTAATAATATGACAGTATAGCCAGTGATGGAAGTACTCAGATCTTTTACGGAATTAAAAGTATCAATACCTAAATGTAAAAATACTCTGTTACAAGTAAAAGTCCTGCATTCACAAGCTTACTTAAGTAAAAGTACAGAGGTGTGAGCATTAAAATATGATTAAAGTACCAAAAGTAAAAGTATTCATTATGCAGAATGGCCCATTTCAGAATAATATATATTATATCACTGGATTGTAATTAGTGATGCATTAATGTGGAAGCATCTGAATCTGCAACTAATAAATCTAGTTGAGTATAAACTAGCACAAAATGGAAATACTCAAGTAAAGTACAAGTTAAGGGTGTCGCTATATGCCCGATGACCAGTATTGACGATAACTGAGATATTTAAAGAAATTAAATATTGATATAATGTTCATAATAAATAAATAATAATATCTTGTAATAATTTACAAAAAAAGACAAAACGCACAGTAAACAAAGTTAAAGGTTAATATGATTGATAACATTATTTTTTTGTTAAAATTTTCTATAGATATCGCGATAATATTGTTATTCTGAGTTCTTTTGGCCACGGCAATCCTGTAGAGAAAATCTGATATTGTGACAAGTGCAAGTACATCAAAATTGAACCAAAGTACAGTACTTGAGTAAATGTACTTAGTTACATTCCACTACTAAGTATAGCAGTGTTGTTAGAATTAGGCAGTGACCATAAGACCTGGTGGGGTTAATTGCAGATTGACCTGGTTTTCACAGGGCTCTGATTAAAGTGATACACTCCTCTCAGTCTTGCCCACTAAGCCCTTATTATTATACTACACACATTAGTACATCACATTACCATGCTGTCCCTCAATACGCTCATCAAATATGCTCCTTCATGACTTCCAAATCAAAAAGGGATGAATAAAATGGGGTTACAGAGATCAAATATTAAATATTACTGCAGTTTAACTGCTGCTGAGTGAAACCCTTTAGAGTGTAAGTGTTTTCTTCTGTCCAATTAGGAACCAATTCTGCTGTTTCTCCTCTATGATGTGACGACAAGTGGAGGAAATACTGCAATACCTTCCTCTGTGCTTTTAGTGGATGTATTTGGCTCCCATGTCACGCAGATGCACAGAAGTTCCCAAAATCCTCTCCTCATGTCTGACTAATCGTAACCAGTGAGTCTGCGGCACCTACAGATGGTGCGTGCGTTGCAGGGATCAGGAGTGACTATTTAACAACCCAACCTCCAAATTCTCCTTTAATCCCTTACTCTCCCCGCTCCCGCTGCTCTACTCAGATCAAGTCAGATTGCGAGAAGCGTATAAGCTCCATCCAAAGTGTGAGAGACCTTATGAAAGCAATCTGATGTGAGTGAGATTGTATCCATTTTTAATCACCACCCAGCTCAGCTTTGTTCAGTTTCGTAGTTCCCAAAATATCCCTGGCACGTTTTTCACGTCAGTCAGTCGCTTGTTATAGCGATAAGACGTGCCAGAAGGTTGGCATGAAGATTCTGACAGCAGGATGGATATGATGGGTACTGTGACGATCTAAATGGATTTATTGAAATCATTTCCTCACGTTCTGCTCTTTATAAATCTCCTCATATAGTTTCCTCTGAAATGAAGCACGATAGATCAGGCTAAGCTGATTTATCAATGCTAAAAAATCCTTTTTGAATGAGAACGAGACTCTCTTGCAGTAAAAGTATATGGCAGAAAATGTATTGCAGGCTAAAAAACACACTTTGGAAGAGCCGAAATCTGCACATTTTGGATTATCCGTATAAAAAGCCCACAAAAATTGATGATTATTTTTAATTGACGCTCAAGTAAAACTCGCTTATTGCTTAAGATGGCATAAAAAATAACTAATAGAATACTTCAGAAATTACATATTTTTAGGCCAACCAGGAAGTTAGCATCGCCCTGGGTTCCCTCGACAAAAAGCCAATGGGATTAAACCATTAGGTTTTGGATTATTGCAGAAAATAAGCTCTGTGACAAACAAACGTTTATGATACTTACACGTTTTGTTCGGGAAGATAATCTCCACAATTGAACACCACTTTTATGATTTTTGAAGTGTGAATCCAATCACCAGAAGTAAAAAGCTAACGCGACAGTCGCATAAACGAGTATACACAACGAGGCTGTAACGGCAGACGAGTCGGCATGATGACGTTTTGTAGACTAATTTAGCCACTTGTTAGCAACAGCCTTTTTTAAGACACATAAAGGCTTCAAAATTCACAAGTGGGATATTTATTGACATTTTATATCGTAGAATAAAACATTAAAATCTCTTCAGCTTGTGTGAACCACAGACCTTTTTCAAAAAGACCATTGACTTCCATACGAGGGAACCGGAAGTGCTAAAATGCGAACTCATTTCTGGGTTTTAGGATTCATTCCTGTAGCACTCTATTGAACTCCACACAAAGACAGATTAAACATTACTCACTTTCCAATTCAGTGACATCCTACATGATGGTGGGGGAGAAGAAGTTCGTCTTTTGATTTAAAAAATGAAAATTGCTCAGACAGGCCGTACTTTGTTTGCTTTGACGGCATGAAACTTATTAGGCTTTGGATTGAGAAACTGTCGTCATCAAGCTGACAATTTCCTGCTTAAAATAGATTTATATTAATTGAATGAGGCGAACATAATCATGCCAGACACGCAGCTCCCTGCTCCCTAATTACATAAGTTAAACAAAAGAAGACAAGAATAAAAATCAAAGTAACACTGCAAACAGAAAGTCTCATGACAGATCTAATACAGACAGAACCCCGAGCCAGTGTATCCAGACAGAAGCAGGTGTGGAGACGAGATGAGCAGAGACGCCTAACAAAGTTCACACAGAGGACCATCTGATAAGGTCAGGGGTCAAAGTGCAAACTCCTCCTACCTTGTGGATTGGCGAGGTGGTGTATGGGACTGTGGGCTGGAACAGCTGGGGCTCTAGTGTTGCAGAGATTCGAGGGTCACTCCCATCTTGTTTCCTACAATCAGACAGATGCAGGAGAACACTCGGTCAGAAAAGGTCACTCAGTTTGAGATCAAGCAGGAGGACAACAAAAGGCAACGCCTCGGGGAAATGTTGCTGGTCTCGTTTAGCAGCAGAGTGCATGTGTATGGACTGGTGGTCTGAGGCACTGCAATGACCTTTAGCCCACAGGGGTTCTTGTTATTGAGATTTTTATATTAACCCATTTGTGCCCACAACAGATTTTTTTTCTTCCTTTGATGAAAGTGTTCTCTGGGTTTGCCTATGTGAAGAAATTCTCAAAATCGGTCAAGCTCTTTGGCTGAAAAGTGAGTTTCTCTTATCATACTATATCTAGTCTTTGGGCACATGGAACAACTGTTTTTTCAATAGACTCCATTATATTTTAGGATAAAACAGTATAATCCCATGTGCCCAAAGACTAGATATAGTAAGATAAGAAAATAGATGTATCTCAGAAACTACAAGGAGCACAATCAAGTATTTGGTATCTATGAATTCATAAGAGGTTGAATATTAAACCTGCAGTAAGCAGAATATTTTTGGCATCACTGGGCAAAAATTCCATGATAACCTTTCAGCATATTGTAATTCAAGTGTTCTGAGAGAAAACTAAACGTCTGCACCTCCTCATGGCTCTGTTTTCAGACAGTAAAACATCTAGCCCGTGATGGGAGACTTTGACCATTTACAGGTCATTTCAGAGAGAGAGCGTTTCTATTGGCTGTTCCTTCAACAGAGGCAGCTGTCATCACTTGCGAATTCCGATCAAACGGTATAATGAATCAAATATAAATCAACATTCTGTTACTGTAATGCCTATCTCTCACCTCAAATGTTTTCAGAAACATCTTGTAGTGTAATGAGAAAGTTTGCTCCGGCTGATGGGCGGTGCTTGGAATTTGGTATTGATCAGCACTGCCTAGCTTGACCATTGATCGAAGTTCGCGAGTGATTGACAGCTGCTCAGAGACGGCAAGGCTCATGCTCGGCTCTGATTGGTTGTTTTCTTGCATCTTGCAGGTGCCATTAGGAGCACCGGCTGGACACAGACACACATGATTTTTTTCAGATTACCTGTCTCATGCACTTCTGTCAGGATATAGTGCCTTTTTATAAAAAATATATATTTGCAGTGTCATATGTACAGTGTAAAAAAATATTTCATATGGAAAACATTTAATAAACACAATGTTATCGTTTTTCCTCATTTTTCAAAATCCTGACTTTGACTATCAATAAAGGTGTGATTTTTCATGTGATCTAAAAATTTAAAAGTTGTACTGTTAGAAATTGCCCAAGACTTTTGACTAATCAGAACAAATGTTGTGGCATTTTTCCTTCATCATTCTAGTCTTTGGACATAAATGGGTTAAATAATCTGAATTATCTTCTGTGTTACTGATCCCTTCTTTTTTATTTATTTTCTAGAAAGTGAAGCCCATAAATGAGTCAAATCTGCCCTGGTTGCATTTTAAGACAAAAATTAAGACCTCTAATTTATAGCACAAAAAAATAAATAAATAGCTGCAATTCAAGTTAAGACCTCTATGAATCAATTCAAGAACTGTAGCTATCCTTTATTTTCTCACATTCTCAACAGAATCATCTGTTTTGTCTAATATGCATAGATATACATGTTTTAGAGGGTTAAACCTGGTGCCCAGATGCATTCCTCACCCTTAAATACATTCAATTTTAGTCTAAAATGTCTAAGAAATAGCTCTCATAAGTTATGTCCGACACACAAAAGGTCAATATATGATTTCTTCGCTTTATTTATAAAAAAAAGAAAACATCATTCCCAAAAGATATCTATCCCTCTGCGTAGACACTTCATCTCTTTTAGTGCATAAGCTGCTATTCACAAACACTTCAGGGATCTGGGGACACAATGCCCACATTTATTCAAACAGAGCAATCTCTCTTCTCAAACCCAGGAGAGTAGCACACTACTAATGCAAAACCCAGCAATACTACTGTCACGCATCCTTTGCTCTAAACTCAATATCTCTACCAGCTAGGGCGACTTTATCCCCACAGGACCACTGATCAATACCCCCGCTGGATACGGCGCCCTATTGACACTGACAGCAGTTGGCACCGCAGGCTTTCAATTTGTTTGATTAATTCAATCTATTTGAAAACGCACAATGTGATCGATCGGCATGAAAGTGGATCTGAAATGCTCATGAAAGCAGGGATAATGCAAAGTGAAAAATGTATATTGATGTCTGTGATGATCAAAGGAGGCTTACAGCAGCCACAATAAAAATATGCACCATATTTCTGTATCTACAAAAGTGATCTCCACCAAGCAAAAGGCACCAAGCTGAGAAATATCATTCAATAACTCAATGAGCTGGAAAAACGAATCATTTTTCAAGTAGATAGTGTTGCTGACACAGTAATTGGTTATGTGGGTGAATGTATGGAGCTGTGTTGATTTCTGTTGCTGCTGAGGATGTAGATAAGACAAACAGCTGCTCAAGAGGGACAGTGACCGAGATGGAAATCCGTTCACACTTTCACAGAATCAGAATCGAAAGAAAAAGAGAGTGTGAATCATTAACACACAGCAGCGCTGCCTGCCTGCTATATTACACAACCAGTGAATCTTGAAGCAAAAGCAAAAATCCTGCAAATGAAATGGGAACAATTCCGAAAGTGAACCTTTTCTCAGCAGGCTCAATAAACATGAAGGAGGAGAGGAGCCCCAGCAGCGGCTATCCCTCTGGGAGAACAGGATACGACGGGGCATCAGCTGCCCTCGACTCTTAATTAGACCTGATGCACAATAGATGAATGCAGGACACACACACACACATACACACATACATACATATGGATGTGAAAGAAAATGGTTTCATTTCTAGCAGCTGTTTTAAAAATAGATATTTTATTATTAGGGCTGTCAAAGTTAACGCAATAACGCGTTAACGTTTTAACGCCACTAATTTCTTTTAACGCATTAAGGCAAACAATATTTCTTAAAGCTAGAGTGAAGATACTTGTATCATCTGAAACTAGTTAACCTCAGGAATCCAACCAATGTTATACTAGTTTGTCACAAAGGAAGTTAAATGATGATTCAAATTTTTCAATAAATCCTGGCGAGGAAAAACTGTCATGGCCATTTTCAAAGGGGCCCTTTACCTCTGACCTCTGAAATGGGTTCTATGGGTACCCACGAGTCTCCCCTTTACAGACATGCCCACTTTATGATAATCACATGCAGTTTGGGGCAAGTCATAGTCAAGTCAGCACACTGACACACTGACAGCTGTTGTTGCCTGTTGGGCTTGAGTTTGCCATGTTATGATTAGAGCATATTTATTATGCTAAATGCAGTACCTGTGAGGGTTTCTGGACAATATTTGTCATTGTTTTGTGTTGTTGATTGATTTCCAGTAATAAATATACATATATTTGCATAAAGCAGCATATTTATCCACTCCCATGTTGATAAGAGTATTAAATACTTGACAAATCTCCCTTTAAGGTACATTTTGAACAGATAAAAAATGTGCAATTAATCATGATTAATTATGGACAATCATGCGATTAATCACGATTAAATATTTTAATCGACTGACAGCCCTTTTTTTATATTTTAAAAAAATAGAAGTAATACTTTGTATGCATCTGTCTGTCTAAAACACACAGTACATAATAACTATATAGCCTCACATACACTGACATACATCTATATTCCACTCTGGCAGCATCAAAACACACATCAGAGTAAATGAAATGTCCATCACAAACTCATCCCTTCATCACAAGCATGTTGTGCCTGCACACATGACATGCTGCTGTTCACACACACCTGCCTGTTCTGCAGCGTGGCATTACCACGTAAGCCCTCCTGCGGATCAGTTTGCATCACTAAGCCACGGCTTCATCCCAACACCACAACAAATTACATAACACACCCCAGCTGGTTTAGCAACGCACCGCAGAAATCAGCCGTGTGAAGAAGTCACAGCGTGTCATCCGAGGGGGGAACCTGATGTCCTGTCGTGGAGCGGAGCAGCAAACTTATACTCACACAGTGGCAGCTGGGCGCTTCTCCCTGGGAAGTCCGGACACTAGTGACCAGCAGCACTCTGGCAGATGACTCACTGTCTACGCTTTCTCTTCTAGTTAAGCTCCCTCCCTCTCTGTCACAGTTATCTGCTGTCTCCCTCTCTCTCTCTCTCTTTCTGCATTTACTCTTCTCTCTCTCCAGCTTCACATGCTGCTCTCCATCAGTCGTTTACCTGCTGGCCTCACTCTCACACACTCCCAGTGAGCATCCTCTTCTGACTCTCCTCCCTCGTTCTCTCTCTCTCCTCCCACACTGTCTCTCACACACACATATGCGCCTTCCACTTGTCACTTCCTCTCATCTCCCCACCCTCTTTGTCTGCTCTCAAAGCTCACACACAAGCATGACATGGTGCTTGTCCGGAATCCCGTACTCTAAACACCCACCCCCAATCAGCACAGTTCAAAGCGGGGAGACCCTCCTCCCCTAACAATCCATTTAGGGGACAACTGAAGTGTGCCGCTCAAAGAGAAAGGAAAGCTTAGGGTAACGGGGGTTGCCTTCAATCCCCACACTGCCTCTCGAGCCAGCTAGGGCTGTTGCTGTGGCAACCACATCAGCCACACGTGAAAAAAAAAACACAACACCCACATTCAAATTCATGTTCATTATGATACGACTCGAACAAGGCGATTATGTCCAACATTAAGCTCCCCAAAGGTGAGCAGACGTTGCAGCCTCGCATAATGCTCAGGATGAGAAAGTGTGTGTGGAAATGTTTTTAATTACTGTAATGAGTCTCGTTCAATCCCCAGTGAACATGTGCGTTTCCTCCACTAAGCTGAAAGCCACAGCTCCCAGCAGACCTGTGACTAATGTCACCAATACCGCTTTCTCCTGCTAAACCCCTGCTAGACAATATTCTATGCAGCAAGAGTGTCGACTCATCTGTCCAGCTTCTCAATGCACAAGTATGGACCTTTAACTAAAGTGTGTGTGTGTCTGTGTGCGTGTATTGTTCACATTGTGGAGACATAAACCTGTTCACACAGTCACATTGTGGGGACTCGCCTTCCAAATGGGGACAAAATGCACGTCCTCATAACGTAAATCATTATATATTAGGGTGAGGACTTGGTTTAGGGTTAGAGTAAGGTTAGGCTAGGGTAAGGGTTAGGATTAGGCAAGTAGCAGCTTTAGGGTAAATCTTCAGGAAATGAATGTAAGTCAATGTCCTCAAAAGTCATGAAAACATGACTGCGTGTGTGTGTGTGTGTGTGTGTGTGTGTGTGTGTGTGTGTGTGTGTGTGTGTGTGTGTCTCTGTGTGTGTCTGCGTGTGTGTGTGTCTGTGTGTGTGTGTGTTGTACGTGTCGGACATGAAGAGATAACAAGGGATTACAGCACAGTCCTCATACTGTGCTCCATTAAGAGCTGTGTATTGTAACAAACAAAACAAATAATCCTCTCACTGTCCAAAGCTTACTGGTAAAAAGAGAAAAGCTGTATTATATCACTGGACAAAACTTTAATATTGTCCAGATTAGAGGCGTCCTGCTGTGTAGTACAGTAATCTCTCTCTATCTCTCTTTTAAACCCTCGAGCAAAGACTGCAGATATTATGTATATATATTTTTTTTGGGGGGGGGAAGAGATCAGGCCCAGGGGGTGTGGTATTTAAAAAATGAAATTGTTTTCCGTGAGGGCTTTTGTCAATAGTGTAGATAAAAACACATTATCGGATAATAGCGGGCACAGTGATGTTTTAATGGGGATCATTGTAGCTGGTTCCTATCAAATCAAAACCACATGCAATTGGCGATCTGGGACCTCGCTGAGGACTCAACACCCATGTATGCTGACGAAATAATAAATAATGGAAGAAGAAGAAAATCCTAAACCACGTGGAGCTTTATTTTTATCTCCTGTGAAGAAAGATGGTTGGTTTTAAATTGAGAGTATCCCTCCCTTGCTCCAATATCCCTTGCAGAAGCCCACAGTAAATCCCTCCCAACCGGCCCCCGCCACCACCGCCACCGCCAGGGATTCCCATCCCATTAGGCTGGTGAAATGGCCTGTGGTCACTCCGCTCTCCTGCCCCCCCCCCCCCCCCCCCCCCCAACCCCCCACCCCTTATCCTCTTGAGAATTGCTGCTCTCCTGAAATGTCCCCATCTCCCAGTCCACCCTCACTCACCGCCTCTCTTACTTTCAGCTCTTTAGCAGGTATTCCTCAACCACGACGAGTTAGATAACAATACAAGACACAAGCTGAAATAATGGCTAGAGTAGCTGGATCCTATAATTCCCAACGGATTAGAGCCAAATCAAGAGTCAGCAACTGTGTGTTCATTAATATATTCAAATTAAGACCAATTAAAATGAAAGTTCCTTCTGATTTGAAGTCATGTTGTTATGCTGAACCAAATAAATGTAATCTGTGTGTGGGAGGGTGTGTGTGACCAGCCAGCGACCCCGAAGGGCACTTAAAGGTTTAGGACTCCAATCACACACACATTATATAAATTATACCAGCAACATGTCAGAGGTCTACAGCAGGCAAGATGGCTGCTGTTCTGAAATATGAATGAATGGTTATTTATGCATAACCATCGAGTGTCTCCCACAGGTGGAGATTTAATTAGCGGTGGTCGACCTCAGGGGGACAAGGGGACAGGGACAGGGGGCGAATTGGGGGGGCGGGGGAATTGCAAACAGCACTGAGCCGCAAGAGTCAGCTGAAAAATAGCACTGACTGCACATGAATGCATCATTCCAGCTGAGTTCACTGCCCCTCGCTTTCAACTTAATTTCTGCATAGAAATAATAAATATAATAAATATAAGAATACAAAAGAATAGTATTTTAGTGCCAGTTTAGGGTTAAATATATACATATTTTGAGTCACTGTTACAGTCTGTGACTGGAGACTGAAGTCAATCAAAGATTCTCATTGTTAGTGCAGCAACATGTTGGATGTAGGAGGACTGAGGGTTCTCCTGCTGTTTCTAGATTTGTTAAAACCCGCCTCCAGTCGCTCTTAAACAAATCCGCTGTGTTAATCAAGCCCACAGTCTGTTTGCAAGGCAAAGTAGGAGTGCCAACTGCTTCCTAACTTCTGAAGAAACTTTACATCCCCACCATGACTTCTCTGCAGTACGCCTGAGCCCCACTGTGACTGTGATTGTGACTTGTTTGATAATCATGCAGCATTTCTTGTTTTGAACTGAGTAATTGGCCTACAACATTAGGGTGGCAGATATGGAAGCATGATCCCGATGATGTTAACTATGACCTCTTTTCCTCACAGTAGATTCTCTCCTGTTTAAATGGCCCAGTTGGGTCAGGTAGTGACTGACAACAGAGGCACAAAGTAAACCGTAAATACAGTAAATAATGTCCATGATAGTTGTACCAGCCCCAAGTCTTTAATCTTTTGATTTCTAATTTTTTAACTGTATTTATTGTCTTCCTCTACACACATGTACTGTACATATATGTAAAGACAAGGTATAATAACGAAATAATAAAAAAATAGCATACTTTAAAAATAAAAATAAAAAAGGCCATAGCATGTTTATATATGATATAAACTGGTCCAAAAGAAAATGTGAAAAATGATCAAGTTTAATCTTGTTTTTCTTAAAGGTGCTCTATATGATATCCAGAGCATTAATATAGCATCAAACATCTATTTGCTGTGTAAAGATATAGCGGAGTAATGTCTACCTGAGCAGAGAATAAAGTCGCTCTCCCTCTGTGTGTGTTGTAAACTGAGCTTCTCCTTGCTTTGTTGACATAGTCGGGCGAGTGCTTTCAGTGCTTTCTGGCGCCGTTGCTGAAGCGTATAGCTCCCGCTCTCCGGTTCCTCCCAGGTTAACACTCTTAGATCTGTCAGCAGTGCTTTCACTGTTAGCGCTGTTAGCATTGTTAGCTATGAAACCACCTGCTCAGCTGTCGCCATGTTGAGAGCCATACGGAGGCAATAGAAATGCTCCCAATCTGGGATTTAGCACCTTTAACATAGTGGAAGTTTTAATTATTCCACAAATACACTGAGCATTGTGTGTTTACAAAGTCTACAGCCATGCTAGCAGCTCTGTGAGGCTGTGCTACAACGCTATTATGCTGATGTTTAGCAGGTCTAATGTTTACCACGTTCCCCATCTTAGTTTTGCTCGTCAGCATACTAACCTTTTTGTTATTGGCACTAAACATAAAGTAAAGCTGGGGCTGTTGGGGCTGTCATTCGTTTTGCAAGAATTTGGTCATAAATCAAAGTATCGATTAAATTACATTTTGACCTGATGGTGGTACAAGAGTAAAAGTCAAGGGATCACCAAAGTCAGTAGGATTCATCCTTTGTCTGAACACATTTTCATGGTAATCGATCCAGTAAGATCTTTCAGTCAGGAGGAAAGTGGTGACCAACATTGCCATCCCTAGAGCCCTGCTGGCTTAATATGGGTTCAATTCTGTATTTGAAGAAACTTAAAATTGATATTTCTCATGGTCTCTGAGTAATGTGACTCTAATATCACGCCTCCTCGTCAGCATCTACCTACTGAACCAGAGGCTTGACCTCAATTAATTTATAAGCACTGTCGACAATCCCCAAACACAAATCATTTAACAGGCGAGCTGTTTATTATAATGTGTGTGAAAGTGTACTTCAGAGGTCAGACATCAACACGTTCAGCTGTGCTGCTCAGTGATCCTGTTTCCCCTGTGTCATCATATATTACGGTGATGAAACTGAAGAGCTCATATATTAGGAGCCGACCTCCCTGTTCGATTCTTTTTCAAATTCGCCATGAAGTAACACCTGCTGCCTCGCCTACCATCAGTCCTCCAACAGCCAGAGACAAGAAGGGCCCATGTGCAATGAATTACCACACAAATAGACCCTGGAATTGTCCCGTTTCCAGGGTCATCCTTCCCAACCCCCCCTTAGACGGGCCTGAAGCACTCGAACAAATGGGAGGATGATTGTCTCTGGTGTGAAACCATTTCTCTGAGCGGTGCTTATATATGAGTTATTTGTCTTGTGTGTGTGTATGTGGCTTCGCTATGAGCCTCAGAGGCAATCTTTCCAGATGAAAAGATCTGATTTCCACTCAAAAACAAAGTTTTATTTTGGTGGAAGTTCAGCTACATAAATATACTGTGTCTGTAACATAACATTTTATAGGATCTTCTGAGCAGGATTATTATAGTAAACTAAAACTGAAACTAAACAATATTGCCTGGTTAAAAAACCAATAAAAATAAAATAAAAAGGAACGTAAATTCAGTTCAGTTTTAGTTTTTTTTTAGCTATAATGTATCACTAGTGAAAAAAGGAGACCTCGTGGACTTCCGTCACCTCTCGTGAGATTGATTCACAGATATTGAACGGACTTGCTTCACTATAGCACAGAGATTAAAAATCAACAATTATGGCCATTCCTACCACTGGGCTACATCCGTGGTCTGAAAAAGGGAAGCCAATGAGGAAGTGCCTTAAACTTGCATTCTTTCTAATAGCCAGCAGGGGGCGACTCCTCTGGTTGCAAAAAGAAGTCTGATTGTATAGAAATCTATGAGAAAATGAGCCTACTTCTCACTTGATTTATTACCTCAGTAAACATTGTAAACGTGAGTTTATGGTCTCAATCGCTAGTTTCAAGTCTTCTGCAATACAACGTGATGTTCATTTAGTAAATTATGGTCCTATTTAGAGTAAAATAGACCATAAAGCAGGGTATGCTTTCGAAAGTGACTACCTTGTGATTGACAGGTCACCACCACGGCATTGTCTGGTCTGAGAGTCGTTTTTGTCTTACAACTTTAATTGTTTCACAGTGTGTTTTCAGTTCATGTAAGTTAATTATAAACTTTTTGGTCACCTAAAAATGCCTATTCAGCATTCAGTTGTATTTAGCTCCACCCTCTCGAGTCACTTCTGGTTGCAAAAAACCAAGATGGCGACGGCCAAAAACCAAGATGGCAATGGCTAAAATATGGAACTTGAGGCTTCAAGACGGTAGTCCACAAAACAATGGGTGACGTCACAGTGACTATTTCCACTTATAATATACAGTCTATGATTCCACCACAGTTCTCCAACCATGTATTTTATATGTATATGTAGCTACATACTTCCGAGACATTATACCAGGTTCTACCAATAACAAACTAAAACTACTGTAAAACTAAAACTAAATATGTCAAAACTAAACCTTTCTTAAAATCTGAAAATAAACTAAAACTAGCAAAAGCACTCTGAACACTAAAATTAAACTAAAAGGAAATCGAAAAGTCAAAACTAAATAAAATGAAAACGAATTGAAAAGTCAAAAATGTATAACCTTGCTTCTGAGTCAGTTTTATGTAGGTATCTTATTCTGTGTGTGAGAAGGAAGAGGAAGTAACACAAAAACAACTCTGCCAGGACTTTCCCCAATCTATTTTGGAAAATGCCAAACTTCCTGGGTCTTTCTGTCCGATAGCTGTAAAAGTCACCGCTGCCATAATCAGACGAAAGCAAATATTGGACAAAATTCCACAAGTCTGAGAAGCTGTTTGTTCCCCAGGGAACCATACCTCTAAAAGTCCTTTTAGACAAACAGCCAGATATGGAAATCCTACTCAGTAGTTCTTATCAAGACATGAAGGTACTTGAGCAAATTTTTTATAAATTACCACTGTATTCCTGGGAAGAATAGAAAACTGCCCTAACAAATGGCTGCACAGTCAAATGCTACATGAATGGAATTATAAATAATAAAACATCTTTGGGATGGGATGCCTGACGAGACTCCTTGATGGATTCTCCCCTGACAGCTGGCCATATTCAGTATGCATTAAAAGAGCAGGTACAGCAGGTGTTTTTGAATAAAGCATGTTCTCTCTACCAGTAGGTCCAGCTTGCTTATCTCTCTCAATGTCACTGTCCAGATTTCCTTGGAAACATGTCCCCCTGGGGAAATCACAGCCAATGCAGATGTTGCCTTTTCAACGCCTGGAGGTCACCGCGGGAGCATTTTCTGCTCTTTTGTCCTTTTGTGATATTATAGCTACTAGTGTATTCATTCAATGATATTAAACTTCATGGAGTTTGATCTGTGAAGCGTACATCCTTCCCCTCAGTCAAGACAAGAACGATAAGATGATGCGATCATTTCCTTTCCAATGGGAGGGAAAAACCAGGAGGAAAGCAGGGAATCAGAAGTCCCCTTCCTCCCACTGGCTTATCGCACCATCTTCAGCGTGACGGGTGTCAATAAACAGGCCCCAAGAGGGATATACGCATCCAAAAAAACAAGGAATAAAGATGCTGGCTGTCTCCTCAACACCTGAAGCCATGTCTCCTGAACATACTGCAGCTGCAACAGACTGACTGAAGGCAAAGATGTGAACTTTAAACAAGCTGGCAGAACAACTTTGCCGCTGGAAATCTACAAGAATCAGATAAAGCAAAGGAGAAATGTCCTGTTGAAGATGCCCGGCGCTCATCTCCACCTTCAACAGCCTGCTGTCATCGGAGCTTTTTTTTTTTTAAGACATCTTGTGCTGATGCTGGATGGTGGATGACATGTTAGGATTTGGATTATTGAGACGGGGAGAACCATGGGCGAGCTTGTCACTTCGTTGCTATATTCGGTGAGACAGCAGGAGACTCACACAGAGACAGTCTAGTCTGATCTGCCGTGACAGTTTGCTCTCCCACTATGTCCGCTCTTCCAGACAACTCATCCTGACACACACAGACGAACGTGCACAAGCAAACTGACACCCGGCCCGGCTTGGCGGCGCGGCGCATGCGCAGAGGAGACACACGGGGGATGATGATGCAGAGTGACATCTCATGGGAAATCAGTGAACACAAACAGAGGAGCGTGTACAGTGACGCCTGTTAAGTGTTTATGGGCAGACACAAGACACAAAGGATGAAATAGGCCCAGAATTTAGAAAGGATCATAAAAATAGAACGACGTATTGCATCACACAATTGGGAATAAATAGCAAGGTCATTCAGCAGCGTTAAAATAACCTGTTTTTGGAACGCCATTACCCGCTGAGTAAAACAGTAGATATTTGATCACTCTAAAAAAAGAGACACACACACTTTGTCCCTGTCAAAACTGCCACATGAGGAAAAGTCTGAAGTTTAACCAACTGGAGGACAAATTTATAATTTTTAAAGATTATTTTGTTCTCCCTTAAATGATAGTGACAGTGATAGTTATGAAAGGGGGAGAGAGAGGGGATGACATGCAGCAAAGGGCCACAGGTTGGATTCAAACCCCGGGCAGCTGCGGTAAGGTCTCAGCCTTGATACATGGGGCTCCTGCTCTGCCAGGTAGACTACCGCGATGCGACCAAATTCATAATTTTGAATCATTAATAATGGGACTATTGCAGACTGCACCTGTACTATGCATGTTCTCAACTTTCTACCACTAGAGGGCAGAGGGCAGGGCAACCAAAACCAACACAAGCATCAGACACTGCTGCACTCTGCTGCTCAAACTTAAAGACAGACAACTAAACACCTACAGATCTTTCAGTACCCAATTAAAACAATGGATGATTAATACATACACCTGTCAGTACTAAACTCTCTTTTTGCTGCTTCTATCTATATGTATAAATGTAACTACTGTTTCTACTGCTTGTTTTTGTTGTTGTTGTTGTTGTTGTTCTGATGTAATTTAGGATGCCTTCTGTAACACCTTGGCCAGGGACAACAGATGAAAAATAGCCTTTTGGTGAATTCTGGCATTTTTATACCATGTGTATTTATTAATATTTGCACTTTCCCTTCACAAATAAAATAACTAAACTAATCCCCTCCACAAACATTTTAAAACATGTGAACATACCTGTTACCTGGCCAAAAAAAAAATCTGAAAATTAAATCTACTTTCTCTCCTGATTGAAATGTTCAGAATCTATGAATAAATAATTTCATTTCAAAGTTTAACTACTGAACACTAAACTCAAACCCTTAATTTAAAAAAAAGAAAAGAAAAGGAGGTTTCAAGTTTCCACTTTCCACTTCTGCAAGTTGCATGTTGGACCCATAAACTGTAAGAGGTGGACGTATTCATTTTGACGTCACCCATTGGTTTGTGGACTGCCTTTTTGAAGCCTCGAGTTTGACATTTTGGCCGTGGCCATCTTGGTTCTTTGCAACCAGAAGTGACATGAGAGGGTGGAGCTAAGTACAACCGGACACTGAATAAGACTAAAAGAACATCATGCCGTATTGACGAAGACTTGAAACTAGCGATTGAGACCATAAACTCATGTTTACAATGTTTACTGAGGTAATAAATCAAGTGAGAAGTAGGCTCATTTTCTCAAAGACTTCTATACAATCAGATTTCTTTTTGCAACCGGCGGAGTCGCCCCCTGCTGGCTATTAGGAAGAATGCAAGTTTAAGGCACTTCAGCTTTGGCTTCACTTTTCAGACCCGCAGGTTGCCCACTGGATGGACCATGATTGGTTTCCAAAATAGCCGCAATGTCACAAAATCATCTCTACCACAGATCTAAGGTGAGCACAGATAAACTTTCCTTTGCACTGTGAAGCTCAAACATCGCCTGAATTGCTAGCAAAAGTAGCACCTAAAGGTGGTTCAAATGCGCAGACTTGTCCTGAATGAAGGTTGGGTGATCTGAAGCATGGAAAGACAGTGGATAGGATCGGTGGCCAAGTTGTTTTAAAGAATGGACCGGAAGTTATACAATAGACAACCTGCCACAGTAATCCATCATGCTCCAGGGACAGAGAGGCAGAGTGCACTTTGTGTCTGGATATTTGTTCGTACTGTATGTGTGTAGGAGAGAGAGAAAGACAGAAGCTCTTATACAACATCTCAGAATATAGCCATTATCCACACTAACCCTCCTCTCCCATTTCCTCCCATCAGGGGAGCTTAGCAAGACAGGATTACAACCAATTACAGACCCCCATGAGAGCGTGGAGACGAGGCTTGAGGATCATCTGTTTATTGTGTATGACCGGATGGAAGATGGTCATTTGACGTTTAATCAACGACAAAAGTCGATGGATCAAAACCAAACAATTCTTGACATTAAATGGTGTAACAGATTAGGTGTCAGCGCTCATTAAGTACACATGCATTGTTCAGAGAGCTTATTATCTCTATAGGATCGAGGAAAGAATCAATGCAAGAGTGGTAAGATGACATAATCGACGTTGCCTTCGATTCAGAACTTTAGGGCTCACCTGAGGAATGTCACCTAATCTGCTTTTAATATATCTCAAGTGCACAGAGACTAATGCACACTTTTATATCCAGCACACCAGATTGATGTAATACTCTCCTATCTGCTCTCCGCAAAAAAAATCTGTTCAAATTGATTCAGAACTCTGCAGCTCAAAAGCTGAAAGAACACATTGCGCCTGTTTTAAAATCCTTACATTGGTTGCCTTCAGTTTGATAGATTTATAATCCTTTTACTTGTTAAAGCACTTGGTGGTGGTTGGTGCACTAACCAACTTGTCTGACGTGCTTCCAATCCAGCCAATTAGACTGTTGTCAGGCTATTAAATAGGTGTTATCAGTCACTATAAGCACCATAGATGTAGGTCAATATGGGCCTAATACACCCACAAGTAGGTTTTATCATCTATTCACATGGTAGATCACCGAATGAAGGTATAAAAGAAAAAAAACGCAACCTCTAGCAACCATAGTAACAAAACACAGAGCTTTCACCCAGGAGACCAGGGTTGGCATCCCGTGTGAAACCAACAAGGTGTAGTTGTTTTTGTGTTCACAAGTGTAAAGTGTCTCTTTCACCTTTGAAAGGTAGTTATTTTAAGCCAAAACAAAATGTTTTTCCCTAAATTTAACTTTTAACTTTTGTTGCCTAAACCTAAAGAAGTTATAGTTTTGTTGACTAAACCTAAATAAGCCTTTCAGTTTTACAACATGTTAAAACATGTTGCTTTTATGTTTCACTTTCACTTTCACAATGTAAGCTAGTAGCACTAGTCTTTTAGTTGCTCCAAAGTGCAGGACAAAAATGTTTAAAGATGTAAAATTAATGTTTTATGGCCATTATTGATTTTTATTCAATCGTTTATTTTATTGTATTCATGTTTTTTATTTTATTCCACCTTATTTGTTTTTTATTTTAATCTATTTTATTGGTTGAATTATTATATTTTCATCCTTCTTCATTTCTTGTGTGCATTAGTCTCAAATTTATTATTTATCATGTATTTATTATTTAATTATTTGTATTAAATATTCTTTATTATCAGCTTGTCAGTCAATTTGTAAAGCACTTCGAATTGCACCAAAAGATACAAATAAAGTTTGAATGCTTGATTGATATAAAATCTACATCAATCAATCAAACTTTATTTGTTTGATTATCTATATCATAGAAAATCCTTAGAACATTGCTGTCTTTCATAAGGAATACACAGGTTGTTTTCATTAATCATTTCCTCAGTGTTGGTCTGGAGGAATGCATGCATGCATCAGGCAGGTACTTTGAATTCTTCAGTACTATTCGATTGAGGAGTCATGCGATTATCATCCAAATCTTCAGGCAGTGAAAGAGAAAACTCACCAGAATTTTCTTGGCCTTCCAATTCGGAAAGGTGAGCACGGCATTTTGCTGGCTTGTGCTGTTACAGTTCTGCCGTCGGAGGATTTCGCTTGCTGTTCTAATTTCCAGTCACATCCTGTCCAACATACAGTACCTGGAGGAAGATTTTGACTCTGGCTCTCCCAGTTATTCCTCTTTTTAAATCTAAACTTTGTCCTTAGGCTCAACAGAGTGAAGAATCCTCTCTAAAAGCACCAACAGGGTTTGTTGTTAGAAATCGGTCTGTCCTGCTGGGTATGAACACTGATGATTATGTGATATAGGTCAAGTTCTATTAACACAGTGGGAAGGATCCTCCACATTCATTCAGCAGTGTTCGTTGAATTCCTCCTCGATTTGAAGACTCTGACACAGGAACAAGGCTGAGAGGACCAAGTGTGACTCTGCTGAACTCTGACTATATTTTGTGAGAACATCACACTGTTCTCTTCTTTCTCTTCCTGT